>NW_028318458.1:0-335000 GCF_062004578.1 Staurois parvus
GCAAAAATGGAACACACCAGCAGTGTGAGGAGACCTGAAAGTGGCACATGTTTGGGGCATGATTCATGGCGGATTTAGTCAGTTGTGTCAGGAACTGGTGGTTTGAAATCCAGACTAATCCACGCCTGATTCATTTTCACAAACGTCAGTCTCTCCACACCTTTGGGTGGACAGTCGTGTCCTCCGCGGAGTTGCAATACCTCCTGCCGCACTAAACACGCGCTCCGATGCCACGCTACTGGCCGGGCATGACAGCCTTTCAAGGGCAAATTCAGCTAGTTGGGGCCAAAGGTCAAGTTTCGTTGCCCAGTAGTCAAGGGGATTGTCTACCTCGGTTGGCAGGGTGCTGTCCAAGTAGGCCTAAGCCTGTTGTTTGAGGTCCTGCTCCAGGTCCACCTGATGCTGCTGCTGCTGCTGCGGCTGGTTAGTAGTTTCCTCACTGCGCTGGTGAAGAAAGCTACTCATCATCGACTGCAGACTGAGGCAGCCGCGGTGGAGCTGCCACTGCTCCTACCACCCCACCCCTCCCCTGCTGCCATGGCAGCGGAACACGAGCGCACAGGGCCCACAGTGTCTGAGGATGGACGTTGGCGCAGACAGGCAGAGACCAGCTGACTACATAGGTGTTTTTTATAGTACGTTATTTTGGCCTCCCTCTCAGCAGGTGTGAAAAAGGCCACCATTTTTGAACGGTAGCGAGGGTCCAACAAGGTGGACAGCCAAAAGTCATCCCTCTGTCTGATGGTTATTATTCGGCTGTCGCTACGCAAGCAACCGAGCATGCTATGGGCCATTTGTGCCAAGGAATGCGAGGGACTCCCTGCCTCCATCTCCACAGCATACTGCCACGGTGCGTCTAGGTCCTCTGTCTCCTCTTCCTCCTCCTCTACCAGATGCTCCTGCTCCTCCACTCCTGTCCGCTGAGTGGAAAAACCACCCATTTCACTCAATAATTCCTGAGCACCAATGTCCTCCTCTACCTCCTCCTCTTCTTCCAGTCCTGCCCCCACAGGGGCCATGTGGCGTTGAGATCTGTGCGCCACGTCTACCGCACCCTGACCAGCCATTGTTAACAGCATTTGTTCCAGGACGTGCAACAGAGGAATGACGTCGTTCATCCCATAGTCCTGCCGACTCACGAATAGCGTGGCCTCCTCAAAGGGCCTGAGCAAGCGCAGGTGTCACGCATGAGCTGCCAATGGCTGACATCTAAGTTACACAGGGAGTACCTTTATCTGCTTTTAACATCAGGAAATCTGTGATGGCCTTTTGCTGTTCGTAAAGGCGGTCTAACATATGTAGGGTTGAATTCCACCTTGTTGCAACGTCACAGCATGAGGAGTCGGTATAGGGGCCCATGGCAGATTAGGGGCCTGGCAGCAGTTATGGGAGGCCCATAATCTGCCAGCACCCTATGACAAAAAATGGAACACACCAGCAGTGTGAGGAGACCTGAAAGTGGCACATGGCAGAGTGTGGCGATGGAGACAGCAGCAATGGGAGGCCGTACAGGGACCCATGAGAGACTCTGGACCTGGCAGCAGCATGAGGAGGCGGTATATAGGGGCCTACGGCAGATTAGGGGCCTGGCAGCAGCTATAGGAGGCCCGTAATCTGCCAGCACCCTATGTCAAAAAATTCAACACACCAGCAGTGTGTGAGGAGACCTGAAAGTGGCACATGGCAGAGTGTGGCGATGGAGACAGCAGCAATGGGAGGCCGTACAGGGACCCATGACAGACTCTGGACTTGGCAGCAGCATGAGGAGGCGGTATATAGGGGCTTATGGCAGATTAGGGGCCTGGCAGCAGCTATAGGAGGCCCGTAATCTGCCAGCACCCTATGTCAAAAAATTCAACACACCAGCAGTGTGAGGAGACCTGAAAGTGGCACATGGCAGAGTGTGGCGATGGAGACAGCAGCAATGGGAGGCCGTACAGGGACCCATGACAGACTCTGAACTTGGCAGCAGCATGAGGAGGCGTTATATAGGGGCCCATGGCAGATTAGGGGCCTGGCAGCAGCTATGTGAGGCCCGTAATCTGCCTGCACCCTATGTCAAAAAATTTAACACACCAGCAGTGTGAAGAGACCTGAAAGTGGCACATGGCAGCAGAGTGTGGCGATGGAGACAGCAGCAATGGGAGGCCGTACAGGGACCATGACAGACTCTGGACTTGGCAGCAGCATGAGGAGGCGGTATATAGGGGCCCATGGCAGATTAGGGGCCTGGCAGCAGCTATGTGAGGCCCGTTATCTTGCAGCACCCTATGTCAAAAAAATTTAACACACCAGCAGTGTGAAGAGACCTGAAAGTGGCACATGGCAGCAGAGTGTGGCGATGGAGACAGCAGCAATGGGAGGCCGTACAGGGACCCATGAGAGACTCTGGACCTGGCAGCAGCAGGAGGAGGCGGTATATAGGGGCCCATGGCAGATTAGGGGCCTGGCAGCAGCTATGTGAGGCCCGTAATCTGCCTGCACCCTATGTCAAAAAATTTAACACACCAGCAGTGTGAAGAGACCTGAAAGTGGCACATGGCAGCAGAGTGTGGCGATGGAGACAGCAGCAATGGGAGGCCGTACAGGGACCATGACAGACTCTGGACTTGGCAGCAGCATGAGGAGGCGGTATATAGGGGCCCATGGCAGATTAGGGGCCTGGCAGCAGCTATGTGAGGCCCGTTATCTTGCAGCACCCTATGTCAAAAAATTTAACACACCAGCAGTGTGAAGAGACCTGAAAGTGGCACATGGCAGCAGAGTGTGGCGATGGAGACAGCAGCAATGGGAGGCCGTACAGGGACCCATGAGAGACTCTGGACCTGGCAGCAGCAGGAGGAGGCGGTATATAGGGGCCCATGGCAGATTAGGGGCCTGGCAGCAGCTATGTGAGGCCCGTAATCTGCCTGCACCCTATGTCAAAAAATTTAACACACCAGCAGTGTGAAGAGACCTGAAAGTGGCACATGGCAGCAGAGTGTGGCGATGGAGACAGCAGCAATGGGAGGCCGTACAGGGACCATGACAGACTCTGGACTTGGCAGCAGCATGAGGAGGCGGTATATAGGGGCCCATGGCAGATTAGGGGCCTGGCAGCAGCTATGTGAGGCCCGTTATCTTGCAGCACCCTATGTCAAAAAATTTAACACACCAGCAGTGTGAAGAGACCTGAAAGTGGCACATGGCAGCAGAGTGTGGCGATGGAGACAGCAGCAATGGGAGGCCGTACAGGGACCCATGAGAGACTCTGGACCTGGCAGCAGCAGGAGGAGGCGGTATATAGGGGCCCATGGCAGATTAGGGGCCTGGCAGCAGCTATGTGAGGCCCGTAATCTGCCTGCACCCTATGTCAAAAAATTTAACACACCAGCAGTGTGAAGAGACCTGAAAGTGGCACATGGCAGCAGAGTGTGGCGATGGAGACAGCAGCAATGGGAGGCCGTACAGGGACCCATGACAGACTCTGAACTTGGCAGCAGCATGAGGAGGCGGTATATAGGGGCCCATGGCAGATTAGGGGCCTGGCAGCAGCTATAGGAGGCCCGTAATCTGCCAGCACCCTATGTCAAAAAATTTAACACACCAGCAGTGTGAAGAGACCTGAAAGTGGCACATGGCAGCAGAGTGTGGCGATGGAGACAGCAGCAATGGGAGGCCGTACAGGGACCATGACAGACTCTGGACTTGGCAGCAGCATGAGGAGGCGGTATATAGGGGCCCATGGCAGATTAGGGGCCTGGCAGCAGCTATGTGAGGCCCGTTATCTTGCAGCACCCTATGTCAAAAAATTTTACACACCAGCAGTGTGAAGAGACCTGAAAGTGGCACATGGCAGCAGAGTGTGGCGATGGAGACAGCAGCAATGGGAGGCCGTACAGGGACCCATGAGAGACTCTGGACCTGGCAGCAGCAGGAGGAGGTGGTATATAGGGGCCCATGGCAGATTAGGGGCCTGGCAGCAGCTATGTGAGGCCCGTAATCTGCCTGCACCCTATGTCAAAAAATTTAACACACCAGCAGTGTGAAGAGACCTGAAAGTGGCACATGGCAGCAGAGTGTGGCGATGGAGACAGCAGCAATGGGAGGCCGTACAGGGACCATGACAGACTCTGGACTTGGCAGCAGCATGAGGAGGCGGTATATAGGGGCCCATGGCAGATTAGGGGCCTGGCAGCAGCTATGTGAGGCCCGTTATCTTGCAGCACCCTATGTCAAAAAATTTAACACACCAGCAGTGTGAAGAGACCTGAAAGTGGCACATGGCAGCAGAGTGTGGCGATGGAGACAGCAGCAATGGGAGGCCGTACAGGGACCCATGAGAGACTCTGGACCTGGCAGCAGCATGAGGAGGCGGTATATTGGGGCCCATGGCAGATTAGGGGCCTGGCAGCAGCTATGTGAGGCCCGTTATCTTGCAGCACCCTATGTCAAAAAATTTAACACACCAGCAGTGTGAAGAGACCTGAAAGTGGCACATGGCAGCAGAGTGTGGCGATGGAGACAGCAGCAATGGGAGGCCGTACAGGGACCCATGAGAGACTCTGGACCTGGCAGCAGCAGGAGGAGGTGGTATATAGGGGCCCATGGCAGATTAGGGGCCTGGCAGCAGCTATGTGAGGCCCGTAATCTGCCTGCACCCTATGTCAAAAAATTTAACACACCAGCAGTGTGAAGAGACCTGAAAGTGGCACATGGCAGCAGAGTGTGGCGATGGAGACAGCAGCAATGGGAGGCCGTACAGGGACCCATGAGAGACTCTGGACCTGGCAGCAGCAGGAGGAGGCGGTATATAGGGGCCCATGGCAGATTAGGGGCCTGGCAGCAGCTATGTGAGGCCCGTAATCTGCCTGCACCCTATGTCAAAAAATTTAACACACCAGCAGTGTGAAGAGACCTGAAAGTGGCACATGGCAGCAGAGTGTGGCGATGGAGACAGCAGCAATGGGAGGCCGTACAGGGACCATGACAGACTCTGGACTTGGCAGCAGCATGAGGAGGCGGTATATAGGGGCCCATGGCAGATTAGGGGCCTGGCAGCAGCTATAGGAGGCCCGTAATCTGCCAGCACCCTATGTCAAAAAATTTAACACACCAGCAGTGTGAAGAGACCTGAAAGTGGCACATGGCAGCAGAGTGTGGCGATGGAGACAGCAGCAATGGGAGGCCGTACAGGGACCATGACAGACTCTGGACTTGGCAGCAGCATGAGGAGGCGGTATATAGGGGCCCATGGCAGATTAGGGGCCTGGCAGCAGCTATGTGAGGCCCGTTATCTTGCAGCACCCTATGTCAAAAAATTTAACACACCAGCAGTGTGAAGAGACCTGAAAGTGGCACATGGCAGCAGAGTGTGGCGATGGAGACAGCAGCAATGGGAGGCCGTACAGGGACCCATGAGAGACTCTGGACCTGGCAGCAGCAGGAGGAGGTGGTATATAGGGGCCCATGGCAGATTAGGGGCCTGGCAGCAGCTATGTGAGGCCCGTAATCTGCCTGCACCCTATGTCAAAAAATTTAACACACCAGCAGTGTGAAGAGACCTGAAAGTGGCACATGGCAGCAGAGTGTGGCGATGGAGACAGCAGCAATGGGAGGCCGTACAGGGACCCATGACAGACTCTGAACTTGGCAGCAGCATGAGGAGGCGGTATATAGGGGCCCATGGCAGATTAGGGGCCTGGCAGCAGCTATAGGAGGCCCGTAATCTGCCAGCACCCTATGTCAAAAAATTTAACACACCAGCAGTGTGAAGAGACCTGAAAGTGGCACATGGCAGCAGAGTGTGGCGATGGAGACAGCAGCAATGGGAGGCCGTACAGGGACCATGACAGACTCTGGACTTGGCAGCAGCATGAGGAGGCGGTATATAGGGGCCCATGGCAGATTAGGGGCCTGGCAGCAGCTATGTGAGGCCCGTTATCTTGCAGCACCCTATGTCAAAAAATTTTACACACCAGCAGTGTGAAGAGACCTGAAAGTGGCACATGGCAGCAGAGTGTGGCGATGGAGACAGCAGCAATGGGAGGCCGTACAGGGACCCATGAGAGACTCTGGACCTGGCAGCAGCAGGAGGAGGTGGTATATAGGGGCCCATGGCAGATTAGGGGCCTGGCAGCAGCTATGTGAGGCCCGTAATCTGCCTGCACCCTATGTCAAAAAATTTAACACACCAGCAGTGTGAAGAGACCTGAAAGTGGCACATGGCAGCAGAGTGTGGCGATGGAGACAGCAGCAATGGGAGGCCGTACAGGGACCCATGAGAGACTCTGGACCTGGCAGCAGCAGGAGGAGGTGGTATATAGGGGCCCATGGCAGATTAGGGGCCTGGCAGCAGCTATGTGAGGCCCGTAATCTGCCTGCACCCTATGTCAAAAAATTTAACACACCAGCAGTGTGAAGAGACCTGAAAGTGGCACATGGCAGCAGAGTGTGGCGATGGAGACAGCAGCAATGGGAGGCCGTACAGGGACCATGACAGACTCTGGACTTGGCAGCAGCATGAGGAGGCGGTATATAGGGGCCCATGGCAGATTAGGGGCCTGGCAGCAGCTATGTGAGGCCCGTTATCTTGCAGCACCCTATGTCAAAAAATTTAACACACCAGCAGTGTGAAGAGACCTGAAAGTGGCACATGGCAGCAGAGTGTGGCGATGGAGACAGCAGCAATGGGAGGCCGTACAGGGACCCATGAGAGACTCTGGACCTGGCAGCAGCATGAGGAGGCGGTATATTGGGGCCCATGGCAGATTAGGGGCCTGGCAGCAGCTATGTGAGGCCCGTTATCTTGCAGCACCCTATGTCAAAAAATTTAACACACCAGCAGTGTGAAGAGACCTGAAAGTGGCACATGGCAGCAGAGTGTGGCGATGGAGACAGCAGCAATGGGAGGCCGTACAGGGACCCATGAGAGACTCTGGACCTGGCAGCAGCAGGAGGAGGTGGTATATAGGGGCCCATGGCAGATTAGGGGCCTGGCAGCAGCTATGTGAGGCCCGTAATCTGCCTGCACCCTATGTCAAAAAATTTAACACACCAGCAGTGTGAAGAGACCTGAAAGTGGCACATGGCAGCAGAGTGTGGCGATGGAGACAGCAGCAATGGGAGGCCGTACAGGGACCCATGAGAGACTCTGGACCTGGCAGCAGCAGGAGGAGGTGGTATATAGGGGCCCATGGCAGATTAGGGGCCTGGCAGCAGCTATGTGAGGCCCGTAATCTGCCTGCACCCTATGTCAAAAAATTTAACACACCAGCAGTGTGAAGAGACCTGAAAGTGGCACATGGCAGCAGAGTGTGGCGATGGAGACAGCAGCAATGGGAGGCCGTACAGGGACCATGACAGACTCTGGACTTGGCAGCAGCATGAGGAGGCGGTATATAGGGGCCCATGGCAGATTAGGGGCCTGGCAGCAGCTATGTGAGGCCCGTTATCTTGCAGCACCCTATGTCAAAAAATTTAACACACCAGCAGTGTGAAGAGACCTGAAAGTGGCACATGGCAGCAGAGTGTGGCGATGGAGACAGCAGCAATGGGAGGCCGTACAGGGACCCATGAGAGACTCTGGACCTGGCAGCAGCAGGAGGAGGCGGTATATAGGGGCCTATGGCAGATTAGGGGCCTGGCAGCAGCTATAGGAGGCCCGTAATCTGCCAGCACCCTATGTCAAAAAATTCAACACACCAGCAGTGTGAGGAGACCTGAAAGTGGCACATGTTTGAGGCATGATTCATGGCGGATTTAGTCAGTTGTGTCAGGAACTGGTGGTTTGAAATCCAGACTAATCCACGCCTGATTCATTTTCACAAACGTGAGTCTCTCCACACTTTGGGTGGACAGTCGTGTCCTCCGCGGAGTTACAATACCTCCTGCCGCACTAAACACGCGCTCCGATGCCACGCTACTGGCCGGGCATGACAGCCTTTCAAGGGCAAATTCAGCTAGTTGGGGCCAAAGGTCAAGTTTCGTTGCCCAGTAGTCAAGGGGATTGTCTACCTCGGTTGGCAGGGTGCTGTCCAAGTAGGCCCAAGCCTGTTGTTTGAGCTCCTGCTCCAGGTCCACCTGATGCTGCTGCTGCTGCTGCGGCTGGTTAGTAGTTTCCTCACTGCGCTGGTGAAGAAAGCTACTCATCATCGACTGCAGACTGAGGCAGCCGCTGCTGGTGGAGCTGCCACTGCTCCTACCACCCCACCCCTCCCCTGCTGCCATGCCAGCGGAACGCGAGCGCACAGGGCCCACAGTGTCTGAGGATGGACGTTGGCGCACAAAGGCAGAGACCAACTGACTACATAGGTGGTTTTTATAGTACGTAATTTTGGCCTCCCTCTCAGCAGGTGTGAAAAAGGCCACCATTTTGGACCGGTAGCGAGGGTCCAACAAGGTGGACAGCCAAAAGTCATCCCTCTGTCTGATGGTTATTATTCGGCTGTCGCTACGCAAGCAACCGAGCATGCTATGGGCCATTTGTGCCAAGGAATGCGAGGGACTCCCTGCCTCCATCTCCACAGCATACTGCCACGGTGCGTCTGGGTCCTCTGTCTCCTCCTCCTCCTCCTCTACCAGATGCTCCTGCTCCTCCACTCCTGTCCGCTGAGTGGAAAAACCACCCATTTCACTCAATAATTCCTGAGCACAAATGTCCTCCTCTACCTCCTCCTCTTCTTCCTGTCCTGCCCCCACAGGGGTCATGTGGCGTTGAGATCTGTGCGCCACGTCTACCGCACCCTGACCAGCCATTGTTAACAGCATTTGTTCCAGGACGTGCAACAGAGGAATGACGTCGTTCATCCCATAGTCCTGCCGACTCACGAATAGCGTGGCCTCCTCAAAGGGCCTGAGCAAGCGGCAGGTGTCACGCATGAGCTGCCAATGGCTGACATCTAAGTTACACAGGGGAGTACCTTTATCCGCTTGTAACATCAGGAAATCGGTGATGGCCTTTCGCTGCTCGTAAAGGCGGTCTAACATGTGTAGGGTTGAATTCCACCTTGTTGCAACGTCGCAGATCAGGCGATGCTGTGGAATTCCGTTCTGCCGCTGCAGCTCAATGAGGGTGTTCTTTGCGGTGTAGGAATGGCTGAAATGCATGCACAGTTTACGTGACATTTTAAGGATGTCTTGCAGTGGGATGGTGGATTTTAGGAACCGCTTGACAACCAGATTGAACACGTGAGCCATGCATGGCGCATGGCACAACCTTCCTTGACGCAGAGCAGACACCATGTTCTTTCCGTTGTCAGTCAACATGGTTCCGATTTTTAGTTTGCGCGGAGACAGCCATCTGTCGATTTCTCTGTTCATTACACTCAGCAGTTCCTCCCCTGTGTGACTACGTTCGCCAAGGCATACCAGGTGCAGCACAGCGTGACACCGTTGCGCCCTGCACATGTGATATGCCGGTCGGGTAATGGGACTTGGCACGGGGGTGGCGGCTGAGGACACGGCGGAAAAAGAGGTGGTAGAGGCGGACATGCTTGCTGGACCAAGGACGTGCAAACGTGGAGGCAAAAGCGTCGTGACCTGTCCAAGTTGCTGGTGCGGCTGTGCCGGCACCACGTTCACCCAGTGGGCCGTAAATGACATGTACTGTCCCTGACCGTAGTTACAGCTCCACACGTCGGCGCTGCCGTGCACTTTGGCAGAGACCGACATGCTCAAAGACTGGCCCACCATCTCTTCTACATGTGAATGCAGGGCTGGCACTGCCTTTTGGGCAAAGAAATGACGGCTTGGCACTCTCCACCGCGGCGCGGCACAAGCCATCATTTCTCGGAAAGGTGCTGAGTCCACCAGTTGGAAAGGGAGGGACTGCAGCACCAGCAACTTGGACAGGAGGACGTTCAGCTTTTGCACCGTCGGGTGCGTGCTCGCAAACTGTTGTCTCTTGGATACGGATTCCAAGAAAGACTGTTGACGGAATCCGAGAAGAGGAGTAGCAGGAGAAGGAGCATCTGAACGAGCGGAAGATGCCAATGAGCGACAACTCCCCTCAGCAGAGGTGTTGGAGCCTTGACTGGCTGATAGAGGGCGATTGACGACGTCGGGTGACGGAGCAAGTAACGGAGCGGGTGATGGAGCGGGGGCTGGGGCAGGCAGAACCGCCGTATGTTTATCACGGTTTTCCCAGGCCACCGAATGGTGACGCTGCATATGCTGACGCAACGCTGTAGTCCCAACATGGGCCCCCTGGCCACGCTTGCATTTCTGGCCACATAGTCGACATACGGCTACGTTTACTTCCTCGGGCGGCTTGAGGAAAAATTGCCACACCACCGAGTAGGAAACTTTGCCCCCGCTACTCTTCACTGGCTGACTGCTACTTCCTCCGTGCGCACCGGCACCACTACTGGCCGTGGTGGTAGGCTGCAGTGGAGCTGGTGCTCTACTCCGTGGACGTTTGGCTCCACTGACACTGATGCGACCCTGCTGCTGTCTCCTGGGCAACCCACCGACTGTTTTGCTCGCTGCCAAGCTGCCACCCTCTTCTCCTGATGATGCGGAAGAAATTGCCTGATGACGACGAGGCTGCCAAGTGCGATCAACCTCCTCATCATCAAGTAGGGTCTCCGCCTCACTACTAGCCCCCTCGGCTGCGTCTGGGTCAGGAGACAGACCTGTCTCTAGACCGGCTACCGAGCCACTCTCCTCGCCAGTACTTGTTCGCTTGGCTGCTGAAAAGGCCGATGTCTCCCCCCGTTCCTGACCGCCCTCTGTTAGCTCTTCCTCACTGTACAGTGGGGCTGAGCCCACAGCATGCGATACTTCGCTTGGTGAGGGAACAGCAAAGGACAGGGGCAGGTAGAGGACACGTGATTTCAGTGGGCTTGGTCCCGGGCCATGCCAACTAACGGTTGTGTCTGACGTACCCACCGACCGTTGGCTGTAGGTGTCAGAGGTGACCTGGGAAGAGGAAGACGACCGAGCCAACCAATCAATGACGGCAGGGTTGTCGGTGGAGACACGACCGCTGGATGACACCGGGAGCACTGGCCTCTGGCTGCGAATACTGCTGCCTCGACCCCTTCCTCTGCTGCCACGTCTGCTCGCTCCTAAAACATTGCCTCCTCTGCCACTCCTCTGCATGTTGTCTGACATACTATTTAATTCAACGATTAGGTGTCCCTGAGTAACAATTCTCTGGCACTCAGTAACAATTCTGTCTGTCCCTGAGTATGAATTCTGTGGCCCTGAGTAACAATTGTGTGTCTGTGCAAGTAACAATTCTGTGTCTGTGCAAGTAACAATTTTGTGTCTGTGAGAGTAACAATTCTCTGGCACTCAGTAACAATTCTGTCTGTCCCTGAGTAACAATTCTCTGGCACTCAGTAACAATTCTGTCTGTCCCTGAGTAACAATTCTGTCTGTCCCTGAGTATGAATTCTGTGGCCCTGAGTAAGAATTCTCTGGCACTCAGTAACAATTCTGTCTGTCCCTGAGTATGAATTCTGTGGCCCTGAGTAACAATTGTGTGTCTGTGCAAGTAACAATTCTGTGTCTGTGCAAGTAACAATTTTGTGTCTGTGAGAGTAACAATTCTCTGGCACTCAGTAACAATTCTGTCTGTCCCTGAGTAACAATTCTCTGGCACTCAGTAACAATTCTGTCTGTCCCTGAGTATGAATTCTGTGGCCCTGAGTAACAATTCTGTCTCTGTGCGAGTAACAATTCTGTGTCTGTGCAAGTAACAATTTTGTGTCTGTGAGAGTAACAATTCTCTGGCACTCAGTAACAATTCTGTCTGTCCCTGAGTAACAATTCTCTGGCACTCAGTAACAATTCTGTCTGTCCCTGAGTAACAATTCTCTGGCACTCAGTAACAATTCTGTCTGTCCCTGAG
Source organism: Staurois parvus (assembly GCF_062004578.1). Classification (NCBI taxonomy): domain Eukaryota; kingdom Metazoa; phylum Chordata; class Amphibia; order Anura; family Ranidae; genus Staurois; species Staurois parvus. The sequence continues at coordinate 11,837 of NW_028318458.1, forward strand.
TAACAATTCTCTGGCACTCAGTAACAATTGTGTGTCTGTGCAAGTAACAATTCTGTGTCTGTGCAAGTAACAATTTTGTGTCTGTGAGAGTAACAATTCTCTGGCACTCAGTAACAATTCTGTCTGTCCCTGAGTAACAATTCTCTGGCACTCAGTAACAATTCTGTCTGTCCCTGAGTATGAATTCTGTGGCCCTGAGTAACAATTCTGTCTCTGTGCGAGTAACAATTCTGTGTCTGTGCAAGTAACAATTTTGTGTCTGTGAGAGTAACAATTCTCTGGCACTCAGTAACAATTCTGTCTGTCCCTGAGTAACAATTCTCTGGCACTCAGTAACAATTCTGTCTGTCCCTGAGTAACAATTCTCTGGCACTCAGTAACAATTCTGTCTGTCCCTGAGTAACAATTCTCTGGCACTCAGTAACAATTGTGTGTCTGTGCAAGTAACAATTCTGTGTCTGTGCAAGTAACAATTTTGTGTCTGTGAGAGTAACAATTCTCTGGCACTCAGTAACAATTCTGTCTGTCCCTGAGTAACAATTCTCTGGCACTCAGTAACAATTCTGTCTGTCCCTGAGTATGAATTCTGTGGCCCTGAGTAACAATTCTGTCTCTGTGCGAGTAACAATTCTGTGTCTGTGCAAGTAACAATTTTGTGTCTGTGAGAGTAACAATTCTCTGGCACTCAGTAACAATTCTGTCTGTCCCTGAGTAACAATTCTATGGCACTCAGTAACAATTCTGTCTTCCCTGAGTAACAATTCTCTGGCACTCAGTAACAATTCTGTCTGTCCCTGAGTATGAATTCTGTGGCCCTGAGTAACAATTCTGTCTCTGTGCGAGTAACAATTCTGTGTCTGTGCAAGTAACAATTTTGTGTCTGTGAGAGTAACAATTCTCTGGCACTCAGTAACAATTCTGTCTGTCCCTGAGTAACAATTCTCTGGCACTCAGTAACAATTCTGTCTGTCCCTGAGTAACAATTCTCTGGCACTCAGTAACAATTGTGTGTCTGTGCAAGTAACAATTCTGTGTCTGTGCAAGTAACAATTTTGTGTCTGTGAGAGTAACAATTCTCTGGCACTCAGTAACAATTCTGTCTGTCCCTGAGTAACAATTCTCTGGCACTCAGTAACAATTCTGTCTGTCCCTGAGTATGAATTCTGTGGCCCTGAGTAACAATTCTGTCTCTGTGCGAGTAACAATTCTGTGTCTGTGCAAGTAACAATTTTGTGTCTGTGAGAGTAACAATTCTCTGGCACTCAGTAACAATTCTGTCTGTCCCTGAGTAACAATTCTCTGGCACTCAGTAACAATTCTGTCTGTCCCTGAGTAACAATTCTCTGGCACTCAGTAACAATTCTGTCTGTCCCTGAGTAACAATTCTCTGGCACTCAGTAACAATTGTGTGTCTGTGCAAGTAACAATTCTGTGTCTGTGCAAGTAACAATTTTGTGTCTGTGAGAGTAACAATTCTCTGGCACTCAGTAACAATTCTGTCTGTCCCTGAGTAACAATTCTCTGGCACTCAGTAACAATTCTGTCTGTCCCTGAGTATGAATTCTGTGGCCCTGAGTAACAATTGTGTGTCTGTGCAAGTAACAATTCTGTGTCTGTGCAAGTAACAATTTTGTGTCTGTGAGAGTAACAATTCTCTGGCACTCAGTAACAATTCTGTCTGTCCCTGAGTAACAATTCTCTGGCACTCAGTAACAATTCTGTCTGTCCCTGAGTAACAATTCTGTCTGTCCCTGAGTATGAATTCTGTGGACCTGAGTAAGAATTCTCTGGCACTCAGTAACAATTCTGTCTGTCCCTGAGTATGAATTCTGTGGCCCTGAGTAACAATTGTGTGTCTGTGCAAGTAACAATTCTGTGTCTGTGCAAGTAACAATTTTGTGTCTGTGAGAGTAACAATTCTCTGGCACTCAGTAACAATTCTGTCTGTCCCTGAGTAACAATTCTCTGGCACTCAGTAACAATTCTGTCTGTCCCTGAGTAACAATTCTCTGGCACTCAGTAACAATTCTGTCTGTCCCTGAGTAACAATTCTGTCTGTCCCTGAGAATGAATTCTGTGGCCCTGAGTAAGAATTCTCTGGCACTCAGTAACAATTCTGTCTGTCCCTGAGTAACAATTCTCTGGCACTCAGTAACAATTCTGTCTGTCCCTGAGTAAAAATTCTGTGGCCCTAATAACGTTTCTGTGGCCCTAAGTAACAATTCTCTGGCACTGAGTAACAATTCTGTCTGTCCCTGAGTATGAATTCTGTGGCCCTAACTAGCGTTTCTTTGTCCCTAAAGAACGATTCTGTGGCCCTCATTAACAAGTCTGTGTCCCTGAGTAATGGTTCTCTGTCCCTAAGTAACTTCTCTCTGTCCCCAAGTATTGTTTCTGTGGCCCTAACTCTGTCCCTGTCCCTAGTACAGAGCGGTCTGCCTCTGTTCAATGACTGCAGGCAAATGAAGATTTCCAAAATGGCCGCTATATATACCTCGACCATTACACAGTGCTGGCTGGCTGGCTGCTGATTGGCTGATGCGATCACATGTCGTTGAGGAATGCATTATGGGGCAGCGCGCCTTGTCTGCGCGCCTTCCCCGACATCCCCGCTCCGTCGCCGCACATGTCAGCCGCCATTTTCGGAAAAATTTCGATTCGCGCGTCCGAATTAGGCTGTTTTTCGGATTCGGCACGAATCGAAATTTTTCCGAAATTCGACTCGAATTCCACTTCGGATACTTCGATTCGCTCATCTCTAGTTACTATGTATGCACAGGCACTGTTAGATGGGATCAGATCCAACCAACCACTAATCTTTTTTGCAATTATTTCTGAAGTATGCAAGCTCAGATTGGCTGAATGTGTATATCTTCATCTTGTGGGAAACCAGTGTAGTGACGTAATAGTTATCCACAGTATGCACGCAGCCTGTTTGCTTAATTGGTAAGTGGGTCTACTGACCTGCAATACAGTTTATTTTGTTTCCCAGTTCTAACAGACCTACTTTTCCCTGACTGCAAAGTGGTCATTAGATGAGGTCAACAACATGAATGGTTATTGGTGCTCAGGGAACCAAGAAAAAAGCCTAAATTGTAAAAAGTCCATGAATGGATTTAAGAGTGTAAAGTCAAAAGGCTACTGTCCAGATAGCTGCCAGCTGTCAAGAGTTGAAGTGTCTCTTTATAGAAGATAAAAGAGTAGGGACTGATCTGAGTGTAGTAGATCAAATGCAATAATTTATTAAAAGAACAAAAAACTACTCACAAATGGAGTATAAAGGTTCGCATGTCACAAAATGCAGGTTCCTCGATAAACTATCTGCTCCGGGTCGTTCGTCCATGGACCATTCGGCCGCATTGGTCATGTCCGGGGCTCCAAAGGCACTATGGTATGCGAGGCATGAACCCAGCCTGAAGAAGGACCATGCATGCTCCAAATGCATGCCAATCAGCCTGCTGGTCCTCTCCTTCACTTTCGGTGATGCCACAGTTGTCAGCCTCGGATACCGTAGCGCCTTTGGAGCCCTGGACACCACCAGTGTGGCCAAACGGTCCACGGACGAACAACGACTGCAGTGGCAACCTGCCGACCCAAAGCAGATAGTTTATCGAGGAACCTGCATTTTGTGACATGCGAGCCTTTACGCTCCCTTTGTGAGTAGCTTTTTGTTCTTTTAATAAATTATTGCATTTGATCTACTACACTCAGATCGGCGCTGCTGTGTCTCTACTCTTTTATCAGATAAAGTCATCAGCCTGCCCCAACCTACTGCAATACGTGATTGGGAAGCCCCTCCAAGAGATTGGATGGACAGAGGAAAGGAGGTTTCTGTTTACAGAAAGAAACACATGACATTGAGCAAAATGGAGATATCCCTAAGCTGATGTAGCATTCCCTTAATGAGGGGTGAAGATTGTGCAAATGTTCCTATTTAATGAACACCAAAAGTCTGATTGTTCACTTGGATGCTACCCCTTCTCCTATTTAATATATGGACTTTCAAATATAATACGTGTTCATTGCTGTGTACTACAACTGGCATATGTTTGTTATTGCCAAGGCCCAACTGAGTGGAGGCAGTAACACTTGTTAGAGATTCAGTCCTATTCTTACATAGTTAGGCAGGTTGAATAAGTTCATCTAGTTCAACCAAAATAAAAAATGAATTAATAGAAATAAAAAATAGACAACCACTTTATACACAATCCTTCGCCCATGGCTGATTCAAAGGAAGGAAATCAACCTCAAAAATTCCAGTAGGGAAAAAAATTCTTCCTGACCCCCAAAGCAATTGTATATTTCCTGGATCAATCATCTCTGGCTCTATCACCTATAAATGTTAATATCCAATTATATTTTCAGCATTTAGTAATGCAGCCAGCTTTTTTTTTTAAACAATTATCTGTGCTGGCCAGAATGAGTTCTCAGCTCTTACTGGGAGTAAACTTTTCTGTATGTGGAGGTTAAAAGTATATACCTCCAGAAGTAAAGAGTGCTGTCTTGTTCTGTGTAATGACCTTAAAGTGAATAACTTTACAACAAGTTCACTATATGGACCACCTATGTATTAATATATGGTGATCATACCCACCTAATTGCCTCTTATGAGAGAATTCAGTTCCTCTAATATTTTCCCATAGCTGAGCTCTTCCATGCCTCTTCTCAGTTTGATTGTCCTTCTTACACTTTCTCCAGTTCCTCAATATCCTTTTTGTGACCTCTCAGATATAGTGGAGAATTTGCACCATAGTTATCTCCCAAGTGGCATCACATCACAAAAGTAACCTGAAGAGGGTGTAAAAGAGGGCTACACTAATATTTCTTGGCAGGGAAAATCCAGCCTGACTAATCTTTGCCAAAACCAGGCTATGCAATTTCTAACTAGATATGAGAGTGCTTCAAGACATACAATTGTTCCCCAGTCTGTCAGTAACCAGTATAGGCATCTTTCATTTGTTAACCCCAGTAACAATACTGTGTTAAAATAATGGAAGAATGGTCTGAGGCTGCAGCAAAGTAATGTAATTTTTCAGAGAGGAGTTATAAACAATGAGGCCAATAGCGTTTGAGCTTTTCTAGTGTTGGGTCACATGGAGCTATTTCATTCTGAGTTTATCTAAGTACCTTCAGCATTATATATTGACAACATTGAATATGTTTTAGAGCTCTTTTATACTTGCAAATTTATTCTAGCATTATACTGATACTTGTTACCAAATCAAGATAAACCTTTATCTTCTTGTCACAGCCTCGTTCATTGAGGAACTAAATTGTGGCAATTGTGCTTAAAAAATAGCAGGCAAAGCGCAAAGGACTAGGCAACAGGGGCGGACTGACCATTCAAGCAATCGGGCACTGCATGAGTGCCCGGGGTCAGTAGGGGGCCCCATAAAATGCCCCTGGTACCTTTTATAGGCTTTTTTGGGTGTGTTTTGAGTGTGGGCAAGGACACAGGGGCCCCATGATCCCTAATTGCCCTGGGGTCCCATGAGTTGTCAGTCGGCCCCTGCTAGGCAATAGTATTGCCTGTGCTCTTGTTCTCATTTTCCGATTGCTGACTTGCCGGACCTTCTTCAGCACTCTCCATCAAGAAGCACACTAGTAACATCACAAAATCTCCTCAGCTACTTTTTTCAGGGTACTGCTTGGACAAAATGACCATTTGTAGATGTACACTATAACACAGCAAATTTTTACTTTTTTGAGTTCAAGTCAAGTTAAAATATCTTGCTGAAGTATTTTGCCAGCAATGTGCCAGACATACACATGCCGTGTTCTCACTAAGACAGATTTTCTGTCTTTAAAGCATAACATTGATTAGAAGCACCTAGCCAGGAGCTCTGCCTACAGACAGCTGGTGTTTCTTGTGGGAGGCTTCTGTTGCGTTATAGTCATGTTCTTCAATTAATTAGAAAAATAAAACAGCTGCCATAACTAAGGCCTGGATCATACCTGACTGGGCTGGAATTACCATGCAATTAAAGCCGTTCCATTGTAAGCACATTATAAATCATATAGATGGCCATCGTACAAGAACTATGCATGATCATCATGCGGAGTAATACATTTATTATCAGGGCACAAAAATATACACAATTAGAGGAACATAGAAATACAATTATGACTCTGGAGCCAGGTTACTGGCGTTCTTTTCCTACTGTGATCTATGGAAGCTGAAGCTTTGTTAGTTTGCAATTTTTAAAGGTTATCTGTCTATAATATTATCAACACATTTCTCTATGGCTGTCTTGAGTTTCTTAAAGATTCTGAACTTTAAAACCTCTCATATGTATCTGTGTATTTGTTTTTTGGAAAAATGTAGTGCTTAAATTGAACTTGTCAGGGTATAAAATTGTGCAACCAAACAATACTTCTTAAGCCAATTTTTGTTTTGCCTTCATATGGATTTCCGCAGCGTACGCTCTATCCAGGTAGCATGTTATGTTTGGAAAACACAATGGGTAGGGTAAAAAAAGGGTAAAGAAAAAATAGTCACTGACCAAGATCTTATTGGTAACATGTATGCTTTAAACACAGAATTTGTTTGACATGGTATACCTGTATAGGTTGACCATCCTACCAGGTGAGCCCCTTCATTGATTCTGGACTCCAGGATATCCATTCAGATACTCTTGGAGGAATATCTACAGATCAAATTTAAAGATCTCCTTTTCCATAACACAAAACAGCAATGGTGCAGTGACAAAAGAAAGTTGAACACGTTATTTAGATCACTGCCAAAATGATTAATTTCAGTTCAGTTTTATTATATCAGTGGAACTGTGGAGATTAGATGAAAGCAACCTTGGAGGTTTCTAGATATTTACCAAAGGTCTCTGGTTGCTGTGAAGAAAATAGGTCCCCCAGATAAGGGGTATTGTGTTGAGGTTGTGCCTAGAATCAAGAGAATCAAGAGACACCCTGGGTGCACGGAAATGTATTTTAACAAAGTTGCTCAAATCCTGACTCACACTACTTCATATTACTCCCATGTTAATATGCCGTATCCCGTTTGACTCCCAAAACTATAATTGCCTTGGCAAAGCAGATGTTTGGCTTAGATTATGACTAGAGATGAGCGAATCGAACCAGGCGAACCGGAATTCGATACGAATTTCAGGAAAAATTCGATTCGCGTCGAATCCGAATATTTGCCTACTTCGGGTGCGCGAATCGGATTTTTCCCGATCAGCCGGCAAAAGTGTCCCTGCAGAGAGCTCCGCTATTTCTGACATTTCTCTGACAGTTCCTTCACATGTACAGCGGTTGAAACATTGTATCTATTAGTTTCCATTTAGGATACAGATGTTTCAACCGCTGTACATGTGAAGAAGCTGTCAGAGAACTGTCAGAAATAGAGGAACTCTGCACATACACTTTTTGCCGGTTTGGAATTCTTATTTTCATCCTACTTCTTCTTCTTCTTCTTCTTCATCCTCATCCTCATCCTCAGAAGAAGAAGAAGAGGATGAGGATGAGGATGAAGAAGAAGAAGAAGAAGAAGAAGTAGGATGAAAATAAGAAGAATTCCAAGCCGGCAAAAAGTGTATCTGCAGAGCTCCTCTATTTTGCAGATACACTTAGAGGAGCTCTGCAGATACACTTTTTGCCGGCTTGGAATTAATCTTATTTTCATCCTACTTCTTCTTCTTCTTCTTCTTCTTCATCCTCATCCTCAGAAGAAGAAGAGGAGGATGAGGATGAAGAAGAAGAAGAAGTATGATGAAAATAAGAATAATTCCAAGCCGGCAAAAAGTGTATCTGCAGAGCTCCTCTAAGTGTATCTGCAGAATAGAGGAGCTCTGCAGATACACTTTTTGCCGGCTTGGAATTATTCTTATTTTCATCCTACTTCTTCTTCTTCTTCCTCTTCATCCTCATCCTCATCCTCTACTTCTTCTTCTGAGGATGAGGATGAAGAAGAAGAAGAAGAAGTAGGATGAAAATAAGAATAATTCCAAGCCGGCAAAAAGTGTATCTGCAGAGCTCCTCTATTCTGCAGATACACTTAGAGGAGCTCTGCAGATACACTTAGAGGAGCTCTGCAGATACACTTTTTGCCGGCTTGGAATTAATCTTATTTTCATCCTACTTCTTCTTCTTCTTCTTCTTCTTCATCCTCATCCTCAGAAGAAGAAGAAGAGGATGAGGATGAAGAAGAAGAAGAAGAAGAAGAAGAAGAAGTAGGATGAAAATAAGAATAATTCCAAGCCGGCAAAAAGTGTATCTGCAGAGCTCCTCTAAGTGTATCTGCAGAGCTCCGCTATTTCTGACAGTTCTGTGACATTCACTCCATACAGTGGTTGAAACATTGTATCTATTTGTTTGCATAAATGGATCCATTTATGGAAACAAATAGATACAATGTTTCAACCGCTGTATGGAGTGAATGTCCCAGAACTGTCAGAAATAGGCTATTTCTGACAGTTCTGGGACACTCACTCCATACAGCGGTTGAAACATTGTATCTATTTGTTTCCATAAATGGATCCATTTATGGAAACAAATAGATACAATGTTTCAACCGCTGTATGGAGTGAATGTCCCAGAACTGTCAGAAATAGGCTATTTCTGACAGTTCTGTGACATTCACTCCATACAGCGGTTGAAACCGCTGTATGGAGTGAATGTCACAGAACTGTCAGAAATAGCCTATTTCTGACAGTTCTGGGACATTCACTCCATACAGCGGTTGAAACCGCTGTATGAAGTGAATGTCACAGAACTGTCAGAAATAGCCTATTTCTGACAGTTCTGTGACATTCACTCCATACAGCGGTTGAAACATTGTATCTATTTGTTTCCATAAATGGATCCATTTATGGAAACAAATAGATACAATGTTTCAACCGCTGTATGGAGTGAATGTCCCAGAACTGTCAGAAATAGCCTATTTCTGACAGTTCTGTGACATTCACTCCATACAGCGGTTGAAACCGCTGTATGGAGTGAATGTCACAGAACTGTCAGAAATAGACAGAAACTGTCACAGAACTGTCCTTCTTCTCATCCTTCTCCTTCTTCTCATCCTTCTTCTCATCCTTCTTCTCATCCTTCTCCTTCTTCTCATCCTTCTCCTTCTTCTCATCCTTCTTCTTCTCATCCTTCTCCTTCTTCTCATCCTTCTTCTCATCCTTCTCCTTCTCCTTCTCCTTCTTCTCATCCTTCTCCTTCTTCTCATCCTTCTCCTTCTTCTCATCCTTCTCCTTCTCCTTCTTCTCATCCTTCTCCTTCTTCTCATCCTTCTCCTTCTCCTTCTTCTCATCCTTCTCCTTCTCCTTCTTCTCATCCTTCTCCTTCTTCTCATCCTTCTCCTTCTTCTCATCCTTCTTCTCATCCTTCTCCTTCTTCTCATCCTTCTCCTTCTTCTCATCCTTCTCCTTCTTCTCATCCTTCTTCTCATCCTTCTCCTTCTTCTCATCCTTCTTCTCATCCTTCTCCTTCTCATCCTTCTCCTTCTTCTCATCCTTCTCCTTCTTCTCATCCTGCTCCTTCTTCTCATCCTTCTCCTTCTCCTTCTTCTCATCCTTCTCCTTCTCCTTCTTCTCATCCTTCTCCTTCTCCATCTTCTCATCCTTCTCCTTCTCCTTCTTCTCATCCTTCTCCTTCTCCTTCTTCTCATCCTTCTCCTTCTTCTCATCCTTCTCCTTCTTCTCATCCTTCTCCTTCTTCTCATCCTTCTCCTTCTCCTTCTCCTTCTTCTCATCCTTCTCCTTCTCCATCTTCTCATCCTTCTCCTTCTCCTTCTTCTCATCCTTCTCCTTCTCCTTCTTCTCATCCTTCTCCTTCTTCTCATCCTTCTCCTTCTTCTCATCCTTCTCCTTCTCCTTCTTCTCATCCTTCTCCTTCTTCTCATCCTTCTCCTTCTCCATCTTCTCATCCTTCTCCTTCTCCTTCTTCTCATCCTTCTCCTTCTCCTTCTTCTCATCCTTCTCCTTCTTCTCATCCTTCTCCTTCTTCTCATCCTTCTCCTTCTCCTTCTTCTCATCCTTCTCCTTCTTCTCATCCTTCTCCTTCTTCTCATCCTATTCCTTCTCCTTCTCCTTCCTCATCTCCAAGGGCATTTCAATTAAAGGTAGAGTGTTCTGCACTAATTTAAAGGCTCTCTGAAGCCTAGAAACCCTTTTTATAAGTTAACTTCGTAGCGAATTAATTCGCATCGAATCGAATTTCTTCCTGAAATTCGGCGAATCAGCCGAATCGAATTTTTGAATAATTCGCTCATCTCTAATTATGACAAAAAATACAGTATTACCACTTGAAGACCTTTTCAGACTTGTTAAAAATATCTTTCAGCTGACTGTTCCCATTTTTAACAAGAGAATGGAAGAAGCTTTCACAATAAGCGCTCTGCATCCATCTTTTGGCCAAGCCAGAGAGAAGACTGCTGAGAATCCTGTCATTCAAAGATGTCACACCATTGGTTGATTTTGGTGAGACATCTACCTTTCTATAACTGCCCCTACCTACACAGGCTGTGTGATCACAGGTTAACTGGCTGCACAGACACCATCATAACCCAGTCACAAATAATACTGCTACATAGATTGTATGACTCCAAAAGGCTAATTTTGTAATATCTTAAAAAGTACTTGATCTGGCCTAAAATATTTCTAGGATTCATGTCACCAGCAGATCTTTCACTTTTGACAACTTAACTGCAACAGAATCACTGAGAGTCATCTCACCCACCAAACCAGTGTCATGTTGCACCATTCTGCAGTATTTTGGCTAGCAAGGCAGCAACTTCCATTGAGTTGAATGGTTGAACCTTTGTGATTCTACCATCAGCAAGATGTCACCAGTATTAGACTCACCAATGTGACATGGACTTAAGCTTGATGCATACTTCAGTACATTTATATTTTAAGCAAGGTCAGGTTTCATTTTAAAGCTGTGTACCAAAGGTCATTGGATGTATAAGAGCCATTGTTCACAATACACTTTTTCACACCCAGCATAGTGTGTAGCAGTCAGATCTGCATACCAAGCACCCTTATTAAGTTATTATCCTTTTAACTACTATATTAAATAACAATAGACAAGAAAATAACATAAAACAGTAAACACATAGTGAAAAGACTGAAGAGGCAATTGGAAGGACACGTTTTGCTAGTCACCAAAAAACAGATTTATCTATATTCATTGGAATGTATTAGGGCTTATTAACCCTTCAAATTCTTGCTGATTTCCATTGGGGATCACTGTATACCAAAGTCCTACTAGGGCAGAGAGAAAATCTTCAGTTATGGAAAATAGTGATAAGGGGTTAAACCATGGCCAATGCCACTTAAGTGATACCAGCAAGAGTTACATCCACATGCCAAGCACCCCCTTTAAATGCCATTATGAACATAGTCTAAAAATAATATTAAATGAAAAAAAGATAGACAGGGAAAGAAAATAACGTAGTAAACACATTGAGAAAGGAGTGTAGCATCCTCCTCTAGTTAGGCTGCTAGGCTAAATTTAGTTTTCAGCCTCACTGTAATCAGTGGGGCAGTGATTTTCTGTTTTTACCTAATTGGGGTTTCCTAAGCTTGGTATTTTATTCCTCCTACCTGTTTCTGAGAGAAGTTGCCAGGATCTAGGGCAGGGAGAGTCAAATGACCAGTATGAATACCTAATATGCCCCAGCCAATCCCTGGAAGAAGGCATCCAGGTGCCTGGGAGTTGACAAATGTTTGGGAGGCATTCCAGAGTGTTCTTTCCTCTCCAGGAAGGGTTCCAGTTCTCATGGGGCTTCTGCCCCTGGGAAATAGCTAGTGAGACAAGAAATTGCAGTCTAGGCCTCAGCAGGTGGTGGGCTGAGGACTTGGAGAATATTGATAAAGAATTATTTGATGGAGGGCATCATCCTGGAGTCCTGGTCTGAAGAATGATCTTTTTTCTCTCTCACTGAGGCAGTACCAGTGGATGCTGGGTGGTAGACAGCTCCTGGGACTTTGTGAGTGAGACAGTACTTACTGTGGACTCTTGGGTGTGCCAGTACAAGAAGGAAATTAAGTGCCATAGTATGTAATATGGACTGGGACTGCTCCTATAAAGTTCTAGATATAATGGCCATCCCCGTTACCTCTAGGAAAGGCAGCTTAGAGAAGATTAGTGGGAAGTTGTCCTACTGTTATTTCTTCTGTCATTTGGAGTATCCTGATCCCTTAACCTATCTCCTGTTCAAGTTATTCAGCAAAAAATTCTAAAAAGATATGCCCTAGACGGAGTCTGTATTGTTGACATTTTTCATTGGAAGGAGACATTTTGCTAGTCACGCAAAACAGATTTCTCTATGTTTAGTAAAATGGAGCAGGGCTTAAAAAACCCTTCAGATCCTTGCTCTTTTTTATTGGGGGACACTGTATACATGAGTGCTACCAGGGTGAAGGGAATGTCTCTAGTTAGAACAGCAGGCAAATAGTGATGAGGGGTTGAGCTGTGTCCATCACTACCTGAGCTTCACCAGCAAGAGTCAGATCCACATGCGAAGCACCCCTCTACATTCCTTTTTGAACACAGTCTTAGAATTAACATTACATGTAATCAGAATAGACAAAGAAAGAATGTAAAACAGTAAACACATTGTGAAAGGACCGAGGGGTTGTGTGATGAGGGGTTACGTTGTTGCCCACTCTACCTGAAATGTAGAAATACATTTTGGATGAGACTGCTCTTGAAATCAGTAATTACCCTAATAACTAAAGATGTGTGAAAATTACAAATACATGAGAGAAAAATACAATTATGTTGGTTTTCTGATTAAATTGAATACACAGTATTATTATTATATTTATCTGTCCTCTTGCTAGGCAGTGAGGTCAGTGACTATTAAGACTCAGTTGCCTGCCAGCATCAAAAAAAGCTCTGATCATTTTTAAATACTGGAAAAATATATTCAATTCTTTTATGTGCATCGGACAGTGACAGTTGGGGTCACAGCTCTGCGGTGAAGAGCTGAGGCCAAATTAAAAATAAGGCAGTGATTTAATAAAAAGGTCATTTTCACTCTCGGTGGAATGAGGTCCTTGCCACAAACATCCAATCCTTTGCAGAAGAACTTCCTGTTTTTAATGAATTGTATATGATTTGGAGCGATAACATTACGACTTTTGGAAACAAAGCACAGAAAGCACATTCTGAAATGATGTTATAAAAAAGTGAGTTAAATGCAAGAGATGGTTAGAATTTACAGCCTTTTGGCAAATACCTGCTTGTCCATAGATGTACTATAATGTCTCCGATTAGGCAGCCAATGAAAAGAAGCTGCTGAAAGGGGAAAAAATGTTAAAATAAAAATGGCCACTGTGTCATCTAGTCTTTGCTTTGATCTTTGGAATCAGTTACAGTATATATGGTGAAAAATGTATTAGCACACTTTATCTATGCTTGTGATGTCATGAAATGGCTGTAATATTAGGTTTAGGTTTCTGGTTAGCAGGTGTGTTCAGATTAAGAGCTAGATTTAAGGGTAGGCTTAGCTGAGAATTAGGTTTAAAGGTAGGTTAATTGGCTCTGTCTAAATTGGCCCTAGCATGTGTATGTATGAATGTGAGTTAGGGACCTTAGATTGTAAGCTCCTTGAGAGCAGGGACCGATGTGAATGTACAATATATTCGTAAATCACTGAGTAAATTGATGGTGCTATATGATTATCTGTAATTTAAAAAAAATAATCAGTTCTTTTCCATGTAACTTAAGAGCCAGATTTAGGTTTTAGGGATAAGATTAACTTCTTCCCAACTGCACTAGAGCCAAAAGACAGCTACAGCGTGGTTGTCCAGTTCAGGGAGGGTGTATAAAGACATCCTCCCAGAACCACTCTTCCCCTGCGTGCCCCCTGGGGTGTATATTTGGTGTGCTCTGTGATCACTGTATCCTTCAGACACAGCTGAACAAAGATCATGGTAAGGAGGTAATCACAGCGGCCCTTTACCATGGGATCAACTGTGTCCTATCACAGCTGATCACATTGTAAACAGGCTTGCCGGTTATCAGCAGGGAGAGAGGTGGGCTATGCTTAGAAATTGACTTTTCCTTGGGTGTCAATTTCCTAGCAAGTTTTGGGGCACATTTCAAGTCAATAAAAATGTTTAAGACAAGACAAATACTGCAAGTAAAAATTGTTACAATTAGGTTTATGGGTAAGTTTAGGGCTAGGTTCAGAGCAGGGGCGGACTGACCATTTGGAAACTCGGGCACTGCCCGAGGGCCCGGGGTCAGTAGGGGGCACCATGAGATGTCCCTGGTACTTTTTTCATAGGCTTTTTTGAGTTTGGGCAAGGACACGGGGGCCCCATGATCCCCTATTGCCCAGGGACCCTGTGAGTTGCCCTTGGTTCAGAGGTAACAATAAGATGTGTACGGTCAGGTTCAGGGGTAAGGTTCAGAAATAGGTTCAGAGTTAAGGCTTTGTGTTCGGTTCAGGAAAAGGTTCAGGGACAAGTTTAAGTATTAGGCTTAGTAATAGATAGGTTTGGTCCTAGGTCAGGGATAAGGTTAAGTAAATATGATCTCCTTATACTTTTGTGCTTACAGTGAGGCATAGCTGTAGTAAAATATCTTAAAAGGTAGCAGTTTGCTAAACAGCTCTGATTACGCATATTACATTTTGAAGGTGTAAGCATGTAAAGTATATGACCAGCTATACAGACACATACTAGGCTATTGTTTGCTTGGAATCCAATTGACCCACCGACATGCTATTGAAGTGTGGGAGAGTATCAGAATACCCACAACAGTGGGCCCAAAATCACATACCAGGTTGTAAGTGGACTTTTTGTCTTTAACTGGATCTTGTGGTACTGTTCCCACCACTGACCCCACTGATGGAGCACTTTTGCTCTCACTGACACCAACGTAAGGTACATATTCTTCTCCAATGATGGACTGCTATTTTTCTTGCTGTTACCATTGTTGGGTCTCTTTTTCTCTCCCTGTGACACCAATGATGTGCACAATTCCTCCCACTGACATGAATGATGGGCAAAATTCCCTGCCCACACCCCCCCCCCCCATCCTATCCATCATCACCAACAACACCACTATCATTCCCGCCCCGCCAGCCAAAGTCCTTGGCGTCATTCTTGACTCGAACCTCTCCTTCCAACCTCATGTCAAATCACTTACAAACACATGCAGGCGCCACCTCCGCAACATTGCCAAGATACGCTCCTTCCTTACCCCAGACACCACTAAACTACTCGTACACTCCCTGATTATCTCACGCCTTGACTACTGCAACTCCCTCCTCACCGGCCTACTCCACTGCAAGCTCTCCCCGCTTCAGACCATTCTGAACTCAGCGGCTAGACTCATCCACCTCACCAACCGCTTCACCTCTGCCACCCCCTCTGCCTCTCCCTCCACTGGCTCCCGATTGCCCAACGCATCAAATTTAAACGTCTAACCCTGACCTACAAAGCCGTTCACAACACTGCCCCTGACTACCTCACCAACCTGATCCCCAAGTACCGCCCTACCCGTACCCTTCGCTCCTCACAGGACCTCCTTCTATCCTGCTCCCTGGTCTCCTCCTCCCATGCATGACTGCAAGACTTCTCCAGGTCCTCCCCCATCCTCTGGAACTCACGGCCCCAATCCATCAGACTGTCGCCTTCCCTCCTCACATTCAGGTGCTCCCTCAAAACCCATCTCTTCAGGGAAGCCTACCCCACCCTCACCTAATTGCCATTCTCCCTCATTCCTCCCACCACTTCATTCCCCTCAGCCACTTCCTACTGTACCACTACCCCCTCCCTCCTAGATTGTAAGCTCGAAAGAGTAGGGCCCTCTTACCCCTCGTACGTTGTTTGTTATTGTTGTACTGTGCCATGTATTGTCCCCCCCTATATTGTACAGCACTGAGCAAACCCTTTGGCGCTATATAAACTCGATGTAATAATAATAATAATAATAATTCCTCCCACTTACAATGATAGGTACAATTCTACCTATTGATGCCAACGATGGAGCATTGCTTCTTTCACTAACACCAATTATAGGTACAGCCTACATGACAGTAGCAACTCTACTCTAAATTAAGAGGCAGTGCAGCATTGTTTCCAATACCATCATAGGAAACTGCGTTAGGTGGACTTCACTGGCAAGCTGAACAGATGATTGTGGGGGACAGACGAAAACATTTTATGTGAAAATGGCTTAATGTAGCTTAATGTGTAACAAACTGCCTAAATCTCAATCAATTGACTTGAAACTTTGCACAGCCCAAGATCACCACATCCCAAACATGTCCTAGAAGTTTCATAGATTTTGCCTGCCACAAAGAAAATGGAGGACATTAAGCTTGTTTTTAGGGGAGCCTAATGTGGCTTAATGTACAAAAAAGAGCTTAGATGTTAACCAATTTCCTCCAAACTTCAAACAATAGAAGACTCTATCTATGGCAACATATTTGGAAAACTTCGTATCATTTGGTAAATCACACCAAAAGTTATTCACATTAAGCTGTATTTTACAATGCTAAAACATTTCATGTAAACAGCTTAATGTACCATAATGTGCCTATGTCTCAATCAATTGACTTGAAACTTTGCACAGCCCAAGTTCTCAACATTCCAAGCATATCCTAGAAGTTTCATAGATTTTGGCCTGGAGGTAGACTATACTAAGATTGAGCACATAGCAATTCTCATGAATATATACAGTGGATATAAAAAGTCGACATACCACTGTTAAAAAAATCAGGTTTCTGTGAAATAAGAAAATGAGACAAAGAAAAATAATTTCAGAAAAAATTCCACCTTTAATGTAACCTATAAACTGTACAACTCAGTTGAAAAACATACTGAAATCTTTTCGGTGGAGAGAAGTAAAAATAAAAAACTAAAATAATATGGTTGCATAAGTGTGCACACTCTCAAACTAATACTTTGTTGAAGCACCTTTTCATGTCATTCCAGCACTCAGTCTTTTTGGTTATGAGTCTATCAGCATGGCACATCTTGACTTATTTGCCCACTCTTCTTTGCAAAAACTCTTCAAACATGTCAGATTTCAAAGGCATCTCCTGTGCACAGCCCTCTTCAGATCACCCCACAGATTTTCAATCAGATTCAGGTCTGGGCTCTGGCTAGGCCACTAAAACTTTAATCTTCTTCTGGTGAAGCCATTCCTTTGTTGATTTGGATGTTTGCTTTGGGTCGTTGTCATGCTGAAAGATGAAGTTCCTCTTCATGTTCAGCTTTCTAGCAGAAGCCTGAAGGTTTTGTGCCAATATTGACTGGTATTTGGAACTTGGAAGTATGCACTTCCCAAGCATGCACCACAAGCCAAGAAACCCCCAGTTTTGGCTGGTGAGCCACAAACACACACTCATAATATCCCCCCATTGGCTGTCCCACGCTATGGCCACTACACAAGGTGGTAGGGGCTACACAAGCTTAATGTTACTCACTTGCTTTGTGGGAGATCAAAACCCATGAAACTTCTAGGACATGTTTGGGAAGTTGAGAACTTTGGCTGTGCAACGTTTCCAATCAATTGATTGAGATCTGGGCACATTATGGTACGTTAAGCTCTTTTTACATTAAGCTGTTTTTATTAAATGTTTTAGCATTGTAAAATATAGCTTAAAGTGGTTGTAAAGGCAGAAGGTTTTTTATCTTAATGCATTCTATGCATTAAGATAAAAAGCCTTCTGTGTGCAGCAGCCCCCCTGAGCCCCCCTAACATTTACCTTAGCTCCCTCTCTCTCCAGCGATCACTATGACTTTCTCAGCCTTCCGAGATCCTCCTTGCTGAGTGGCTGAGACAAAGCAGTGGTGTCATGGGCTCCCACTGCTGTCAATTAAAGTCAGCTAGCCAATCGGAGGAGAGAGGGGGTGGGGCTTAGTCAGGGCTCTGTGTCTGAATGGACACACGGAGCTGTGACACAGCTCGGGTGCCCCCATAGCAAGCTGCTTGCTATGGGGGCACTGAAAAGGACAGAGGGGCCAGGAGCACAGAAGATGGACCCGAGAAGAGGAGGATCCAGGCTGCTTTGTGCAAATCCAACTGCAACAGAGGAGGTAAGTATCACGTTTGTTATTTTTATGCAAAAAAAAAAATGAGCCTTTAGTATCACTTTAACGTGAATAACGTTTGGTGTGCCCTACCAAATGATCTGAAATGTTCAGAATATGTTGTCATAAATAGAGAGTTCTATTGTGTGAAGTTTGGGGGAAATTGGTTAACATTTAAGCTCTTTTTTTATACATTAAACCACATTAAACTCCCCAAAAAACAAGCTTAATGTCCCTCATTTTCTTTGTGGCAGTCCAAAATCTATGAAACTTCTAGGACATGTTTGGGATGCTGAGAACTTGGGCTGTGCAAAGTTTCAGATCAATTGATTGAGATTTAGGCAGTTTATTACACATTAAGGTACATTAAGCTATTTTCACATTAAATGTTTTAGTCTGTCCCTGATTGTGAGACTTTGTGGGAGAACTAATAGACAACTCTCTGTCAGATGCACTTATTTTTTAATGGGAGGCTTTAGTTCTGCTTTAAAACTGAACTCGAGTTACAAAAGATTATTTTAAAAATATTCTTCAATAGCCACAAATGATATTAATCCAGTTTGTGTACACCAATGCAGGGGCGGACTGACCATTTGAGCACTCAGGCACCGCCCGAGGGCCCGGGGTCAGTAGGGGGCCCCATGAGATGCCCCTGGTACCTTTCATTGGCTTTTTCATAGACTTTTTTGGGTGTGGGCGAGGACACAGGGGCCCCATGATCCCCTATTGCCTGGGAGCCCCATGAGTTGTCAGTCCGCCCCTGCACCAATGCTTTTACATACCCCGATGTTGCCATGTAAAAGTAGCAGTGACATCACCCCTGTGCTATACATTCTCTTTGCAAGAGCAAAGCTGTGGGAGAGACCTAGCAGGCCCCATCTACTACAAGCTGCTTTCAGAAAACTACAGGAGGGGGCGGATACAAGACCAGTCATCCTGCACAAGGAGAGAGAGCAGCAGTGAGCAGGCTCCTGCACAAAGGTAACGTTTCACACTAGATTACTGCACAGATCTTGAAGAAATATACAAAACATACCAATATTTAAGCAAAAGCATGGTGCTTTTTAGACAATACTTGATTATCCCAGAATTAACCATTTGCCCTCCAGAGGATTTACCCCCTTCCTGACCAGGCCATTTTTTGCAATACGGCGCTGTGTTACTTTAACTGACAATTGCGCAGTCATGCAATGCTGTACCCAAATGAAATTATGTCCTGTTTTTCCCACAAATAGAGCTTTCTTTTGGTGTTTTTTTTATTTTTTCGGGCTAAAAAAACGACATATTTGAGAAAAAAAAACAATATTTTTGACTTTTTGCTATTAAATGTTCACTTAAAAAAATGTAATTTAGGCCAAAATGTATTCTGCTAGATGTCCTTGCTAAAAAAAATCCCAATACGTGTAAATGAATTAGTTTATGTGAAAGTTATAACATTTACAAATGGCGGTATAGATACTGGAAATTTTTTTCTTCTATTTTTTTTACTAGAAATGGTGGTGATCAGGGGTGGACTGACCATTTGGAAACTCGGGCACCGCCCGAGGGCCCGGGGTCAGTAGGGGGCCCCATGAGATACCCCTGGTCCATTTTTCATAGGTTCGTTTGAGTTTGGGCAAGGACACAGGGGCCCCATGATCCCTTACTGCCCGGGGGCCCCATGAGTTGTCAGTCCACCCCTGGTGGTGATCAGCGACTTATAGAGGGACTTGCACAGGCATTCTGACACTGGGGGGAACTGACTAAGTGCTGCTGACATCTCCAGTGACACCAATACAGTGATCACTGCTAATAAAAAGCACTGACACTGTACTAATGACACTGGGCAGGAAGGGATCAACATGTGGGGAGATCAAAGGGTTAACTGTGTGCTGTTTCACTATCAGGGCTGGGTGTGCTTTACACTGTACGCACACTGCTTTGTATGGCTCTGCAATGCAGAGCCATACAAAGCAGTGTGCAGGGGCTGACAGCAGAGAGATCTGTATTGTATTACATACAGGTCTGTATTGTATTACATACAGGTCTCTCCCCCATCGGAAATAATCGGAGATTGCCGGGTGCTGGCGGGGAATCACCGACCGGGACCTGGTGACTGACAGCCAAGGCCGCGAATGGCAGCGTGGGTAGGGCACAGGCGCCGCCTACCCGGAACTGCAAAATCACGTATATATACATGATTCTGTGCACCCGTGCTGCCTTGTAGCAGTATTTCTACCATAGGGCGGCTCGGAAGTGGTTAAGCACCAATTAAATATGATCTTATAATCTTGTGTTTACTATGAGGCATATTGGTAACTTTAGTATAACAGCATAAAAGATGGCGGTTTGCTAAACAGCTCTGGTTACGCATATCAGATCTTGGAGGTGCTAGTGTGCCACTGTATTTGTTATTATACAAAAACATGTTTCAAGCAGGGGCGGACTGACCATTTGGGAACTCGGGCACTGCCCGAGGGCCCGGGGTCAGTAGGGGGCCATATGGGATGCCCCTGGTACCTTTCATATGCTTTTTTGGGTGTGGTTTGAGTGTGGACAAGGACACAGTGGCCCCATGATCTCCTATCGCCCAGGGGCCCCATGAGTTGTCAGTCCGCCCCTGGTTTCAAGGCTTTTCTGGGTATTGAATGCTAAGCAAATGTGTACCAAACAATGGAGAAACTGAAAAGAAGCAGGCAGTGGATTGTCTGCTGTGGTCTTTAAAAAAAGGCAAAGAGCTAACACAGCACAGTGCAGTAATGCAGAGCAGCCAATCAGAATTCGCCTTTCATTCACTGTTCTGACTTTAGTAAACTATTATCAGATTGATTGATGTGAGATAATGCATTTTGTGCACTATGATTGTATGATGTTGCATTATCGAAGAAGCCGGTTTGTGCTCTGTAACAGATGGTAATCTAGGATAGAGAAGAGCAAATAAGTTTGAAAACAGGCGAGTCAGCAGATTGGTGAATTAATTTTGTTTCACTTTCCTGAACATATGCATGTAGAATTATTCAGCTGAATCAGCGATTTTTCTAATTCGACCAACTATTCCAAAATCAAACATTTTTGACAGAGATAAATGGCTAGAGGTGGGCAAATCATTCCACACAAATTCAGATCTTTCATGATCATACTAATTTGTCATATAGGAATATAAAGCAAGGAGGAATTAGTAGGGTGTGTGACCACAATGGTACTTACTGTCCCTTCCCAAGCATCTTCTCATTAAATCCTCCAATCACTGACTCTCTAAGTACTTTTATTATGGATAAGTCAGCAACAGGTAGCTCAGTACTCACATAGCTCTCAATGTCCCTGATTTCGAGGGAATGTCCCTGATTTGGAACAAAGTCCCTCTGTCCCTCTTTCCTTCTTATTTGTCCCTCTTTGTGGTCTGATCTATATAGTTGTATATAAAATGCACTAATAAATATAATGATGCAGCGCTACCCTAATTATAATCATACAATACAATATATAATAGAAAAAAGGTGCAGAGTGAATAAATGTCACAAATGACTATTAATCAGTGAATTGATCCTCTCTGGGATCTATGGTGAGTAATTAAACGTGATCTTACCTGGTATCAAGACCAGGAACCAGTGACACCAAACCGTCCAAATGGGACCATAAATATGAAAAAATAATAACGTGAATCCCTGAATGGGATCAATATTCTCGTGCAAATCGTGACAAAAAATGGCTAAATTAAGCCATATATATGCAACAGAGTGACAGAGTGGATCCCTATAATTGGGATCAAATATGCACAGTAGTGACAAGTGCCAAGATAACATATCAAATACATAGAAAAATAAATAAAAAATGTGCTAAATAATACAATCACATCAACGTAAAATAATCACATAAAGTAGTCCACAAAACCAAGAAAAACAAGTACAAAAAAGGTGTGTGAACACCTGAAATATTCCAAACGCTTCTATGTGCAAGTGATATTGTGGATGTGCAGAACCACCGATGGAAATAATCCGTATGTGGCCAAATTGCCCCCTCACCTCCTTGAAGCGATCCTATAAGGGCCAAGTCGCTTTCTTATACTCCCAATCCCTTCTCTAATTTTCCTTTAACACTACCCCTGTCTTCAGTTCTGTATTCCCCACCTGTGCCCCCAATTCTCATGTACATCTCACTCTTGTATCCAGTTCTGCACCACCACTCCTCTCACCAGCTCTCCTGCACCACCACCCCTGTCACCAGCTCTCCTGCACCACCACCCCTGTCACCAGCTCTCCTGTACCACCACCCCTGCCACCAGCTCTCCTGCACCAAGACCACTGTTACCAGTTCTCCTGTACCACCACCCCTGTCACCAGCTCTCCTGCACCACCACCCCTGTCACCAGCTCTCCTGCACCACCACCCCTGCCACCAGCTCTCCTGCACCACCACCCCTGTCACCAGCTCTCCTGCACCACCACCCCTGTCACCAGCTCTCCTGCACCACCACCCATGCCACCAGCTCTCCTGCACCACCACCACTGTCACCAGCTCTCCTGTACCACCACTCCTGTCATCAGCTCTCCTGCACCACCACCCCTGCCACCAGCTCTCCTGCACCACCACCTCTGTCACCAGCTCTCCTGTACCACCACCCCTGTCACCAGCTCTCCTGTACCACCACCCCTGGCACCAGCTCTCCTGCACCACCACCTCTGTCAGTGGCTCTCCTGCACCACCACCCTGCCTCTAATTCTCCTATTCCCTTTGCTTCTTTCTCCAGTTCTCCTGCACCCTCACCCCATCTCTGGTTCTCTTTCACCTCTCACCCATGTCTCCACGTTTATGTAACTTTCACCTGTGTCACCAGTTCTCTAATACATTTTTTGCAAGCCTGTCCAGTTTGAGGGAGGTGACTATTCAACTCACTCAGGACAGAGATCTTACGTCAGGAATTTCAGGCCAGTTGTGCACAGAATGGAGGCAAAACTACATGTGTCTGCACAGCCCTGATTGGTGCTGTGTCGGTCACATGACTAGAAAAACCTGTTTCAGAAGAGCAATTCAAATAAAAATACGTGAAAAAATAACTGTTTTACAACTCCCTCTAAATCTTTATTGAACATCAAATATGTATTTTTGTGCATTAATATGGTGTACTGTAGGTGGAGCCAAAGATGATTGACACTAGCTTTAGTTTGTTTAGACAGCATCTGCATCCAGGGCTCTTTTTTACTTTACAGGTTTTAACAATTACATTTGATATATTTAATACTAATTTGTTTAAAAACTAAACGTTTTATGATTTTCTTAGTGAATGTAATATATCGGTATACTATATCCCAACCCCATAGCGTTTAGCAATAGGAATTGAGGAGGATGGGGGGTGTAATTTATCACTGTGTATATGCTCACATATGTGAATCTATAGTCATGTGGGCTGCACAGATAAGAAAAAGTAGGAAATGAAGATCTTAGACAGGAACTGAAACTGGAGCATGGTCAGTAGATGACAATAGCTGGTCTACACAATCTCAGGCTACAGTGGGGACACAGAGAAGATGGGAGGGGCAGCTGAAAACAGAATTAAGCAGATATATTTCACTGCACACAAAACTAATGCTTTAGTAGCCTTGTGAGTATGCTCGCTCTGTTATATAGAATGTAATGAGTTTTTTCATTGTCTGGGTTTAATGATACTTGAATCATCATCATAAACAATGATAAATGTTTGAAGGCATATGGGACTGATTTAAGCCTTTACCCCACATGGCACTCACAATCCAATTCCCACCCATATTCAACAAGTCACCCAGTCCAGTGTTCTGTTTTTCTTCTTGTTGCAGCCATCTATAGAGGCACTCTACTCTCATATTGGAGTTCATTTACAAACACTATAGCAAAGAACACAACACTGGCAAACCATGAACACTTGCTTACATCAACTCATGAAGGTTCTTCAAGTGAAACAAAGGCTTCGAAGGGACAATGGAGCTATAATGATGAAGCACATGAGATTGTAATGTCAATAGATTATTGTTTGAGAGTTTTCAGAGCTGCACATGTAGTGAAAATGTGTTTTTTTTATTAATTTCAATAACTAGACATTTTTCATGACTATTTGTGGTACAGACACTCCATCAAAAATACAACAGAGTGGAATGTTGCTAACATGTACAACAAGCGTTATATGAATCTGTTAGGTTGGATCAGATCACATCACATATATGTCTGTATGAGGCTCTCAACTTACAGTTCATGGTGGAGTCACAAGAAATAGTGGGAAAGTGACAGCTTTATAGATACATGAATATTGTCATTTTGATGATCCTCAGGCAATAAGATAAATGCACAGACGAAATACATGAAATGGGGCAATTTTACCTGCCAAAGGATTGGTAATTTTATCCATCCAGTTTTAAGATTTACACAGCTCTGCTACATAGCATAGCTCTATCTGGTAAGACAGGGGAGCTATTTTTTCTTATTGCTTTTAAGAAACAGATTGTGTCCCTTTACAACTTCTGACTGGACAGTGAAAGGTGAATCAACAGACTTATGAGCTCCTCTCTCTGTCCTTCTGCTCTCTCCTCCTATCAGCATGCCCATTGTTAGCACATAAGCACTTCAGCACAGCTTCTCTCTCTCCCAGTCTTAGCTCTGCTGTACATGTGACCGCAAAAGGCTGATACCAAGTCATATGCAATTACTTAGGCTAATGTACACTGCAGCTGATAAACTCACGTTTAGGAGCTTTTCTGCATTTTTTTTCAGCAGCCCCTGAACTCTCCCTAATGTTTTCCTATGTGTCCATGTACACTATGTCATTTACAGTTGTTTACAGACAGTTGAGTTTACAGTCGTTTTCTTTAACGCACCAAACTTGCATTCAGGAGTTGATTTTATCAGCGTTTCAAACACTTGTAAATGTGTGTAAACGCCGCTAACCGCGTTTATAAGCGTTTGCAATTTTTTTTTAACTCTTCCATTTCCAGATGCTGTCCAGAGCCTTTTTTCATCATGAAAAATGCATGCAAAGCGTTTGCCCGGTACTCATATGGACCTGGTACACCATATTTTGAGGCTTTGCATGAAATAAAATATGTTAGACACGGCCGCAATAATTTCTGCACAGAAATGAGCTGGAACACATCCAAACACCACAAAAAAAAAAGACAGGTAATCTCAACAAATACTGCTCCCTCTGCTTCTGCTGTATTTCTCTCAAAATGTCTGAAATGGTTAATTATTTACTGTTTTTCAGTCATTTTGGAAGGTCTCCTGAGGTTATCTTTAAAAAACGCTTCTGAACACAAACGCTCATAAATGTGGTATGCAAACGCGGCTAAACAGACATTTTTAAAACTACAATTTCCAGCAGTCAGTTTCAATCATTCAGAAGTGTTTTCCAAACGCCCCGTGTACATGGAGCCTTACACTGCTTGCATTTACAAAAAATACTTTTTACAACGCATTAATAGATACAGAGCTGCGTCAATGTATGTCTTTTATATCCGCCTGGAGCCAAGCTTTCATATTACACATTTGTATTCGGGGCCAGACTTACAATTAGGCACAGATGATGAGGCACCTTTTTCTTGCATATGTATCGGTCACACATTTCTTTCTCATTATCTGAAATAATAGAGTCATCTCAAACAGGCTTATTTAAACGTTGTCACAATATTCTAAGCAGAGTTAGGATCAGGAAAACAAGAAATTGTTCTCTATCATAGAGGTTATTCTAGGGTAGCGTGCCTACAGGGTCCAGTGATGGAAATCTGGCCCTTCACTTTTTTCTGACATATTCAAATTCACAAAAAGGCTCGCCATCACATGTATACACTGAGAACATTATGACCACCCACCAGGGGCGGACTGACAACTCATGGGGCCCCCGGGCAATAGGGGATCATGGGGCCCCTGTGTCCTTGCCCAAACTCAAAAAAGCCTATGAAAAAGATACCAGGGGCATCTCATGGGGCCCCCTACTGACCCCGGGCCCTCGGGTAGTGCCCGAGTTTCCAAATGGTCAGTCCACCCCTGCCACCCACCTAATATAGAGTAGGTGCCCCTTTTACCACCAAAGCAGCCCGGACCCATCAAGGCATTGACACCACTAGACCTCTGAAGGTATGCTGTAGTATCTGGCACCAAGTCATCAGTAGCAGATCCTTTAAAGTGTCATTAAAGCCACATCACTAGATACTGTCAGTCCATGCTGTATTACATGCTGTTCATACCCACTCTGTCACTATGGGATTTGTTTTCTGTCTTCTGCACAAAACCCAGTTGATCCTCCTGCTTACTGTCACTCCCTCCTTGTCTGTGTCCCAGCTACAGTCTGAGTTTGTGTAGACCAGCCATTGCCTGATCTACTGAGCATGCTCCAGTTTCAGTTTCCTTCTAAGATTTTCATTTCCTCCTTTTTCTTATCTGTGCAGCCCACATGACTAAACAGTCACACCCATGGGCGTATACACTAAATATAATTGGTGGCCCACTCCCTCCCTCCTCTTCCATACCCATTAAACAGCTAAACACTAGGTTGGCGAATAATACAATGATTGATGGAGGCTTCACCTTCCTATAATTTTAAACTCATACAAATAATAGACACAGGCTGGAGGGAGAGGAAACAGGCTGTGATTGGCAGAACAACCTCCCCTCTCCCCAGATAGCCCACATCATGTTTCTGTACAAAATACATATTTGAATGAGGATTTAATACATATATTTGATATGAATTAAATGATCAGCAGCAGAGAACTAGAAGCTCCTCGCACAAATGGTTCACTGCAGATGGGCTAGGAAAGAGCTGAGTCACGTGACAGCTGTATATTAACTATAAAAGAGGTACATAGATGGTTCCTTTATTAAAATAAATACAGTTACATCATCCATATACATAAAGAGGGATAATGTAATTGACACAGTGTGTGCTTAGTATCACTTTTAGGCCTCATGTACGCTGGTCCTACTAAACGTGAGTTAAGGAGCTTTTGGTGTTTTTTTTGCCAAAGCCCCTGAGCTCAACTCAAAAACCTTTTAAAAAAAAGTCTTTAGCAGAGTTTAGGAGCAGCACAGTTTAGGGGCAGTTAAACGTTCCTCTCCTGAACGTGATTCTTCTGCGTTCAGGAGAGGAACGTTTTGGCCAAAAAATGCAAAGAACGCAGGTAACCATGTGTAAATGAGTGTAAACGCTAGCTGCGTTTAGCACTTGGGCGTTATTCATGTCAATTGAAAATAATGTAGCCAATCAAATGAATAAATGTCCAAGTGGTAAATGTGGCTAAACGCAGGTAAACGCGCTACCGCATTTACACGCGTTTTTGCCGCGTTTAACGTTTTTCAACTGCCAGGAGAACTAAACGTCTAGGGAAGTTCATGTGTACATAAGGCCTAATGCCCCGTACACACGATAAGAAAATCATGCAAAAAGGTTTGCGGAACCACTGATCGAATTATTTTCTCTTCGTTGATGAGCAGAATGTTTTAACCGATAACGATATTGTGAACAAAAAAATCCAGTTGAATAACAGTGAAACATTTTGCTGTTTTGCATACGAGCGAACGATTTTTCTGTGCGATGGTATGACGGTTGTACGAAAAAAATCTATCAAGCGCTATCACGCATGAGCGAAAACAGAAGATGACCCGGATGTTTATGTCCAAGGAATCTTCGTAAACACGAACGAAAAATCCAAATGTTAAAAGTAGATTGGCCTAATGAGATCATGACACCAGAATTTTGCAGATTATATTTTATGTATCACTATTTATGTATATAGGTCATGTAATAAATGATATTATACTCATTGCTGGTAATTGTTGTGTA
This sequence comes from Staurois parvus, assembly GCF_062004578.1. Taxonomy (NCBI): domain Eukaryota; kingdom Metazoa; phylum Chordata; class Amphibia; order Anura; family Ranidae; genus Staurois; species Staurois parvus. The sequence continues at coordinate 39,634 of NW_028318458.1, forward strand.
TATCGCTCGTTCTGGCCGGAAGGGTGTGGCTACAAGGTCACATGAACACCGCATCACTTCCACTTGTACGGAAGACGTCAACACTGCGTATTGCCCAACGAACAATTCTTTTTAGATTAGTTAATGTGAGCCACGATTTCGACCAACGAAGGAACGTCTCTCGGTCGCCGGATGACCGATCGTTCGATTTGCTAATCGTGTATTCCCACCTTAAGTGTGAGATGGGACCTCCATGGATCAGACTTGTTTTCCAGGACATCTCCCAGGTGTGCAATTGGTCTGAGATCTGAAGAATTTGTAGGCCAAATCAACATCTCAAAGACACTTTTTTCCATTACTCAGTGGTCCAGTTCTGATGCTTATGTACACAGTGTAGGTACTTTTGGCTGTGGACACGGATCAGCATGGATACCCTGACATGTGTACAGTTACACAGCCCCATACTGCGATGCACTGTGTGGTCTGACACCTTTTCATCATAACCAGCATTAACTTTTTCAGTAATTTGAGCTATTTGTATATTTTCTATTGGATTAGAATAAATGTGCCAGCCTTAGCTCCCCATAAGCGCCAGTGAGCCTGCCCATTTTCCTCTCACTGGTTTGCTGGTTTTCCTTCCTTGGGCCACTCTTGGTAGAGCCTGACCCATGCAGAACGGGAACATCTCCCAAGAGCAAGGGCGGACTGTCAACTCATGGGGTCCCTGGGCAATAGGGGATCATGGGGCCCCTGTGTTCTTGCCCAAACTCAAAAAAGCCTATGAAAAAAGTACCAGGGGCATCTCATGGGGCCCCCTACTGACCCCGGGCCCTCGGCAGTGCCCGAGTTCCAAATGGTCAGTCAGCCCCTGCCCTAGTCGTCTAGCTATTACAATTTATCCCTTATTAAAGTCGCTGATATCCTTATGCTTGCCCATTTTTTCTTCTTTCAACACATCAACCTCAGGGACAACATGTTTACTTGCTGCCTAATATATCCCACCCACTTTCAGGTGCCATTGTCAGGAGATAATTAAATGTATTCACTTTACCTGTCAGAGGTTAGAATGTTTTGGCTGATCAGTGTATATTTTTATTTTATTTATTTCAGGTACTTATATAGCACCGTCAATTTACGCAGCGCTTTACATATATATTGTACATTCATATCAGTCCCTAAAGGTGGGAATACACGATTAGAAAATCAACCAATCGGTCATCCGACGACCGAGAGGCTTTCGTTCGTTGGTCAAAATCTTGGCCCACATTAACCAATCTAAAAAAAATCATTCATCGGGCAATACATAGTGTTGACGTCTTCCGTACAAGTGGAAGTGATGCGGTGTGCGTGTGACCTTGTAGCCACGCCCTTCCGGCCAGAACGAGCGATATACACAACAATTACCAGCAATGAGTATAATATCGTTTATTACATGACCTATATACATAAATAGTGATACATAAAATATAATCTGCACAATTCTGGTTTCATCATCTCATTAGTCCAATCTGCTTTTAACACTTGATTTTTTCGTTCATGTTTACGAAGATTCCTTGGACATAAACATCCGGGTCATCTTCTACTTGATAAATTTTTTTTTTTCGTACGACCGTCATACTGCCGCATAGAAAATCAATTGTTCGTATGCGAAATGACAAAATTTTTCACTGTTGTTCAACCAGATTTTTTTGTTCACAATATCGTTATCGGTTAAAACATCCTGCTCATCAATGAAGAGAAAATTGTTTGATCAGTGGTCACGCAAAATTTTTAGTATGATTTTCTTATCGTGTGTACGAGGCATAACCCTCAAGGGGTGTACAACCTAAAGTCCCTAACTCACATTCATACATACACATATTAGGGCCAATTTAGACAGGAGCCAATTCTCCCAGCATGTCTTTGGAGTGTGGGAGGAAACCGGAGTACCCGGAGGAAACCGACACAGGCACAGGGAGAACATGCAAACTCTAGGCAGGTGGTGCCATGGTATATTTATATTCTTATACATACACACAATACACAAATACATCTGCAGCAGTGACAGCGGTCAAGGGCCCCAGTTGGATGCCTTGGGGCTGCCAGAAGAACAACTTCCCATAGAAGAATAACTGTCAGCTGTTATTGGAAACCTCTATTATCCTACAATAGCTAATAACATTTCTATATGTGTAGTGATACTTGATTATCATTATATTTTACATTATGTAACTCTGGTATTTTCAGTGGAAGTCTTTAACGTTTCCTTCTCAGGTTTTCAAGGAATAATACATTTTGAATAGCACCAAACCATGCAGAAAACACGCCACTTCAATATGAGCATATCTCCCAGCACCTAATTTCCACCCTTCGTTATACATATGATTTTATTTTCTGTCTCTTTGATGAATTCTATTTTCCGCAAATATGTTCAGTGAAAAAAATATGGCAATTAAATGGCAGCCTGCAAACAAGATACTCTTTTTCCAAAAATGCATCATTACCACAAGCATTTACAAGAAATGCTAAATGGAGTGTCCTATTAGCCTTCCTCTTCTCTAGGCTGAGATAATCTTGAAAGGTAAACACGGGAAGTATGTTTCTTAAATTTGGAAAACCTGAATTTAGAGATGAATCCCATCGAGGGGCAAATCTTGTTGTTAAAATCTGACTATTTATTGGCTAATAGGTAAATTGCTTTTATAAAATGGCAGAGGAAGGTGGACTCTGCAATAGGGAACATGTATCAATGCAAAATACATGTTATAAATACAGCAGAAAGAGGGTCTTTCCATGTAGTTTCGAGGGCAACATTAAAATTACACAAATCTTGGGGGAATGTGCTTGGGGGATGCTTTGAAACTGTATATGTTATGGAATAGTATGGGTTTCAAGGACAATCTTATAGTCACCGACAACATATACTTGGCTGTGGATCTTTTTTTTCTTTTACAATTAGATTGGCTAACATAAAGTAGCATTTATAGGTAAAGTTGATCCAGGGAATATCCGATTGCCGCTCGGGGGATCAGGAAGGAATTTTTTCCCTGCAAGAGCAAATTGGATCATGCTTTGCTGGGTTTTTTGCCTTCCTCTGGATCAACTGTGGGGACAGGATTATAACTTTTTTTTAATGGTTTTTAAATGGTTTTTCAGCCAGACTAACTATGTAAGTATATATGTAGCATTACCCCAATCTGATTCATTTCAGTTTGAAAAAAAGGCTTCTTCAGGTAGTTTTAGCATCGACACATGGGGGTTGATTTACTAAAGGCAAATAGACTGTGCACTTTGCAAAGTGCAGTTGCACGCTGAACGTGCAATGGCTCCGGAGCTAAGTACATTATTATTATTATTCAGGATTTATATAGCGCCAACAGTTTGTTCAGTGCTTTACAACATAACTAAATGAGGTAAATCTTCACTTTGCAAATAATGCCCAATCACATGCAAGGAAAAAAAATGCATTGTTGCTTGCTGACTACTGTCATCCAATCATGTGCAAGCAAAAATGCAGTTTTTTAAAAAAAAAATTCCTTGCAAGTGATTGGGCATTATTTTCAAAGTGAAGCTTTACCTCATTTACTAAGCTCCGGGGCAATTGCACTTTGCAAAGTGCACAGTCTGCTTGTCTTTGGTAAATCAACCCCATGGTGTTCCCTCAAACTCTAAAAGCCCCGCTTTGAATGGCAGATAGAAATTGGTCAGTAGTTTGCTGTGGCTGTTCTTATTCTTGAAGATGTAAAACTGGCCTGCTGCTGGCCAATTTCTATCAAGCTGCTCATTAACAATTAGGAGACCGCATATGAATGTCCACTTTAAACATCCCAAACTGAAAGTCATTCTAAAAGATAATTTAAAAAAAAACAAACATTTTAAATGTACCTGCTCTATGCAATGGTTTTGCAGAGAGCAGCCCCGATCATCCTCTTTTGGGGTCCCCCACCGGCACTCTTGGCTCCACCCCCTTGTCCAGTGCCCCCATAATACTCATGTGGGCTCAAACCTGAGCCAGGCTCTGTGTGTCCATTGACACACAGAGCATGGCTCGGCCCTGCCCCCTGCTCCTGCCAATGGCTCCCGCTGCTGCCTCTTTGTCCAGTGAGGAGAGAGAGAGAGTCGAGAGAACCACTGCTCTTGTGCAAAGCGCTGGATTAAGATCAGGCTCAGGTAAGTATAAGGGGGGCTTGGGAAGGGGAGCTGCACAGAGAAGGTTTACTAAGTTAATATATAGAATGCATCACGGTATAAAACCTTTTACCTTTAGAACCACATTAAAGCGGAATTCCACCCAAAGGTGCTCCGCTTGTTTGCCTCCTGCCCGCCTCCACTGCCATATTTGGCACCTTTTGGGGGGGAACGGGTACCTGGTTTTGACAGGTACCCGCTCCAGGGGCGGATTGACCATTCAGGCGCTCAGGCACTGCCCAAGGACCCAGGGTCAGTAGGGGGCCCCATGAGATGCCCCTGGTACCTTTCATAGGCTTTTTTGGGTGTGGTTTGAGTGTGCGGGAGGACACAGGGGCCCCATGATCCTCTATTTCCCGGGGGCCCCATGAGTTGTCAGTCCGCCCTGACCCGCTCCCACTTCCAGAAGTTCGGCCCCCTCCTCCCTCCCGCAGTCTTCTGGAAACCTTCACAGGTCCCAGAAGACTGCTGGACCAATCAAAAGGCGCAGTGCGAATCGAACATGCGCAGTGGCCACCCGGCTGTGAAGCCAGAAGCTGTCACAGCCTGGAGCCCACAGTAGAGATGCCGGCACCGTGGAGAGAAGGAGAAAAGGGATGGCGCGGGTGAGTACATCACTGCACCCTGGAACAGGTAAGTGTGTGTTTATTAAAAGTCAGCAGCTACAGTTTTTGTAGCTGCTGACTTTTAATAAACACAAAAACGGCTGGAATTGTGCTTCAAAGAAAGGCCCTATCAACAAAAAAACAAAAATTGCTCTGTAACAAAAAAAAAAAGTTTAAACTAAAAAAAAAATCCCTATACCTATTTATATCCCTTTAAAAAAAAGGCCCCATAAAAATATACCCCCAAAATACATTTAACCACAAAATAATACCCCCTGAAACAACAAGTCATTCTTTTTAAAGCAAAGCGTTGCATCAACCACAAAATAAAATGAGAGACAAAAAAGCCCCTAATAATCACTAAAGTTGAAGTTTAAGCACAAGAATAAAGACGTTGCTTGGTAGAGAAATTTCCAATATATAAATTAAAAAAGGTTCTCTTCTAAAATCACACCACATGATTCTGCTGGTCTGTTTTCTCTTTGCTTTCTACCTCAAATAATGGAGCCTAGGAGAATTGATGGCTGCAGAGGCTCACGCTGGTAACAGGTGCCTAAGTCGTATGACACTGCGATAGGATTTGCTCTGCAAAACACTCAGTAGAGATGACACAGGGATGTACTATGGTGTCAGTTAAACCTCTATGGGCAAGGAAGGGTGCTGAAGTCACAGAAGGATATTACAACTCCGAGCTATGCTGCTGTCTCTAGATCCTAGTGGGCTTAAGGGACAAGTCCTTTAAAAGCCCAAGAGCTAGTTGACATTAGAAACTGCTTAAACCCAACAATACAGTTAACACTAGCCCTATATTGGAGAAATTGAGTTTCATCCTGCAGCAATAGCAAATGAAATACGGCTAGAAGGTAGGGATGAATATCCAACGTAGACAAACTTGATTTTGCAATGGAATTACCAATTTTACTTGATGTGCACATAGAAAGCAATACTTTTGTTAACTGCTTTCCCGCGGCCCTATAGCAGAAATACTGCTACAGGGCAGCAGGGCTGCGCAAAATCAAGTACATATACGTGATTTTGCACTTCCGGGTAGGGGGTGCGCTTGGCGCCTTCAGCTGTCGATCACTGGGTCCCAGAAGGTGATTCCCCACCGGCACCTGGTGATCGCTGAGTATCACTGACAGGGGAGAGGTCTGTATGTAAACAATACAGATCTCTCCCCTGTCAGCTCCTGCAAACTGCTTTGTATTGCTCTGCATAGCAGAGCAATGCAAATCAATGTGCTTACACAGTAAAGTACACGCACACAGCACACATTAAACAGCACACAGTTAACCCCTTCCTGCCCAGTGTGATTAGTACGGTGTCAGTGCATTTTATTAGCACTGATCACTGTATTAGTGTCACTGGGGATGTCAGTGACAGTTAGTCAGTCCCCCCCCCCCCTCCCCATCAGTGTCAGAATGCCCACCGCAGTCCCACAGTCCCGCTATAAGTTGCTGATCGCCGCCATTACTAGTATGAAAAAAAAAATCCCACTATATATACCACCATTTGTAGATACAATAACTTTCACGTAAACCAATTAATTTACACGTATTGGAATTTTTTTTAACAAAGACATGTCAGAGAATACATTTTGGCCTAAATTTAAGACAAAATATGATTTTTTTAAAAAAACTGGACATGTTTAATAGCAAAAAGTCAAAAATATAGTTTTTTTCTCAAAATTGTCAGTCTTTTTTTGTTTATAGTGCAAAAAATAAAAAACACAGAGGAGATCAAATACCACTGAAATAAGCTCAATTTGTGGGAAAAAAGAACATAAATTTCATTAGGGTGCAGGGCTGCATGACCGCGCAATTTTCAATTAAAGTAATGCAGCGCCGTAACCAGGGGCAGACTGACAACTGATGGGGCCCTCGGGCAATAGGGGATCATGGGGCCCCTGTGTCCTTGCACAAACTCAAAAAAGCCTCTGAAAAAGGTACCAGGGGCATCTCATGGGGCCCCCTATTGATCCTGGGCCCTCGGGCAGTGCCTGAGTTTCCAAATGGTCAGTCAGCCCCTGGCCGTAATGCAAACAATGGCCTGGTCAGGCAGGGGGGTAAATCCTCTGGAGGGCAAGTGGTTAAAAGTCATAAATAATAAAAAAAATAATATTTCCACTTTGACCGATAACTCTGATGCATCTCACCACATTGTGTATTTAACCAAAATGTCCATTTCTTTGCAGTGATTTTTGTGAAGTAAAAACTTTTAATTTCACTCATCCCTTATTAAAGGTAAGGATTGCTAAAAACATATAAAATAAAAAGTATTGCCGTTATTATTACTTTAATAATTAAAAGATGTCCACTGACATAAAAGTAGGCATCAGTAGGTGAATCTAAATACTTTTGTAGCACTCACTCCCAGAGAGGTCACTGAGACTATACCCAGGTCCCCTTTGCTACTAAAGAGTCCGCCTGCCACAGACACAGTTCCATGCATACCGGCAATACTGCCTCAGCATTTTTAGAATTTATTGCTCAATAACCTGAAACAGGAGAGGGGTTCAAGAACCAGGATACTCCAAACAATAGGAGGAATTACAGGAGGACAGCTTCTCACTAATCTTCTCTAAGTAGCCTTTTCTGGAGGTAACGGGGTTGGCCAGGACTAGGACTCTATAAAAGCAGTCCCAATCCATACTGCATCGTCTGGCACTTAGTTCCATTCTAGCACTTGCAGACCTAACAGTGCACAGCAAGGTCCCAGGAGAAGTCTGCCACCTGGCTTTCCCAGGTAGATCCTCAGGGAGGGATACAAAAAATCCTTCTTCAGACCAGGACTCCAAGATGATTCCCTTCAGCAAATAATCTTTTAGCAATCTTCTCCTGGCCCTATGTTCAGCCCCTGCTGAGTCCCAGACTGTAATTTCTTGTCTCACTAGCAATCTCCCAGGGGCAGCATCTAAGGAGAACTGGAGCCCTCCCTGGAACGGAAAGCACTCTTCTGGAAAGACCTCAAAGACATGTATCTCCTTCCCAGCTATCTTCTGAATGCCTCCTAATAGGGATTGGCTAAGGCATGAAAAAATATTCATACTGGTTATTTGACTCTCCCTGCCCTATATTCTGGAAACTTATTTCAGAACAGGTAGGAGGAATCAAACACTCAGCTAGTAAACCCTGACCAGACAAAAACTAGGTGGATCCCTTTGAGAACGTGAATGTGCATGAAACGCCTCAGAGAGGGGCCTACGTGCTGACATCACGCCGCCGTGTCCATGTAATGGTCCGGCAGCCATCTTTGTAAGGGCTTTTTATCCATTGATGATTTTATGCTCCACGTGATTGCTATCTTTTTAATAAAACATACTACACTGTATGATACTGTCTCCGGGCTCAGTCTATGAGCTTCTCCTCCAGGAGGAATCCTTTTCCTTGGTTCACCGTGGGCTGGAGATGGAGACTTGGCTACTCTACTCTTGATTGTTCATTTGGTGTATCATTGGCTTCTGGAGAGATCCCATCTTCAACCGGGTCACCGGCAGGAGGAACAAGCAGGAACACCCCTTAGTGTCAATCCGCTCTGGGCTTGCTAGCTACTTACTTTTGGTGAGTGCATTATGGTGGAGGTGCAGTGTGGAAGTCACAGAAGTCACTACATTTTGTTTATTTGATCACATCACTATTTTTGGGACTATTATGATATTTAGAGGATTTATATATTTTCATTTGTTATTTGTTATATCATCCATTTTGTTTCTTCATTGGAGTATTCACTGTTCTCTATTTCTTTTTTATGATGTTTCCTTTCTCTTTTACTATCACACTGGTCATCATTGATTATAACACACATTTTTATTAGCACTGCACATTGATATTATAGTGTTTTTTTGGTGGAGACAGAGGGTTTTCCACATTGTGCTAGCTGCTTTATTTTTTCCTTTTTTGTCTTGCGCTCACCATTTATTCTTTGAAAAACAATCAATCACACTAATTACAGTGAAGTCAAAAATTAAATTTAGCCTAGCAGCCTAACTAGAGGAGGGCACAAAACGTTTATATTATAGAACGTCAAAACTTGTGAGAGACGGGTGCCATACAGTATGTAAAGGTTAGCTTCAGGTTCCCATCAGGGGTGGACTGACCATTTGGAAACTCGGGCAGTGCCCGAGGACCCGGGGTCAGTAGGGGGCCCCATGAGATGCCCCTGGTACCTTTTTCATATGCTTTTTTGAGTTTGGGCAAAGACACAGGGGCCCCATGATCCCCTATTGCCCGGGTGCCCCATGAGTTGTCAGTCTGCCCCTGGTTCCCATGTTATGGCTGCAGCACAATTCTGTATTATGGTTCAGAGCATTGTACTTCAAATTTGATGGTGGTTGGAAGTAGAGTGGCAGAACTCCAACTGTGGAACAGGAAGCCAACGTGAATTTCTGAACATCCCAGATTAAGAGGCCCCTGGGGTGCTCAAGAAAATAAATAAAGGTATGTACATGCACCTACTTTTATGTCATGGAGGTAGATTTTAAATTTATTGTCTAGTACTGGTTCATTTACAGGAAAATATAGACATACATATAGCAACCAGTATGGCAAGCCTGACTATCGTGGCTGATCAAACTAGGGGGAAATACCAGCTATTTATTATTCTAGATTATATGAGCCAAGCTCTATTGTTTTTTTCCAGATATAAGCACAACTAGCTTTTGTATGCGATACTTTCCATAAGTCTGAAGCTTTATGACCCAGATCTCAAGGGTTGTCAGTACAGCACAGTGTTCTTCACAGTGCTTATCTAATGCTCTGCTTATCATAATTTATTTATGGTTTTAGCTTAATTTAATATTTATTTATGCTATATTAATTTATTATATTATATATGAAAGATGATATATGCCTAATCACAGTTCCTAGAAAATATTCATCTATTCTTTTGATTATGTATAATATAAGTAGCGTTTAAACAATTTGGCCAAGGAGTCCCAAAAACCAAAGATGACCTTTGCAGTCGGCGCTGCCAAATCTTTCCTTCATAAGTCAGTATGGAGGGCTTTGGTAAACATTTTTAGGACTTAACTATTTTATTTTATATTTTAGGGTCTATTATCTAAAACTATGTTTGAACTTGCAATCATTTTAAAACTTGGACTTAAAATAATAGCATTCTGTACAGGGGTGGAACCAGGGCTGGATTTACTCTAAAGCAGAGCTTCAGACAAAATTGAAAACAGAAATTACCAGCCCATTAAAAGATAAAATAACAAAACCAGCTTTTTGCTTTAATATTCGAATTCAAAAAAGAGATTTTTTTCCTGCACTTCTTTTTTCTGCCATCAGATGTCCTCAGTCTGATGGCCATCATCATGCAACCCACTTCCTATAGAACTAAGCTATCCTGGACCCTCCCCAAGCTGACTGGACAGTGAAAGGAGAAGCAACACAGTGATACACTCATGTCTGTGTCACTCTGCTCCCTCCTTCTGTTAGCGTGCTCCTTGTCAGCGCATTAACTTATTGGCTTTTTGTACTGCTTCTTCCTCTCACACTGCAGCATTGCTGTACAGGGACTGTAAGAGGTTGATACCAGGTCTAATTCAGATGTATTGATAATTCCACTTGCCCGTTGGAAGATTTTACCCTCTTTATTACCAGGCCATTTTTTTGCTATTTGGCACTGCACTATTTTAACTGACAATTGAGTGGTCATGCAACACTGTGCAAATTACATTTATATAATTTCTTTCACAAAAATAGGGCTTTCTTTTGGTGGTATTTGTTTACTATTGGGTTTTTACATTTTTTATTATATAAATGAAAAAATACAGAAAATTCAGAAAAAAAATCCCAATATTTTTTACTTACTGCTATAAACATATTCAATAAAAGTTTTTTTTTTAAAACAAATCAAATTTCTTCATAAATTTAGGCCAAAATGTATTCTGCTACATATTTATGGTAAAAAAAATCCCAAAAAGTGTTATTGATTGGTTTGCGTGAAAGTAATAGTGTCTACAAACTATGATGTATATACTGGAACTTTTATTCATTTTTTTTATACTAGTAATGGCAGTGATCAGTGACTTATTATTATTATTACTATACAGGATTTATATAGCACCAACAGTTTGCTCAGCGCTTTACAATATAAAAGGAGACAATACAGCAACAATACAGTTCAATACAAGAGGGTTAGAAGGGCCTGATCCTTGGAGTTTACAATCTAAGAGGGAGGGGCTGGTGGTTCAAAAGGTAATACTGTAGGGGATGAACTGATAGGAAGACTTATAGCAGACTGTGATAATATGGAGGGCAATCTGACACTAACAATTTTGACACTTTGTGGGAGCCAGTGACACTAATACAGTGATCAGTGCTAATAATATACATCAACACTGTACAAATGACACTGGCTGGGAAGGGGTTACCATGTAAAGTAAGAACGCTTTCAAAAATATATATTTTAATTGTTTATTTTTTATCAACTTACAAAGTGCGAAGTGAGGGAACAGAAGAAAAATCTAAATCAAATCAATCTCCGGTGCGACTATTCTTTGGCTTCAAACCAGCATCAATTAAATTTATCAAGCTCCTTTGAAGAAGCATAAAGAAACAGGCGATGAGGACATAGTGGTGGGCCAAGGAAACTTAATGCAGCAGATGAAACACACACCATGCTTACTTCCCTTTGACAATGGAAAAAGTCCATCAGTGCCATCAACACAGAACTGGAGGAAACCAGTGGGACCCAAGTACACCTATCTACTGTCAACTATACATGAAAACATAGGAACTTGGGGAATGCCATATCTCCGACATGGAAACAAGGCTAAGCAACTCAACTATGCATGAAAACATAGGAACTGGGGTGCAGAAAAAATGGCAGCAGGTGCTCTGGAATGAGAAGTCAAAATCTGAAACATTTGGCTGTAGCAGGACACAGTTTGTTCAGTGGAAACAATGAATCATGGTGAAGGTTCCTTGCAAATTTGGGGCTGCATTTCTGCAAATGGAGTTGGAGATTTGGTCAGGATCAGTGGTGTCCTCAATGCTGAGAAATACAGGCAGATACTTATCCATCATGCTATATCATCAGGGAGGAGTGTGATTGGGTCCAAATGTATTCTACAGCAGGACAATGACCCCAAACATACAGCTAATAATAGTTTGGCTCCCACAGAGCCCTGAACTCAACATCATAGAGTCTGTCAGAAATTACATGAAGAGACAGAAGGATCTGAGGCAGCCTACATCCACAGAAGATCTGTGGTTAGTTCTCCAGTTTGGAACAATCTACCTACCTTCCTTCAAAACCTGAATAACTGTACAAATGTATATAGAAAAAATTGATGCTGTTTTGAAAGGGAAAGGGTGGTCACACCAAATATTACTTTGATTTGGATTTCTCTTCTTTTCATTTACTTTCCATTTCATTAATTGATAAAATAGAATTATGAACACTTCTATTTGTAAAAGCATTCTTAAAATGTTACTAAACCTACAACAGTAAAATCAGTAAAAAAATCAGTAAAATGCAGTAAAGCATGCTTGTTATACTCAGTGATTAACCCCCGTGGAAGGGATACAGCTTTCACATTCTGTAAAAAGGCTGTTTGATCCTGTCTTCTCTGATCCTCCCCTTCTTCTACTGTCCCCAATCCATCTGATGATAGAACAAAGCCTTGGGGGAAAGCTGCACATGCTTAGTTTGGTGTGTATTGCTAGGGATTTTTTTATTTACTATGGGAGGGTGCATGTGATCAGCACATGGTCAATTAGCACTGTTCATACAGAGGGTCAGGGGTCCTGCAGCCTCATAGGACAATCAGGGAAGAATGAAAACTCCTACTGCAAGCTTTAACCAGTATTTTGCTGGGCAGTGATAGAAGTCACAAGTCTGCTATATACTGCTGATAAGAAAAGGAAAGGAAAAGAGATCAATTTATTTGAGGTACTTATATAGTGCCATCAATTTGCACAGCACTTTACATATATATTGTACATTCATATCAGTCCCTAACCCTCAAGGGGCATACAATTTAAGGTCCCTAACTCACATACACATACTAGGGCCAATTTAGACAGAAGTCAATTAACCAACCAGAATGTCTTTGGAGTGTGGGAGGAAACCAGAGTACCCAGAGGAAACCCACACAGACACAAGGAGAACATGCAAACTCCAGGCAGCTGGTGCCATGGTTGGGATTCAAACCAGTGACCCTAGTACTGCCAGGTGGAAGTGCTAACCATTTAGCCACTGTGCTTTCTGAAAGATTCCTCCATCTGCACATAGAAGGTAGATGGAGGAACTACCCCCCACTGGGACATTGTCAGAATACACTGATCTGGGAATTGCTGACCAATGGATAGTTTTCCATGAGAAGTCAATTAGACAATTGACTTATGTCAAGTAGGGGAGCCCACACACTGACTGAAATTTGGCCAGCTTATTTTTGATCAGTGAATGGCCAGCTTAGGGCTCGTGCCTGGGGTCACATGGCAGAAATGAAGGCGTATTTTCTCCCTGGAATCAATAGCTGCTGCCTACAGCCGCCCACAGAAGACAATTACAGGATGCGGTTGCAAGCCGGTATATGTTGGTGGTTGTGTACATACGTGCAAGCATACAGATGTATGTCCCTGGATGCAGAGTGTCTCCATTTAGAGGTATAAGTCCATATGCATGTTGTGCTTACGCAAGTACCAGCTTATACATATGCAAGCCACATACTGTAATTCATTTCAGTGGATGAATCTACGCAGTCAACAGACTCTGCCTCCCCAGTTGTCCTGATCACAGACCCGTAACTTGCCAGAACAGCAAAAAAAGCAAAGTTCTGATGTATGCCATCTCATACTAATGCTGCACGTCCACCACCCTGCAGAAAAAAGGTAAACCAAAGAGGGGGCTCGTGAAAAAAAACAATCTTCTCTGGCCAGTTATATCCATTGATATGCATTGCAAGAACTTTTTGCCTAATTCCTTAGCTACTGAAAAGGAAGAATTTTGCAGCTTTAAAATCGATTTGCCTGAAATAATTTGCTTAGCCTTGGTACTGTAGAACAAAGAAAACCTACATCCCAGCATCCTACATAGCAGTACTTTTATATGTATCACCGATGTCGAAAGGCTAGGTACAGCAAACCTAAGCACAGAGATAGCAGTGACTGAAATGTTACTACATGGCCTATAGAGACATCGATAAAACAGTGAGACTATCACATGCGCAGGTAATGAGAACAGCACAGTGGGTAATCAGGACATTATCTGCATGGAGTTTGCATGTTCTCCCTGTGCTTACGTGGGTTTTCTCCCACACTTCAAACACATGCTGGTAGGTTAATTGGATCCTGTCTAAAATCAGCACTAGCATAAATGAATTTGAGATACGGACTTTAAATTGTAAACTCCTTCAGGGCAGCAACTGATGTGACTGTACAACATGTATAGCTCTGTGCAAATTGTTGGTGCTATATCAATACCTAAAATAAAAAGATACAAATAAATCATAACTTCTGCAGAAATGGAAAGCTAACCTGAGAGCATATCTAAACCCAAGCAGGGGCGGACTGACCATTTGGAAACTCGGGCACTGCCCGAGGGCCCGGGGTCAGTAGGGGGCCCCCATGAGATGCCCCTGGTACCTTTTTCATAGGCTTTTTTGAGTTTGGGCAAGGACACAGGGGCCCCATGATCCCGTATTGCCTGGGGGCCCCATGAGTTGTCAGTCTGCCCCTTAACCCAAGAACAATAAATGACAGTATTGCAGCTTACCAGTCCTTAGATGTGGTGGCTGCATTAGTTTTCCCTTTTCAGAACTTTTTTTTAGCTTGGTAATCCTGCCATTAACACACTTACAGTCCTCGGGGGGACATCTGTACTGAGTAGAGCTGTCACCCTACGACAGAGAGTGTGTTCAAACTACATAATATCTCCTTTAATTCCCCATAAAAGAGGGAGATGTTTTGCAGAACAATGCCAACTGATAACTTCCTGTGTTCTCTAACTCTGGACTGTTATCACCAAAATGTTCTGGGTAGATGAACAGATAATTTTTTTGGACTTGTCAAGCAGATATAACACAACTCTTTAAATTATACAGTCATGGCCAAAATTATTGGCACCCCTGCATTTCTGTCAGATAATCAGCACTTCGCCCAGAAAATGGATACAATTACAAATGTTTAGGCATTCTCATGTTTATTTCTTTTGTTTGTGTTGGTATGACACAAAAAAGTGGAGACACCAAAAGCCAAATCTGACACATTCTATGCAAAGCTCCCAAAATGGACTGGACAAAATTATTGGCATCTTCTCAAAATTGTAAGAAATAATTGCATTCCAAGTTTGTGATGCTCCTGTAATTTGTAATTAACTCAGCTGTATCAATTACCTTGCTGTTGTGTGTCTCTGTGTGCTACATAGAGCATGGAGAAGAGAAAGAGCAGCAAAGAATTGCCTGAGGATTTGAGAACAAAAATTGTGGAAAAGCTTGGACAAGCTGAAGGCTTCAAGTCCATCTCCAGAGATCTTAATGTTCCTCTGTCTACTGTGTGCAACATTGTCAAGAGGCTTACAGGCCAAGGCACTGCAGCTAATCTCACCCTGGAAAGAAATTGATCTAAGATTGCAATTAAGGATTGTTGAAATGGTGGCTAAAGAACCTCGATCAACTTCCTGACAAATTCAAGCTAACCTTCATACATCGCCACCTATACATCGCCATCTGAAGGAAAAGGGACGCTATGGTAGGAGACCCAGGAGGACCCCACTGCTGACACCGAAAAATAAAAAAGCCAGATCAGAGTTTGCCAAAACTTACCTGAGGAAGCCAAAATTCTTTTGGGAAAATGTGCTATGGACAGACAAAACAGAATTACAGCTGATGTTTTGGGGTTGCTTTGCTGCTTCAGGCACTGGATGTCTTGACCGTGTGCATGGCATTATGAAATCTGAAGACTACCAAAGAATTCTGGGGTGAAAAGTAGGGCCCAGTGTCAGAAAGTTGGGTCTCCGTCAGAGGTCATGGGTCTTACAGCAAGACAATGGACAAAGCACATGTCAAAAAGCACCCAGAAATGGTTTCAGGCAAAGCACTGGAGAGGACTGAGCTAGCTATCAGTCCAGATCTCAATCCCATAGAGTACCTGTGGAGAGATTTCAAAACAGCAGTTGGGAAAATGAATCCTTCCAATCTGAGAGACCTGGAGCAGTTGGCGAAAGAAGAGTGGTCCAAAATTTAAGTAGAGAGGTATAAGAAACTCATTGATGGTTATAGAAAGTGATTGTTTCAGTTACTTTTTCCAAGGGGTGTGCTACCAAATATTAAAATGAGGGTGCCGATAATTTTGTCCAGTCCATTTTTGTTTTTTGCATGGAATTTGTCAGATTTGGCTTTTTTGTTTCTCCACTTCTTTGTGTCATACCAATACAAACAAAAGATATAAATATGAGAATGTCTAAACATTTTTGCTTTTTGCGTGGAATTTGTCAGATTTGGCTTTTTCATCCTCCACTTTTTTGTGGTATACCAATATAAACAAAAGAAATAAACATGAGAATGCCTAAACATTCATAATTGCAACAATTTTCTAGAGCAAAGTGGTGCATTATTTGCCAATATTTTTGGCCATAACTGTTTATATAAAAGACAAAGGGAGCAAATAAGGGAAAATTATTGTTAGAGTTAAATATATATAACTTTTTTCTTCTTCTAAAGCTTTTGAAGACAATACAGGTTGAGTTCATAGTTAAAATGCTGAATGATACAAGGTCAGTACATACAGAAACAATATAAATCCAAGGATGAGAGTGTAAGTCAAATGAAAAAAACAATAAACTGTACCCCCATAGAATGAAATATGGTCTGTGGTTTTAGTGGTGGTGGGGAGACATTACGTAAATACCAAATGTAGAGCCCCCTCATATCCAGGACATACAGGATGTATCATACATTTGCCTAAAGACCAATATGTGTTACTTGCATCTGGTAAATCTTTAACTACGGACCTTAAAGAGGATGGAGAGGAATGGGGAGTCCACATAAAAGCCAAGAGATGGGAAGAAAACTCGGCGAACAAACCCATCCTGGGGGCTGGAGATACAGGTGAGATACTGGAGGGGAGAGCAGAAAGGTTAAGAAATGTGGGAACAGATAAAAAATTAATGGAGAAAAAAATTAAGAATAAAGGGAGCCAGGTGTGAAAACAGTTAAAGACAAAAAAGGAAGTGGGGAGAAGAAAGGGGGCAGAAAAAGAAAAGAGGGAAAGAGAAAATGATAAAGGACCCCAAAGGCTAGTGGGAATGAAAACCAAGGGAGGGGAGAGTAAGGAGGGGGGGACCTATGCTATGAGACAAGAGTAAGGGGTAGAGAGGGAAAAGGAGAGAGTTTCCAGGATTGGGGCAATAAGATACAGAAATGTAGGTACAGCAAGTGAGTAGTTTGTGATGTTAGTGGGGGATAGGTAAGTCATAGCTGATATATCGAGATAAATTTGTTGTAGGTAGCATTAAAGTGGAAGTTCAGTCAAACACTAACTATACTTAAATCTACAAGGAAAGATCTGTATAGTTACCAGTGCTGAGGGAGCACCAGTCCAGTCACATGATCTCTCCTTCAGTGAAGAGGAGAGATTCCCAACAACGCCTGCAGAGCCTGGATGATGAAGTCACCCATAGGCTTACTATGAGGCTTCTGTTGTCAGCTGTCCTTCCTCTACACTGAAGCTGGTGCTGGGACCTGATCATGTGACCAGACTGGAGTGCCCTCAGAAAAGGTAAGTATACAGATCTTTACTTTCACATGGTTGATGGAATAGGCTTAGAATGGGGGTAGGAGAAGATTTAGGTGTAGTTAGTATTTGACCGAACTTCCACTTTAATTATCCTCCAAAGAGTTCAATGTGGGGGACATCCAGGAATATGCTATAGACTGTTTGTTAGCTAGAAAATATGGGATATAGAGTTTTACAATTTTCAATGGGTTTGTGAAGTAGCACTTCCCAATGATCTTTGTATCTGTTGATCAATAAGATAGTTGATGTTATATACGCTGATCAATAGGCAGCGCACGTTTGTGGCAGGTCCACCAGTTATGTGCCATGGTCCCTTAATGTGAGCATCCTTGAAAACAGGTTACGGGATATGTGAAAATAATTCTTGCTGTATGTACCAGTGGAAAATACCAGCGTGTTAAGGGTTTAAAAGAATTCTCTACAGTTTGTACATTTGGGGAGCTCTTGGGAAGGGTAAGCAATAGTTCATCTCATTCCTCAGGAGGAAAGAGTATGCTGAGTTCTGATTCCCAATTGGTACAATTTGTGGGGGTAAAATGGGAAGAATTACCCAAAAATAACATGAATACAATAAGGAAACTATTCCCTTTATTGAGGAGTTAGATATACAAAGAGATTCAGAGATTCAGTCAAGTCACAGATCTTAGAGAATAAACAAAATGGTGCAATTGAATATAGCAAAATTTCCCTGTTTGGAATTCCATGCCAATTTTTAGGTTGTGTAAAAGTCTGAATACCTTGTAAGGTAAGTATGGAATAAACTGTGGTGAAGTCATGTGAGATCTACCAGCAAAAGAGGCGTGGATCATTTTACCACAAATAAAGTACAGGGCAATGGAATAAATGGAACAAAGGAAGGTGAGGCAAAATGAGGCCTGATGAATATTTAATAGAATTGTATAATGACATGGTATGCATCAAAATTGAGTTAAGGGGATATGGGGCACACTACGGGAGGTATTCAGATCAGGGAAGAAAGAGGTATTGGATGAACTTAAAATATTCTGAGAGGCCTATAATTGTGGATCAGATTCCAACAGGAGTTGAACTATTAGTGCTACTTGAGCAGCTTTATAATAGTAGATGATATTGGGTTCTCCCAACCTGCATTTTAGCTTAGATTTTAAAAAGGGAATTTTTACTGAGCTGTGGTTTATTGGAACTCCACATAAGTTTCAGTAACTGTAACTAGACAGACCAAAGTACACGGGAAGAAATGGCAATGGGCAAGACTCGAAATGGATAGGGCAATTTAGGAAAATATGGCATTTTAATCTTATGATTGGAAATAAAAATGTGGACCCATGATGTTAGCTGTTCTAGTAGTTGTTTGATTGGGGGGGTGGCTATATAATATTTTTATACCAAGGATTGTAGGTAGGTTTGAGTGTGATAGCCAGATAAAAAAGGATAGGAGCCCACTAAAAGGGATAACACATTTGAAAAGATGATTCAGTTGATAATGAAAGTGTAGCATAAATAGCATTGGAATTTAAGGGCTAACAGAGACCCAAAAGAGATGCAAACCTCGAGAGGAGTGAAAGTGTATTAGAAAGAGAAATATGTGGAGACATCACATGTAGTAAAATGTAATTGACAAACAGCAAACACCCACTATTTCCAAGCCTTGGATATACAAATTATGCCTAATATAGTCTGCTAGTGCGTAAACGGGTTACTAATTAGCCAATTAGGTGCTGCCCTGGATGGGAAGGCTGGGGTTAACTTAGTTCCTGGGTTTTTCGTTTGCTGGGATTTTATGTCCATTCCACTGCTCCTGTGGATACAAAGGAGGGCAGTGGGCTGGGTCTGGAGGTTCCCCTGTGGGCGTCTGAGAGCCTTGCTGCTTGTTCTTCAGTTGTGTTCTGTGGTACAGCTACTTAGGAGCCTGAAAGACATGAGAGCCTTCCAACCTGTGGTTTGCACTGAAAGCACCAGCCACTGAGGAATGTCACTAATGGACCTTTATTCACATGGACACTACCTCTGCAGGTATGCCGGAGCAGCACATAGCCTGCGTAGGATTAGGAATCAGGGACATTGGAAACAGACTGTTCTCCTAGACTTTGTACCGTTTTGTACTTTATTCAGTAAAGCTATAAAACCTTGCCTTCTGCCTAGTCTGAAGTTCTTTTAGGGAGTATAATGCAAGTAACAGGCACCAGTGGTCTAAGGTTTGGGTCACTAGCGTACTGAGTATGAAGAGTCAGTACATCTACAGTAATCCTAGTGAAAGTTATACAAGTGGTTGCCACGGGTGATAGAGGTACAGTCAGCAAGCACCCAGTCAGAAAAATGCACTTGTTACAGGTGGAACTACTTCTAGCTGTGAAGGAGATGTTGATGGCACACCCTATGCTGTATTCTACCTCCCATAGTAACCAGAGCAGAACTGTATTGCAGAAGTCCCCATCCTGTACAGAGGTACAAAGGTTCAAGAGTTAAAGTCAAGTATTTGTTGGAGCACACGCTATGTGCACAGCAGGGTTCCATACTGTTACCAGGACCCGTTGTGGAAGATACTGGACAGGTGGCTGTGGTCTGTGTTCAAAAGGGCCCACCTAATTGCAAGCTACAGTGGAAGAAGTACATTTACAAGGACAGCCAAGATTTAACTAGAAAACAGTAATGGCACAGATGTATATGGTATACCTTCATCTCTAAAAGTAGAGGCCTGCCTTAAGGTTGAGTATTCCCCCATGGCAGCCTCAGCCTTGTCCCAGGGCATTGGTGAAAACACCATGAGAGAAAAGGTACCCCATATGTGTGAAGTAGAGTGATCTTTTTATAGGTGCCCTATGTAGTCCAGAAGAACCTACTCAAGGGTTAGTCCTCACATGTGACCCACACTTGGTGCCCAATGAATTAATGAGGAACATGGAGGAAGGTCCATCATCAGCTACCCCATGCACCGTGTACAACTAGCTGAAGGGCCAGCATAAACAGTAAGGGAGACTGTGGCAATCCTGCTTTGTCCTTTCTCGTACTGGTAAAGCAGTAGACTTAAAGTATATACTGGAAGCCATGATATCTAAAGGTTGCCAAGTGCAACTTTTTTTATTTTTCATTTCGAATAGAATAGGAGAACTGCTGTCAGGTTTTTTTTTGCCATCGGTGTCCCAGAAATTTCCCTTCACTTGCTATCCTGCAGACACAACAGAAAGAGGAACAGGAACAGGAAATCTCTCAAAAGTCACCAGAACAAATGTTCCACTCTATTCTTTTTCTGATAACAAGTTACAATTTTTAACCACTTTTAGTTTGCTGACAGTGGTCTCCAGGACAAATAGAGTGAATCTCCCTAGCGAAGTCAACAATAAAAATTTGACATGTATTTTATCCCCTCACCGCTCTAATCAAAACAAGTTTTAGCTTTAAAAACACTTTAAAGGGTACAAAAACTCAAAAGCTAATTGAATATATTTCGCTGCACACCGTCCAACACTAGAAGCTTGATGAGGTTCACTTTTTCTTTATCTTTTTTTAAAAATGAACTTGTTAAACTGCCAGTTTTTATTTTCAGGGTAACTTACACTTCAGTGGGCTAGCACTGTCACTCTGCTATGCATGCTCTCCAGAACACACATACCACCATGAGATCATTTCTGTAAGCTGCACCGTGATGCACAAAGTTCCATCATGACATTAATATGATTTACCTACGATCAACAAAAGCAACTTGTCCATCACAATCCCATATGAACCCAATTGTTCAGAGGAGGTATTCATTTCATCAGGATCTCACATCATAAGCCTTCGGCTAGGATCACAGAATAGCTGCAGCAAAACTTTGGTTCCCTTTTAGAAAAAAGTGACACTTCAAAATAATCCATACACATCCACTAATTAATGGCCCTGTTATCGATTTTTCATGAACCTCTCCTTTTCCCCCTCACTTCTGTGTGTTTGGAAAGAGCAGTGCACGTTAGTTGAGGTCATGTGTGATGCTCTACGCACACTACACATCCCATAGTTCATAGTCCATCTCGGGAGCGAGCAAGAGAGGGTGGCTATGTTCCTACATACAGTGGCACCATGGAGAATGAATGTAGCCACCCTCTAACAGGAAGTCAGATCACAGCAGCAAAAAAAAGAGGAATCTGGAGATTTGGAGGAGGCTGAGAGCAACAGAAGATACTTTTTGAGTTAGGAGTTTAGCGTCACTTTAAGAATATCTCAGTTAACATATTTACAGCATTTACATTCAAATGCAGAAAAACAATCAATTGCACATTCCATATTACTAGAGAAAGATTCACATGTTGCAGCAAACATATACGGACAAATGCTCATAGACTAAACATTTATGTAAAACAGCCCATGAATTAATAAAAAGCGGCCCCGCTCTTGGTACATGTGCACTTTGTATACAGCCTTCTCTCTGTTCACTTCCATTACTAGACAAAATATTTACAACAAGTACATCAGGATCAATAATGGCTTAAATAAATACCACCGAATAAATAATTTAAACAGCAGGGTCCATTTAATAAGGCGCTGCAAGCAGCAATGACAACTCGCTAAGTGTAACAACCCATAGCAACCTATGCGATGTCGCTCTCTGGTAGTTCGGAGCAGTCAAAACTACGACACTGGGTTCCTGCACTCTGCACGTTGTCCTGCTCCTTGGTAAATACGCCAGGACAGTAAAGATTTAAACTTGATCTCATAAATAAATGCTATCCTAGATGGCACAGACAAGAAGACCATTGGGCACCAGCTTGAATAATGGGACTGGTCAACCAAGACCAATCATCTAGCCATTGGTGAACCGTAAAGACCAGCGTGTCCTGCTAGCTAGAGGCTGACGGGACATGCTGTGGCTTATAGTTCATCAAGAGCGGAGGGGCCCTGGTTGACGGTGTCTGATGCATACAGCAGAGCATTGTATCCTGGAACGTGTACAGATGCATGCTAAGAATGAATAATATAAAGAAGACAAGGCATCTATCTACGGCTCGATCACACATCACACACATGTGCCATGCAGTAGACCCACACACATAGGCTGTGCACATGTCCTGATGCTGAGACATATGTACATTGTAAATACAGACACACACCTCCCTGTCCACCCTCTCCCAGAAGAGGCTCTTTTGTCAATGTCAGCAGCAGCCTCTTTCTCTCTCTCTTCCCCCCCCTCCTCCTCCCAAAGGCCAGCATCAGCACCACAGAGCATGGACAGCTACATCTAGCCAACAGACTGACAAGCCGGAGCTTACCTGAGCCATCCTAGCCTGTAACATGAGCAGTAGGAAGATCATGCTGAAGAGGTGCATGCTTGGGGGTACAGGGGGGGTCCTCGCACCTCTACACAGACCCCCAGGACTGAGCCTGCCCACCACTTCTGACACCCTCCACATCCGCCTCTTCCCTGCACCCTCCCTCTCTCCTTCCTCCTGTCTCTGTTTTTTTGTCCCTTCCTCTCTCTCTCCCTCCCTCCTCTTTATTCTATCTCTCCACCCTTAATTCCTCAGTCTTCTTCTCCCTCCTGTTTTTTCCTTTCTTCTGTCTCTTCTACTCTAATTCTTTTCTTCCTTTTTCCCCCCAGTCTCTCGAGTCCCCCCTCCTTCTGTCGCTGTCAGTTAAATCTGTCTTCCTGTCTGTTCATTTCCTTTTCATCCCTGTGCACTTGTCCCTCTCACTCCCATTCCCTTCCCTTGTCCTCTTCTCTTTTCTATTCTTTCGTATTTATTTACTGTATTTTTTGTTTCTGGATCCCCTTCCCACTCACCTTATCCCCTTCCCACTCACCCTATCCCTTTCCCAATCACCTTATCCACTTCCCACTTACCTGTCTACTTCTGCTGCACTCTATCCTCTTACACTCACCCTATCCCCTTAGGATCACCATATCCACTTGCACTCACCCTATCACCTTACACTCACCCTTTTCCCATACACTCACCCTACCCCTTATGCTCACTTTTCCTCTTACGCTCACCCTACCCCTTACACTCACCCTATCCCCTCATGCTCACCCTTCCCCTTATGCTCACCCTATCCGCTAACACTCACCCTTCCCTTTATGCTCACCCTATCCCCTCACCTTATCCTTTTACACTCACCCTACCACTTACACTCACCCTAACACTTACACTCACCCTATTCCCTCATGCTCACCCTACCCCTTATGCTCACCCTATTGCCATATACTCACCCTATCCCCTCATGCTCAACTTACCCTTTTACGTTCACCCTACCACTTACACTCACCCTATCCCCTCATGCTCACCCTATCTCCTATGCTAACCCTAGCCCCCTATGCTCCCCCTATTCCCTCTGCTCACCCTATCCTTGTTTTATGCTCACCCTAACCTTTTACACTCACCCTATCCCCTGGCCATCCCCACCTTCACTTCTGCTAGAAGATTTGAGAAATGTCTGATCTCCTCCTGATCTCTCTGTGTCCCCTCTCACTTTTTTATCCTGGTCTTATCATGGATTTGTGCCCCTTCGCACTATTTTATGGTCTTTCCTCTCTCCCCTCCTTCTCTCCAGTTCTTTCCCTCCTTTCTGTGTCTCTCGCCTCGTATCCCAGTCTTCTAATCTTCTCCTTCACTCTTGCCTCCCATAATCTCCATCCACACACGGCTGTCTGCCATGCTCCCCTCCTATTTTCTGGTATACCCCCTCTCCTTCCTCACATCACAAGCTGGCGTGTTTAACCCCTGCCTGCCTCACCATGCCCCCCCCCACCCCACACACACACACTCCTTTAACTCACATTGTTGTTTCACATTGTTCTTGTGCTCTTTATTTACAGTAAATATATATATATATATTGCTCTTATTCTTATATATTGTATATCTTCTTATATTTAGCAAATGTATGCATACTTAACATTATATATAATGTGTGTGTATGTATAATTTTATTATCTATCTATCTATCTATCTATCTATCTATATATGTCTCTGTATACAATTCTGTGATATTTTTAAATATATTCCACTAAAAATGTTATCTATCTATCTGTCTATGTATCTGCCTGTTTATCTATCTGTCTATCTATCCAATCATATATATTGTATCAGTGTGTCTCTGAATATAGTTCCTTGATAAGCTTCATATAATTTAATTATCTATCTATCTATCTATCTATCTATCTATCTATCTATCTATCTTTCTATCTATCTTTCTAATGTCTATCAATACAATCAGCTACAGGTATTCCTGGAACATAAAATGGGTCTACAATGAGTTACCATGCGTAACACCAGACCCCGACCGCTTCAACCCTGGAAAAACGACCGTACAAAAAGTCTCAAATGACGCAGTCACACGCTGGAGTGCTTATGGCGCAAAACCAGATCCCCTCATGCATTCTCCCTCTACAAAGCCGCCTTCCTCACCTACACCACCTCCCTCCATGCCGCCAAGCAAGCCTATTTCGTAACCCTCATCAACACCCTCTCCACCTGTCCTCGTCGGCTCTTCTCCACTTTCAAATCCCTGCTGTCTCCCCCCTCACCTCCACTCAGCACCTCACTCACCGCCCACGAGATTGCCAATCATTTCCAAAACAAGATTGATGCAATCCGTAAGGACATTGTCAACTCACAATCTACCTCTCCACCCAGCCTCCCGCCCTCCTACAACCCCTCAACCCTCCCCTCCTCCAACCTCATAGCTGCACTACCCCCTGCTATGCCTAACCCCCCACACACTATCACCTCCCCAACACTCCGCTCCTTCAGCCCAACTACCCCTGAGGAGGTCTCTAAGGTCTTCAATGAAGCCCGCCTCACCACCTGCCCCCTGGACCCTATCCCCTCACAGCTCCTCCAGTCACCCCCCCCCCCCTCCATCATTCGCTCCCTCACCCACATCTTCAATCTCTCCCTCTCCACTGGCACTTTCCCCTCCCCTCTAAAGCATGCGCACATCACCCCCATACTCAAAAAACCCTCCCTTGACCCCACTGACCTTAACAACCTTAGACCCATCTCCCTGCTACCATTCACTTCCAAGTTCCTTGAGCGCTTAGCCTACAATCGCCTAGGCTCCCACCTCACTGATAACAACCTCCTTGATCTTCTACAGTCTGGCTTCCGTCCCCTGCACTCCACCGAAACCGCCCTACTTAAAATCACCAACGACCTACTAACCGCCAAAGCTAAAGGCCACTATTCTGTCCTCCTGCTCCTTGACCTCTCCGCGGCCTTCGACACTCCTCCCACGCCCGATTGCAGGATTTCTCCAGGACTTCCCCCATCCTCTGGAATTCCCTACCCCAATCCATCAGACTGTCACCTACCCTCATCACCTTTAGGCGCACCCTGAAGACCCACCGCTTCAGCGAAGAATACCCCACCCTCACCTAACAGCTGACCTCCTCCACTCCTCCCACCACTCCATCCCCCACAGCCATTTCCTCCTGTACCACTTTACCCTCCCTCCTAAATTGTAAGCTCAAAAGAGCAGGGCCCTCGAACCCCTCATGTATTGTATTGTTTCTGTCTTGTCTCATGTTCTGTCCCCCTTGCTATTGTACAGCGCTGAGCAAACCCTTTGGCGCTATATAAATACTGTATAATAATAATAATACTGATATTGACACATTTTTAGCAGATGTGTGGCTCATTTCAATCTTTTCATGTACTACTGAATCTCTGTGGTTGATTTATTAAAGGCAAAATAGGCTCATCCCTTTGCAAAGTACCTTTTCACTTTTCAAGGGAATTTACCCTTAGCTTAGTGAATGTGGAGAAACTTACTTTGCAAAGAATATCCAATCATGTGCAAAGAACATATAAAAACAGTATTTTTGCTTGCGTGTGATAGGGTGATGTAAGTCAATAGAGTGTCACCTGATTCATAAGCTAAGAGAAAATTCTATTGAAAAGTGAAAATTTCATTGAACAAGCCATTTGCCTATCTATCTCTCTATCTATCTATCTATCTATCTATCTATCTATCTATCTATCTATCTATCTATCTATCTATCCCTTTCTGACCAATGTCACTTTCTTTCGTCAGTCCATAAATTGTTCCCTCTATCCATCTATAAATTGTTTATGTGACAGATATACTTATGGTGCAGTCATATAATTTCCCATGTTCGACATCGAATGAAGACCTGGCCCTTGACAGTCTGTAACCAAACAACCTAACCCTTAACATTCCACAGCGGTATCCTCATTCATGTGTTTTCATCATCTTGACCTGTTTGGACTTTTGAACACAACATACTTGTGCTTTAATTTTAAGAGTAATGCCATGGATGCCTTATGGGCCAAAAATCAGTAGCTATGACAAAATGAAACGTGATTGGTGTCTGGTCCAGTTTATCACACCTTTTTTGTGTACAAACCAGTTCTCTTCAAGACTAAAGATGGCTGTAGATGTGAGATAAACTTCCAGGTGAAAAATGTTCAGCTCATAGAGGTGGCCATGTTGTGTCTGTGGCTCTGGCAGATATCACCAGACAACAAGTGTGAAAACACTTTGATCACTGTTGAGAACAGTTAGCCAGACGAGTCTTGTCTCTGCACTCCTTCCCAACATTATAGCATGAACATCCAACACTTGGGTGACCCAAGCTTACATGTTTATTTATTACTTTTTCATTTGTTTGGATCAAGCCTACAAATCTGACTGTTATCTAAGGTATTTGGCCACTTAGGCTTGTCCAATAACTAAACAAGATTTTATCCCAGTGTCAGAAGGAGTTTATTGGTGCAGGAGCCAATCTAGAAACATCAATGGCCATTATACACTATGGTGTCTCTGGCCTGGTGAGTAGGGTGGATTGCAGAACACCATCAGCAACAGAGAACCCTGAAATATTGTCCTAGTTTTTGGTAGGTGGGTCCATATATACAGTAGTATTGGAGAATATGGTGCAATAAGTGCTATTTGTACATAAATGTCTATGCAGAACAGCAAAAAGTTCATAGAGTCCAATTGGAGCATTCAAGGCAACTTCTCGCTGATCTCAATGCAGCAAATGCATCAACTCTGAAGAGATTGAAGTATCTCTAGGTAAACAGATAAGAACAGCAGGGCACAATCTGAGTGTAGAATATTAACATATTTTTTGTGGTGAAAAGACAAATGGCAATTCACATTGTGACAGTTAAAATCAGGCTCATCACACAGTAAGGGCTTCCGGAGGACAGTCTCACAACAACAGGGAACCTCATACCAGGATAGAAACACTAGATGGATTGATATACCTGCAGGACCAAGAGAACAAACCTTTTGAGATAGAGGCTTGGGCTGCTTTGCATCTAACAGAATCTGCTATTCTGTTGGTTTCCACTTTCTCATCTCATCTAGGCTTGGTTTCCACTTTCTCATCCAGCCTGACATCCAGATTTTCCAAACTGCAAGTTTTAGGAAAACGCTTCCCTTCCCAGATGCATGAGCCATCCGCACACGGATTCATCTAAAAAGTGCCATTTCTTCTTCCTATGTAATTTACCAGTTTACTAAAGTTTCTCAGTACATTTAATGCTGCACTTAGTTTGGTGGTGAGTTCTCTTGGTCCTGCAGGCATATTCATCCACCCAATGTGTCTGTCCTGGTCTGAGGTTTCCTGTTGTTGTGAGACTGTCCACCGGATGCTCTTACTATGTGATGAGCCTGATTTTAACAGTCACAATGAGAGTTGCCATTTCCCTTTTCACCATAATAAATACGTTAATATACTACACTCAGATTGTGCCCTGCTGTTTTTCTTAGGTGGGTCCGTATAAACTACAAATGATCAGCTTTTCAAATAATTATTTTTTAGGCAGTCAATGTAGGGTGTGGGGTGGTTAAAGTGATACTAAGGCTAAAAACATTTTTTAATTTAATGCGTTCCTTGCAAAATGTTTTACATTTCTCGCCCCCCCCTTCCCTGTGTGAAGAGGGAGAGAATAGATTCAACACTGTGCGTGACTGTATCTATTCTCCCCTCTCTTCCTCTTTACACAGCACTTGAGCTCCTGCTACTGTCAATCAAATGCAGTGAGCAGGAAGTGGGGCAGGGTTGAGTCCCACCGTGTAAGTCTATGAAGCACGGCTCCATAGACACACAGCTCGTGAGCGCGCAGACATTGTGTGCCTCTATAGCAAATTTCTTGCTATGGGGACATATGAAGAAGGGGAGGAGCCAAGAGCACTGTTGGGGGACCCAAGAAGAGAGGGATCAGGGCTGCTCTGTGCAGTGATATTAAAGTGGTGAGTATAACATATTTGTTATTTTAATTTTTTTCCCTAACCCTTTATAGGAAGGGATTTGGATTGTCCATTTAAAACACTTAAATCTCTAATTCTACATTAGAACTCTGGACAGGACCTTTTGATATTACTCTGTGTGTGGACACCAAAGAGAATTAATCAAAGCAGCAGTGACCACAATTTATTATTTCATTGTCATGTTCATTTGGTCACTGGCAGACTCAGCAGATATATGTTATTTTATGTATCTGGTCAACTGCAGTAAGCTTGTTTGTTGATGAAATTTTTCTTTAAAAAGAAACCATTGAGACAGCTGCCGTTTCTGATATGTTCTTGAAGATGCAAGCAGCAGAGCTGTCATCCTTATCCATCGCTTCAATATTCAATGAGTCATGAACTCTAAACAACTATGGAGCAAGCAACCGGAAACCTGAGCTGCATACTTGTTTCAGGTCCGTGACTTAGAAAGTAGGGAAGCAATGAATAGGAATGACAGCCCTTGATCTTGCCCCTTTAAAAACAAGTCAAGAATGACAGCTTCCATATTTCTTTCCTGACAAACTCCCAATAAAGTACACAGTAAAACAACCAGATGCATAATGAAAAAATAAAGCACAACTCCGTATAAATCCACCTAGTGAACTGGTAGAGTCCAAACAGCATTCAAAGTGTTCCCTGCTGAGTGGAGGGGGCACAGAAACCCTCAATACCTTGCCTAATTAAACAGTGCGCTAGAGCGTTGTGTGGAGGCTGTGAAATTAGAAATAAAGATCCACTTTTCTAAAGAGACATTAAACACTATATATTAACCCCTCTCATAACCAAAACAGTTGATATTTTTTCCAGCTATAAGTTCACAGGGTAAATTCACTTTTAAAGTACATACTGTATTTCCACCCTGCTTAGTTTGCCTGACCTCAACTAAAATTCCCACACCTCTTCAACCTGTGTAGAATAGCTACAACCTCTCCTAAAATGTATACATCTACCAGCCAACACTCATTCCTCATTGGACATGCCAGGGCAGTCAGCCATAAAAACTTGCATAAGGCTTCCAAAACTGGACATTTTGGAAGATGGCCCTTTACACATCTAGGCTCCATGCACACTAGCATTTCTTTAAGCTCTAAGAAGCTAAATCGTGTTATCCTATGTGTCCCTGAAAACTATTTTAGGCTAGTAGCATTTTTCAAGCTTCAGCATTTAGAAGCAGAAAAAAAAATGTTGTAGTAGAGCATTTGGCAGCATTCTTCCAGCAGAAAAAACATTGAACACTCCTAAATGATCCTAAAATGCTCCTAACAACTTTTTTCTAGTGTACAAAAAAAACTTCAGCGCAACAAATAACTCCTCAAATTCCTGTGTATACCAGTGCTGCTGACACTTCCATACGTTTCCACGCACAAAAGATATGTCATAAAATAGTGGTGCACATATATCTCTATAGCCTCATATATGAATTAATGCATCCAAACCATATGATTATGCAACAACGGTGAATACACTGAATACAGCTTAAAAGTCCATAATGTGTGCTTGATCCGTGCCTTTATAATTTGTTCACAAAACAGGAGCTCCTGAGGAAGTCACATGATGTAACATGTAGAGTGGGCCAATGAAATCAAGCTGCTAAACCAGAAGTTTACTTGGAAATTCCTGAACACATTGAAAATACATTATGAGATGGGAGTCACTTTGGGTGGGGGGCCCATGGAACCCAGATCACTTTGGAGAGGTGGGGAGACCCCTGTCTTAGCTCCCCATATCCCTGTTATGTGTGAGTCACCCTGTGCCTATTAGGGGTACAGGGTGATCTGTCCTAATATTGTGTACACGTGTATAGGTGGGGGTTGTAGATTGTTTAATGCCATGTGGTTGCATCCCATTGTTCTATTGTTCATCTTGCTTGGGAGCAAACTATTATGGGATGTATGTGTTTATGTGTATTGGCTTGGTGGGGGTGTCTCCAGCAGCCCTCCCTCCTGATGGGACTGTGTGTTGGTGTGTCTCTTATTACTAAATGTAGATTGCCCCACCCTGTGTCATTATGCAGGGAGGGGAGATTGTTCCCTTGAGTGTATATATCTTGTATCTGTGTTAAAATAAACTAGTCTATTTCCTGGTTTATTTCAAGACTAGTGTCGTCTAGTCTTGTATGGCCATCTGTGGTGTCGGTTGTTGGTGTTCGGACAGGGAATCGGTATTCTAACGGAAGTACCCAAGCACAGTCTGGGGTCTGT
Organism: Staurois parvus; assembly: GCF_062004578.1. Taxonomy (NCBI): domain Eukaryota; kingdom Metazoa; phylum Chordata; class Amphibia; order Anura; family Ranidae; genus Staurois; species Staurois parvus. The sequence continues at coordinate 70,541 of NW_028318458.1, forward strand.
TACACATTATAACAAGGTTTTTTACTGTGGTGTCCCAACAGGACACTTTTAAATGTGAGTGCACTTTGTTTTTTAATAAATCACGCTATATTTACAGTATATACTACACTATTGCAAGTATTTCCGTTCACATATGTGGAGGATTTATGGGATAAAGAGGAGACGGTACTGTTTGCAGCAGAGTGAGGAGGAAAGTGGAGTCATCTCATCAATCATTAGTAAGACCTCATCTGGAATATGCACCAATTCACAAAAAGAACATTGGGGAACTGGAGAAAGTACAGAGAAGGGCAACCAAACTGATAAGAGGCATGGAGGAGATCAGCTATGAGGAAAGATTAGAGGAACTGAATCTATTCTCTCTTGAGAAGAGGAAATTAAGGGGGGATATGATAAACATGTATAAATACATCGGTGGTTCATATAGTGAACTATGGTGTACAGCTATTCACCCTGAGGTCATCACAGAGGACAAGGGGGCACTGTTTACCTCTGGAGGAAAATAAATTTAATCTCCAAACACGGAAAGGTTTCTTCACAGTGAAAGCTGTGAAAATGTGGAATAGACTTCCTCAAGAGTTGGTTCTGGCCAGCTCATTGGATTGCTTCAAAAAAGAATCCCTGGATTCTTTCTTAGATACACAGAATATAATTGGATACTAACATTTATAGGTAAAGTTGATCCGGGGAATATCCAATTGCCTCTCGGGGGATCAGGAAGGAATGTTTTTTCCCAGTAGGTGCAAATTGGATCGTGCTTTGCTGGGGGGGGGGGTTGCCTTCCTCTGGATCTACTGTGGGTATAGGATTACAACTTTTTTTTTTTTTTTCTATGGTTGAACTGGATGGACTTTTGTCTTTTTTTAGCCGGACTAACTATGTAACTATGTATGCAGTATACCTACCCAGGTTAAAAGGGAAAGGCGGTATTTGAGCTATGCAATTTGGGTCATAAAAGGAGGTGAGAGTAAATATATATATATATATATATATATATATGTCTCTGGTGGAGGAGCACCTATAGGAATATATGTGGATATAAGCAATAAAGAGCACCTGTTTTGTGAACAAATTATAAAGGCACAGATCAAGCTCTGATTGTGGACTTTTAGGTTATATTCAGTGTATTCACCGTTTTGGCATAATAACATGGTTTGGATGCTTTAATACAACTTTATTCTAGTTTTTTTTCTACACGTACTGTAAAAATGCTAATAAAATGCTAACACTTGGAAAAGGTACTAAAACGCTAATACAAGCCGGCACAAAAATGCTATTATCAGCATTTTTCATCCAGCTTTTTTATCTAGCATTTTTTGAGCTTATAAAAAATACAAGTGTTCATGGAGCCCTATAAAGGCTCAATTGTAGGGATATAGCCAGTGGTGAAGATTTTGGCCAGAGGGTGTCCTACTTCAATAAGTAAGTAGTTTGGGGGTGAACTTCTAGGTCAGAAAGTCTAAGCATGATGGGTAAGTGTTTTTTTGAAAGTACATATTCCCTTCAAATAACGATTTCCTCTTTTCTTTCAGGACAGATAGGAATAACTTTTTGGTAGTGTCCTTTACTGGCTCAGGCACCCACTATGAGTGCTGTCCAAAACATATGAGTGGCTGACCTACAGAGTTACATGTGAAAGGATGCATACTCACAAGTGTCCGATGAAGAATTACACTTTTACATTGGTCAGATATGATTTCATGTATTAGGTGCATAGAAAAGCATTAGTCACTCTAAGCCACATGTGTCAAACAATAAGCCTGCAGGCTAAATTTGGCACCCCAGGCCATTTCATGTTCTCTTGCAGCTGTGGCACTCCCCTGGTCCTTCCCACCACCTTGTCTCAGCAGTAGGCAGCAGAGGAGGAAAGTACCCCTCTGCTAGATCCTGCGCATATCCGTGCACTCACAGAGAGGCTTGTCTCTCCCCCCCCCACCCATCTCAGCAGTTAGCAGCAGAGAGGAGGACAGGACTCCTCTTACAGATCCTGTGCAGCCGCAGCACCCCCTCATGTCCACCTTCCCTGGTCTCAGCATTCAGCATACTCCAGCAGCTGACTCCAGTCCTCTGCTGGTCCTCCTCCAGACCTTGTACTGTCTACTTCCTAGCTCCACCCCTAGCTTCTTCCCAGCAGCACAAGATAAGGGGGATGCACTGTAATGTAAGGGAGGATGGGGGACTCTTGACTTCTGATGGTGGGGGAGACTCTTGACATCTGATGTGGGGAGGGGGGGTGCTCTGAACATCGTCTTACAGATACATCTGGCCCTTTGAGGGCAACTATAATGCTCATGCAGCCCACTATGAAATGTGACACCACTGCTATAAACTAACTACCTGGAGCCAGTCTTCCCAGCCACTATGCAAGGAAGCATGTCCAGAGGACAGTCAAGCAGGAGCTTCCTTCTCCCGGGTTATTTTACATGTCCCTGTAACCCGGAAGCCTATAAACAGTTTTTGTGGTACTTAGAAGTCAGTGGGCACTCTCTTCTAGGATTTGGCAGTCTCTAAGCTCCTCAGTCCCTGGAAAATATCTTTTTGTAACTTGGTAGTGTCTATGTCATTTGCAGAGCTTTGTTTTTGGCAATTAAAACTTGGCATGGTTGATTTTGGCATGGAAGTATGTGTGCTAAAAAAATTGTTACATTAATTTCTGGCACCAACAAAATTGTCACTTACATATGTCTAGTGTTGATGCTTTTACCATATGTGATCTTAGCTCTCAGAGCAGAACAAGCTACATTGAATGAAATTGATCCTGCAACTTGGCAGTCTCTAGGCATTCTGTGGAAAGCTAATTAGGCAGTCTAGAAGTTTATCTATAATAATACAAATCTATATTATATAAATCTATACCTGGGTATATATAGATATTATTAGAGACACCTCTAGATGAGTGTTGCAGCAAAGTCCACTTGCAGGGGCCCCTGAGGATGATCATTGATGTGACATTCATCTTGGTGTTGGAGACCTGAAGATAGGATGTGCAGTGATGATAAGAACCTTCAACAATTATCCAAAAAGCCTGGAATGTAGTTTCTCACCTGCAGAAACTGTGGTGTGGCAATGGAAATCAGAGTCACCTATCTACCCTGCATCTTAGTCCCCCCTAGCAATTTCTAATTTGTCATGCAACCAGACCTCTAACTACCAGAACATGACTAACCTGGCTCTAGTCAATGCTGGCTATTTTGCCCTAAGGTAAAGCTAGCTATAGAATCCAAGACAAGATGGGACAGGGTTAACTAAAATATCAGAAGCTGTATATAAACTCTATTGCAATAAACAGGTTCACCTGCTAATATACTGGAAGGTGACCAATTCATACAGTAGCACAGACCTAGTTATCTGGCACTGTGCATATAAGATAATAACAACAGGGCAGAGATGCTTCTATCACCAGTATATAGATATACAGTATATATAAATACACCCATAAACTATGGGTAACAATAGCAAACTATTAAACATAGGAGCACTTGCCTAATATTCTCTGCATTCTGGTCTGGGTTCAGCAAAAATTCTCTAATGGAGAGAATACATGTATCAGACTTACTCTCTCTCCATATCCTCCTTTTGTGTTTTTTTTTGTAACCAACAACCCAGAGACGGGATATGCATACATAACATATTTACTGGCATTTACAAATACAGACAGTAGAGGGCAACAGATCCATACAGCCTGTAAACACATCCCTCTGATGAAAATGTGCCCAATAAAATCATAATTGGTTTTTTAAAGAACCATGCGGTTTTCATGTTTTGTAAAACATAGCAAATGGCTTACATCTTATCAAGGGTGAAAAAAGTTATAGGGTACTGGATACAAACTCTGCAGACTGGGTTTGGGGGAATAAGTGGGTTACAATTGGAGTTGGTTGCAGGACTGCAGAAGCAGAACCGCACAATGCTGGCTGTTTCTTGCCACTCTGGCCTTAAAGTGGTAGGTACTGGGTTACAAGCCCACCAAGGACATTGCGTAAATAAAATGTATATGCCCTTTCCTCTTTTGTGTGTGTTTTTATTAGGGACCAAATCATTGAGTTCAGGTTTTGGCTTTGCAAAAACAATAAATAAACTGACATACAAAACATTGATTTTCAGGACCTATCTAGAATGGGCAGTCAAGAAGCAATTAGACTCCCTGAAATAACACAACAGGACATAGTATGGCTGAATTCATGATCATGTTTTTGCACCTATTGGACAGATATAGCAAAACTATTTTAATGTAATATGTAAAGTGGTACTAAAGGAAAAAGCAAAAAATTACATAAAATGCAGTCTGTCACTAGCACTAACAAAACAGTCTTTGTTTTTCTGAGTCTCCCTGTAAATTAAAGTTCTACATTGTAGTCACTCACCTGGTGAGGCAATCTTGAAGGCTGTGACCTGGTGTTGGTTTGCAGAAAAAAATAAACTGGGACCACTAAGGTTCCATGCTTATTTCCTCCATGAGAAGCTCTGGTGAAGATCAGCTGCCACTTGGATTCCATGCCTTTTCTCATCCCACCTTCCTGCTGGGGGCACCATATCCTTATTCTATTGCAAGAGTTACAAACGATCCCTATTACCAAAGTACACATTACACGTAATGTAAATCAATCCCCCACCTACCACCTCACAATGTCTTGCTTGGTAGCCTGCATTAAATTACTGGGAATTGGCTTGATCTTTTCAATGCAGGTACTCTAAAACTTAAAAAAGGCCATCAAATTCAGCAAACTTCATATAATGTGTGTTTACCGGTAAACTATATCTTATCTGGAGTTCTCTTTAAAGAAAAGATGTCAGACAAGTCTATATAGGTTTAAGAAGGTCTTTGGTCATTTTCTTTTATGTAGAACACCATTTCTTTTATTTTTGTTCTCTAAATTAATTTATGCAAGCAGTTTTTCTGTGTTTATCTGTGCAAGTAACATATTCCTATGAGGAGCAATAATTTTTACGCTCAATCCATTTTAATGGACCGACTGTTGACGTTTCCCGTGATTATATTTTCTGAGTAGAGCACAAATACAAGTCTCCACAGACTGATAAACTGTTACTGCTGTGTGTAAGTATGGTAGGTCATGTTTTATTCATAAGCGTCAGAAAGACCCTCTTATCATTGCTCAGAGGTGATGAACAGTATAGCTTCCACCCTTCCCTATTTTGTGAAGACAATCTGTGGGGTCCTTTTGAAGGACCCCATCGGGATTTCTCCACTCAGAAGGTCCTCACAGAGGGCTTCAGGGGTAAGTTGGAAATGTAAATCACCAAAGCACAAATTAGGTCTCTTACCCCCTACCTGGTAGTCACCCCACCATGTTGAGTGACTATGTGGTCCCATTTCTAATCCCTATTACGTGCTGATTTCATACCCTTGCACACAAGTTCTGTTATAGTGCTCTCTGAAGATGAGGAATCCTGCCACTGCTCCATGCTTTAAAACAATACTGCAGCTTGGATGGTAGAAGAGATATTATACCTATCCAAAGATCAGGCACATACTAAAACATAGCAAAACAATGTTTCAACAGCATTCTCGTCTGGGTCATTGTAAATCATAGGTTGGTGTAAGCTTTGCAATATAATATAAAGCAAAGTCTCTCAGGATTCCTTTGGATCACCCAACAGCAATCCTTGGGGAAACCCATTAGGGGGAGTCTCTCCACTGTTCACATGACTGGCCTAATTGTATCAGGCATCCGGAAATGAAAGTCTTCTATCTTTGACTGCCTCTTCATAACTCCTTTCAGATGCAGCAACCAGCGTCTTTCCTCCAAAACAGGAGGAACATTTAATCCAATTTAGGAGGTCTAAGATACTGTGAGATACTTTGTAGGGAAATAACTGATGGGAATGCTTTGGTGCTTCTTTAAAAAGTGCTGCAAAAAGGTTTAAGTGCCATACAATCAGTAAATACATGAATGACTGTGAAATATACACAATCACAGACTTTGAGAGATGGATACATACAAGTTGTGTTTGTGGTTGGGTTGCTACTTACACTTTAGAGGAGATAGCTTCAATCGTATTAATGGGATTCTGTAGGAGCCCAAGAAGGGTGGAGATCAGGCTCCAGCAATTTCTGGTCACTAGGCATACTCTTGAGTTGCCTCTCTGAAGACTACAGTCACATTGTGACCTCTCCCAGGTGGAGAAATAGGTATACACAACAGCCATGGTCACTTCAAGTTAGGTGGACACTGTCGAGAACCATTCTGTAAAACGTCTTGGGTCCATTCACACTTGTGAATTGTGAGTACAACCCACCATGCAAAGCAGCACACCACAACATGCTGTGTGTTGTGGTGCACTGCTGTGTTTTTGATTTTTTGTTGTGTATGAGTAGGCTGACTTAACACAATGCACATTAAAATATGGAATATTGCGTGTTAATGTACATGCATTATTGCATCACAGCAGATCGTAGTGCGAATCAGCTCTTAGAATTATAACTGTCATTGTGGATAAAAACTTGCTTGATTTATTTAGTAACCATATCCACATGAACTGTAGCTTACTGTAACGATATAGGTTTTTTGCTTAGTAATTTATCTTTGATTCTCACTTGCGGGGCGGTGGTTACCTGTCTTCATTCTGCTTCCCTGCTGCACATTTTGTGGAGCTGGTGTTTTGATCACCTGGAGAGATTCTAACATTTCTATTTTTTATCTTTTCTCTTTAAATTTTAAATGGTTGGCTGTTAAGGGCTGGCTCAGTGACCCCGAGGCCTTACTAAAGCTGGATCAGAGCATTACTCCAGTTTCTGGTTCCATGAAAGTACCTCATTCTTATTTCAATGGGTTTATTATCTTTTAGTAAAAAGTCATATAAACATAAATCTTTGCAGTCGTACTTCTATAGCACTTATCTCATAAAGTAGAAGTAAAATATAAATGCATATAATAGAGGCAGAATGAAAGGCTATAAAACAGAACTGGGGTCTAGAAGAAGGGGAATGTGCCATACAGTTGTGTAGGAAAAAAAAACAAAATAATGCGTAGATCCAGATCTATCATGTTAGTGGTGGTATTGTAGACTCAAAATTAGTATATAGAAAACTAGAATATACAGTGTATACAGAAAGTATTCACAGGGCTTAACTTTGGCCACATTTTGTTATGTTACAGCCTTATTCCAAAATGGATTAAATTAATTTTTTTCCTCAACATTCTACAAACAATACCCCATAATGACAACATGAAAGAAGGTTGTTTTGAAATATTTGCAATTTATTAAAAAAAAAAACAAAAAAAAACGCATGTACATAAGTATTCACAGCCTTTGCCATGACACTCAAAATTGAGCTCTGGTGCATCCTGTTCCCACTGATCATCCTTGAGATGTTTCCACAACTTGATTGGAGTCCACCTGTGGGAAATTCAGTTGATTGGACATGATTAGGAAAGGCAATAAAGCTGTCTATATAAGGCAGGATTGTATCAAGACACAGATCTGGGAAAGGATACAGAAAAATTTATGCAGCATTGAAGGTCCCAGTGAGCACAATGGCCTCCATCATATGTAAATGGAAGAAGTTTGGAACCACCAGGAATCTTCCTAGAGCGGGCCAAAATGAGAGATCGAGGGAGAAGGGCCTTAGCCAGGGAGGTAACCAAGCACCTGATGGTCCAGCACCAGCGTTTCTCTGTGGAGAGAGGAGAACCTTCCAGAAGAACAACCATCTCTGCAGCACTCCACTCATCAGGTCTGTATGGTAGAGTGGCCAGTTGGAAGCCACTCCTCTGTAAAAGGCAAATGGCAGCCCGCCTGGAGTTTGCCAAAAGGCACTTGAGGGACTCTCAGACCATGAGAAACAAAACTCTCTGGTCTGATGAAACAAACATTGAACTCTTTGGCCTTAATGCCAAGCGTCATGTCTGGAGGAAACCAGGCACCAATTACTACCTGACCAATACCATCCCTACAGTGAAGCATGGTGATGGCAGCATCATGCTGTGGGGATGTTTGTCAGCGGCAAAAGGAAAGATGAATGCAGCAATGTACAGAGACATCCTTGATGAAAACCTGTTCCAGAGCGCTCTGGACCTTAGACTGGGGCGACGGTTCATCTTTCAACATGACAACGACCCTAAGCACACAGCCCACATAACAAAGGAGTGACTACGGGCCAACTCTGTGAATGTTCTGGAGTGGCTCATCCAGAGCCCAGAGAGATCTGGAGGGATCTGAAAATGACTGTGCACTGATGCTCCCCATCCAACCTGATGGTGCTTAAGAGGTACTGCAAAGAAGAATGGGAGGAATTGCCCAAAAATAGGTATGCCAAGCTTGTGGCATCATACTCAAAACGACTTGAGGCTGGAATTGGTGCTAAAGGTGCTTCAACAAAGTATTGAGCAAAGGCTGTGAATAGCTATGTACATGTGTTATTTTTTTTCATTTTTTATCTTTAATAAATAGCAAAAATTCCAAAACAAACTTCTTTCACGTTGTCATTATGGGGTATTGTTTGTAGAATGTTGAGGAAAAAAATGTATTTAATCCATTTTGGAATAAGGCTGTAACATAACAAACTTTTACAAAACTTAAGCGTTGTGAATACTTTCTGGATGCACTGTACATTACCAAGTACAATACGTAGCCTTGGACGTTGTGAGGGACATGTAGATGAAGACACTGCATAAGCATTTCCATAAAACCATTTATTATACATAAAATTTAAAACCACGTATAGTACATGTCCATTCTAGGGGTTCACGCAATTTTTCATCCAATAATCAACATGTAGACTTAACGTGATTCAAATGATCATCCTCAGGAACACTTGTGAATGATATCAATATAATGAAACCCAATCTCTTAACATTGAAAGGTATACATAATCTGTGGGAACCAACTGAATGTGAGAAATCTTTTTTAAAAAGGAGGGTGACCAAGGAGAGACAAAATATCAAGGAGCATCAAAACCTTACCATGTTGTGCTGTCATAAGTACACAGCCAAGTGTACAAAGTACAGTACAAAGTGACTTTTCCATTTATCTAACAGTCAACTAGTAGCACAAGGTTTCCCATAGGAGATCCAAGGTACTCCAAGCAAATAACTCAATAAAGAAGTAGCAAGTCATCCAGCATGTCCAGTCAGTATTCCACAGTGGGCTCGAACTAGGGATGAGTTTCTGTCAATGATTTCACAAGTATCTCTTCCCCTTTGTGTATGTACAACTGTGGGTCAGGGATTCCTCCACCTGCAACTTGTTAGCCCAGCACTGACAGCTCCCCCCAGATTTGGCCAGAACCTGGAGATCCTTACTCGAAAATCATCCAAAATACATTTATTAATATTGCCTTCATAATAAGCAAACTTTCCAGCCAGGAAACTAACCCAAACCCCCTTCAGTATTGGGCTTAATTGGGAGACTGTATGTAATGTATCTACTAGTTCCAGACTCTCTCAAGCATCCCTTACCGGCCCTGGAGGAAACTAATCATTGTTTCATTAGGCATGATCAAAGAGATCTTATTTTTGTTGTGCTAATATCAACCACAGAAGATTTCCAAACCTTAGCGTTGGATATTTTTGTTTCCAAAAATATATAAAAGATGAGTGTCTGGAAATGTTAGCAATTGGCTCATTTAAGGAAAGTTCTTCATTCCTATTGCCAGTTTTGTGTGATTACTATGAAAAACAGTGAAGGTATATAGCTATTGTTTAAGCATTATATCCAAAACACAACCTGTTTCCATGACAACATAATCGACATCTACTGCAAAAAAAAGTAGTGTCATGCACACTGGCAGTGTATGTGTGTGTTTTTGGATTGGGTTGCTACAACAGCTCTCTGTGCTGTAGCTATCATTTGCGTACATTTCATAAAATAACCTTTTATTAAAGGAATTATTTGGCAGCACTACCGTCTGCAATGTTTCAGCATTAATTATAAAAGGCATGCTACACTGGTCTGTGTGATGAGCAAAGACAAAATGACTGGCCTACACAACATATGCTGCTTATAGATACCATAGCTTAACATGATTTATAAAAAAAAATGGTTTTTGGTCTATATAGGTACAAGACTGAACAATAAGCACATTCAGTGCTATACAGTATATGTGGCTCGGATGTCATTATTTACTTTTTCATTATTACATTCAAGTGGTCTCATTGGAGAACATTTTATTATGGTCTGATTCATTACTGTCAGTACACAATGCTTTTGATTAGGCGTATTCAATAAAGAAGGGAGCTCTGTGTCAATGTACTGTCTCCAAAAACCACCAGTTAGAAATAAACGATGAATTAGGTTATATCATTTACTGCATATTGCTATTTGCTGTGTTGAAAAAAGAAAATAAAAAAAATGAAAAAAAAACAGGTTTTTGTTTTAAAGTATGGAGCTATTGAGATAACAGAATATATCCACAATTTTTTTTGTATTTATTTCCTGCGCAATGGAAGAACAGCTGGTATGCAGTCCGTGAGCTAACACCCAATAATTTTAATATCTGTCATGGGAGTGTAGTCAGCATCCCTACATATGGACCAAAATCGTAGTAGTAAAATAATAAAGAAAAAAATCATATTGTAGAATTAAATGGTTGTGGCACTTTCATCGGTTTACCAAATTATAAAATTCAAATATTGAACATCATAAATAAACTACAAGAAAAGCTGCTAGAAAAATTGGATATATTTACTTTAACTAGTAATCACAATGCAGGTCAATAAAATAATAAAAATTACAACAAATGAAGACACTTTTGTCCACCTATCTCGAGTGACACACCACATAAAATTACAGTGACAATGGAAAGGGGGGAGGGTGGTGAGCTTACTGATGTGCTGTCAATCTCCATCTGTCAATTATAATGGTCCTACAGCTCTTTAAATACCCCTGAGCATGCAAACAGGACTTTTGCTAGAGGGATGTTGAAGTGAAACTATATGCAAAAATAAAAAATTACATTGTGTGTGTGTATATACAGTATATATATATATATATATATATATATATATATACAGTGGGGCAAAAAAGTATTTAGTCAGCCACCAATTGTGCAAGTTCTCCCACTTAAAAAGATGAGAGAGGCCTGTAATTGGCATCATAGGTAGACCTCAACTATGAGAGACAAAATGAGAAAAAAAATCCAGACAATCACATTGGCTGATTTGGAAAGAATTTATTTGCAAATTATGGTGCAAAATAAGTATTTGGTCAATATCAAAAGATCATCTCGATACTTTGTTATATATCCTTTGTTGGCAATGACAGAGGTCAAACGTTTCCTGTAAGTCTTTACAAGGTTAGCACACACTGTTGCTGGTCCGTTGGCCCATCCTCCATGCAGATCTCCTCTAGAGCAGTGATGTTTTGGGGCTGTCGCTGGGCAACACAGACTTTCAACTCCCTCCAAAGGTTTTCTATGGGGTTGAGATCTGGAGACTGGCTAGGCCACTCCAGGACCTTGAAATGCTTCTTACGAAGCCACTCCTTCGTTGCCCGGGCGGTATGTTTGGGATCATTGTCATGTTGGAAGACCCAGCCATGTTTCATCTTCAATGCCCTTGCTGATGGAAGCAGGTTTGCACTCAAAACCTCACTGTCAGGAATGGACTTGCCAATAGTGGTGGGACTCACCTGCCTTGTGGGCTGTAGTACCAGGGCTGGCCAGCGGGTGTACCACGCTGCCACCACTGTTACCGACCCGGCCTGCCTGACGCTGCTCTTGTGACCTCCTCACATCAGACTCTCACCTGCTATACACCTCCAACGGTGCTTCTACCACAGCTGGGTGAACTCAGGGGCCGCGACCTGGTCTCGGCCTGCTCCAAGTCCATCCCCACCATCAGGGGCCCTGGTGAACAAGCAGGTAGGGACTTAGATTCCGCGCCTTGGGGGAATCCGGTCTGTGGAGTGCTAGAGGCTACCGCTGTAGGATCCCTGACAGTTAGCTTGTTTGCACTGTGTTTGTTTATTTGTGCAGCTAATAATAAATATTATTATTATACCATACCTGAAGTCTGCGTTTCCCTGTGTCCGTCCACACACCTCTGGTCATACCCGGATCCCTAACACTCACGATACATGGCCCCATTCATTCTGTCCTGTACATGGATCAGCCGCCCTGGTCCCTTTGCGGAGAAACAGCCCCAAACCATGATGTTGCCACCCCCATGCTTCACAGTAGGTATGGTGTTCTTTGGATGCAACACAGCATTCTCTCTCCTCCGAACACGACGAGTTGTGTTTCTACCAAACAGTTCTATTTTGGTTTCATCTGACATTCTCCCAATCCTCTTCTGGATCATCCAAATGCTCTCTAGCAAACTTCAGATGGGCCAGGACATGTACTGGCTTAAGCAGGGGGACACATCTGGCACTGCAGGATCCCTGGCGGCGTAGTGTGTTACTGATGGTAGTCTTTGTTACGTTGGTCCCTGCTCTCTGCAGGTCATTCACTAGGTCCCCCCGTGTGGTCCTGGGATTTTTGCTCACCGTTCTTGTTATCATTTTGACCCCACGGGGTGAGATCTTGCGAGGAGCCCCAGATCGAAGGAGATTATCAGTGGTCTTGTATGTCTTCCATTTTCTAATTATTGCTCCCACAGTTGATTTGTTCACACCAAGCTGCTTGCCTATTGCAGATTCAGTCTTCCCAGCCTGGTGCAGGTCTACAATTTTTGTTTCTGGTGTCCTTCGACAGCTCTTTGGTCTTCACCATAGTGGAGTTTGGAGTGTGACTGTTTGAGGTTGTGGACAGGCATCTTTTATACTGATAACAAGTATTACAGGCCTCTCTCATCTTTTTAAGTGGGAGAACTTGCACAATTGTTGGCAGACTAAATACTTTTTTGCCCCACTGTATATATATATATATATATATATATATATGCTTTATATATATATATATATATATAAATATATATACTGTATATATATATATATATACACATACACACAGGGGCGAACTGACCATTTGGGAACTCGGGCACTGCCCGAGGGCCTGGGGTCAGAAGGGGGCCCCATTAGATGCCCCTGGTACCTTTCATAGGCTTTTTTGGGTGTGGTTTGAGTTTGGGGGAGGACACAGGGACCCCATGATCCCTTACTGCCCGGGGGCCCCATGATTTGTCAGTCCACCCCTGTATATACACTACTGTGCAAAAGTTTTATCCCCATGTGAAAAAATGCTGTAAATTAAGAATGCTTTCAGAAATAGAAGTGTTAATAGTTAATAGTTTAGTTTTATCAATTAACAAAATGGAAAGTAAATTAGCAGAAGAGAAATTCAAATAAAATCAATATTTGGTGTGACCACCCTTTAAAACGGCATAAATTCTTCTAGGTACACATGCACACAGTTTTTGAAGGAACACAGCAGGTAGGTTGTGTGAGATGGGGAAACAGCTATCATTGTTTGAACACTGATTGTGTGGAAGTAAATTAATGTTTTGGTTGACATTCTGCGGTTTAACCACAAGATGTCACTGTTTTGCTAACAAAGCCTCAGACTGCATAGATATTTGTATATTCATGAAGAGGTGGAGTTTTCACACAGAGTTGGAGTGAACAGGAAGAGGAGACTGCAGCCATGTTTTGAATGGTGCTGAATGAAGGGGCCGTGTGAGCTGAGAATCAGATGACATCCAGGTGTGGGAGCTTCCCTCGGTAACCAGAGCTGCAGCTAAGTGAAGCTGATCATGTCCAAGACCCTGATATGGTTCAGAGAAAGGAAGATTGCTGCCAGTAATGCTGATGAGAGCAGAGGAACAAAGCAACATACACTGCGATACCACAGCTTGTTGGAGAGACATTTGTTCTGTTTAGAGTCACCAGCGGAGGCAAAGTAGACCTGGGTCGGTAAGATCGTGCATGCACCTCATTTCAGTGTTGGCACCTATAGACTGGGTCCAGACCTATAGTTAGTTAGTTAGGGTCTCTGTTTGTGTCAGGCCACAAGTGTTGTTACTGATTATTGGAAGGACTCCACAACTTAAAGTGACATTTCACATTGGAGAGCTGATAAAATCCTACAAACTCAAGCCAGACTGGCGTTTTGCTCAGAAGGAATACTCAGGCACGTGCTACAGGACCAGTTATGGGAGGGGGAATACTGTAGATTTGTGTAAGATTGTAAGCTGTTGTACTGCACCGCAGGCTAGCCCATACCATACACCCCTACACTGATTCCTGCTCTCTTAGGGTAATAACAGGTAAGGTGTGGCAGCTTAATTGTGCCCGCCAGTAGGTAAATTACTACACTTTCTACCTTCATCCATCCGAAGGCGCCGAGCTGTGCAGCACAAGGGTCTCAGCCTCTGGGCTGGGTGTGTGTAAATTTATTGTATGTTCCCACATGTTGTGGTTGTGTTTACTTGCCACATCTAAGTAAAATTCTGTTGTGGCAAAAGCTGGTGTTGTGGTTGCTTTCCTCGTTCTTGACTTTACTGTATCCTGGGGAGCCCACCCCGATACATGGCACACAGTTGTTTCAAACATCTTGAAGAACTAACCACAGACCTGCTGTGGTTGTAGACTGCTTCAAATCCTTCTGTCTATTCATGTAAACCCAGACAGACCTGATGATGTTGAGATCAAGGTTCTGTGGGGGCCAAACCATCACTTCCAGGATCACATGTCTCCCTGATGGTATGGCATGATGGATATGACAGCCCCAAAATTGCAAGGAATCTCCACCATGCTTCCCTGTTGCCTGCAGACATTCATTACTGTACTGCTATCCAGCCCTTTGGTGAACATACTGCCTCCTGCTACAGCCAAATATTTCAAATTTGACTCATCAGTCCAGAGCACCTGCTGCCATTTTTCTGCACCTCGGTTCCTATGCTTTTTGCATAGTGGAGTCACTTAGCCTTGTTTATGCATTAGAGGTATGGCTTTTTGGCCCCAATTCTGCCATGAAGACCACTTCTGGCTAGACTTCTCTGGACAGTAGATGGTTGTACCTGGATCCTACTGGTTTTGTCCAGTTCTTTGCTGATGGCACTGGTGGACATCTTCTTATGACGAAGGGAAGTAAGCATGATGTGTCTTTCCTTGGCTGGTCACTACGTCTACGGTCCTCAACATTGCCCGTTTCTGTGCACTTCTTAAAAGAGCTTGATGAAGTGAATTGCAGACCTCAATGATTAAGCCCATGAGGGGGTTAAAAACGTTTGAGGAGCTTGGCTTGGGAGGAGGCAGAGCTGAAGCCTTTCTGATACAATTAGAACTGGTCAGCTGCTCAGTTGCGCTGCCACTTTTCATTTTCATAGGTTTATAACCTGTTATTTTTGCAAGTAAGTCTGCTATTTTTCATCTTTTTTAAACAGATCAAGCAGTCCAACAAATGTAGTAGACAAGATAACGAATTGGGACAAACCATATACCCAGGGCTTTTTTTTCAGCGGGAAGGTGGGGGAACGCAGTTCCGGCACCTCCCACACTGAATTTATGTAATGGCAAGGAGTGCTGGGGTGCTGCAGAGTCTATTAATGCTGGCTGCTGGGGGATCTATTGTTGCTGGGGGATATCTTGATGAAGGAAGGTCTATTGTTGCTGAAGGATCAAATGCTGCTGGGAGGGATCTACTGTTGGGGGAGGGGTCTGTTGTTGCTGGCTGCTGATAGATCTATTGTTGCTGGTGGGGGTCAATTGTTGCTGGGGTGGGTCTATTGTTGTTGGGGGTTCTTTTGTTGCTGGTAGCTGGGTATCTTTTTTTTTACTGCTTTTTATGTTTTCTTTAGCAAATTCCATACAAATTACTTAACACCACAAAATTATACTTGATTCTGTATTCACTAAAAGGGATAGTACTGGTAGGTGGGTAGGCAGTGGAACCAAAGGATGGTGCTCATAGGCAGGGGGCAGAGACAAGGGTTGACTCAGAAGGAGGGAGTTCCTGCACCTATTCTCTGAGAAGAAAACCCTGCATGTACCACTGACAAGGATGCTTACAATGGTCAGCTTTTATTCATATAGTTGAAAAATGCTATCCTAATGAGAAATGAAAACCTTTTGCTATCACTGCCTAAAACGCATTAGCTGGAGTTAGGATTTAAAGCCCAACTCTTGGAAATACAAAAAACTACCTGTGTAATGGGGCCCTCCCACATTACAAGGGTTAAATGCTTGTTAACTCTAGGGGATGAAGAATCAAGTGTACTACTTACCTTACTCCTTGCTTCAAAAGGGTCCATCTTTGTGACCAGCTCTCTAAAGGCTAATATAAAGGTCTCCAGGCCAAGGTCACACAATGATGTCATCAAGTACAATGCAGGGTCAGCAGCCACTGCTTTTGCAGCTTGGTGGTGGTGGGGCCTAAAAATGCAGCTCAGCCAGCAGTTTTTAACACCCCCCAAAGCAAAAGTGTAAACAAGGTCTAAGACAGTAGACCAGGAGGCAACATATCACCTCCTCACAGCCTGTCAACAATTCACCACAAATCACCTTTCAGAGGTGTGGCAGTCCTTGTCGCATATATAAACAAGGTCCTACAGTACCTGCTAAGTCATTAACCACATAGCGTTCCATATGTACCAGATTGGAGGCTAAAAGTCTTCAGAAAAATTGTGTGAACTGGTGTTTGCTCTGAATTTAATTTTGGTTATGTAACTTTAGATAAAAATAATTCTTAAATTACTAAAAGGGTACATTTCAAGGAAAAATGCACTCCTAATTCTCAAGTATAAGAATGCAGAATTCAACTTCAAAGATCTGTGACCTACAGCAAATTACTGATATGGTCATGGATTTCCTAATGTTGCTATATTTCATGCTAAGGAGTGCATTATCCCACATGATGGTTTAATAATGTATATGAATAGAGGCTGGTGTATCTGGACACAATAATAAAGTATTGTCAAGGCGCAATGACTGCTTATAAGAAATTACATGTCAACAAGCATTAGATCACTGTTTCAAATGATCTGCACGGCACCGGCCTTATTAGGAGAGCAGTCTCTCAGAACAATGGTAGCCATTCTACTGGGGCAAAGATGCCCCTCCAAAATTTGTACCTTACCTATAATTTTTTCTACCCTCTAAATATGACAAATTCTGTAAAAAAAATTACACTTGTATAAATAAAATTAATCTTTTAAATAGCCACTTGCCTGCTGACTGCATAAGAGGACATACAGAATGTAATATTGGTTGTGTCGCCATTGGATTTGGTCGCACATTCACAGTTTGTGGCGGAGTCCTCCCCTAGTGGCCTGGGTCATTGTATATTTACTGAGACTGATTGTCATGGTAGACACAAGCACCTTTTACTTTTTGTTTTAAAACAAGAGAATGCTAAAATTTTGTGGTGCGCTGCTAGAATAGCTACATACACATCTGGCATAGTGCATGTTAATGCACTGCAACAGTGTGAATGGGCCCTAAAGCGGCACTTAAGCAAAAAAAATAACAAAATATGAGAGCAGGAAGGGTTTTTATTGCAGAAAAGACATACAATGTCTCCTTTGCATTAAATATGTCTTTATTACTGTTCAAAAGATTCTTTAGCATGTACATTGAGCAAGGATGAGGTTCGCAATCGCTGTTATCAGGCAAATCCAGGGGGATCGAGATTCACAGTCCCTACAAATTTATGGGCAGATTTGCCTGGTAGATTTCTTTTTAAATAAAAATGCACTGCATGGCCCTTGAATTGTGGCCTGCAGGCTTAGAAGGACCAATAAGGGGTCTTTTGGCTAAGCCAACCCCTTACTGTATAAGATGGGGGGGCACAGAGCAGCCATGATGTTAACTCATTAGATGTCCTGTACTGAAAGTGTAGGAAAAGCTGACAAAATGCATAGGGAGAGGTTAGGGTCAGTTAAGACAATGTCATTTAATTCTGATCGCTTGCTCTTTGGGCAGTCAGTCCCTTTTCTGCCGGCTCTGTTCTATTGTTGGAGCACAGCATTTACTTGTTACTGACCATGTGTTCATGGAGCTGTCTTTTGTTTACAGCACGCAGCTGCACCTTTAAAAGAAAAATAAAATTAAGTGCAAGAACAAGGCACAACTAAACCATGTCACATTACATCAGTCAAGAGATTCAGGGGGGATATGATCAACATATCAGTGGTTCATATAGTGAACTTGGTGTAGAGCTATTCACCCTGAGCTCATCACAGAGGACATGGGGGCACTCTTTACGTCTGGAGGAAAAGAAATTTAATCTCCAAACAGGGAAAGGTTTCTTCACAGTGAGAGCTGTGAAATGTGGAATAGACTCCCTCAAGTGTTGGTTCTGGCCAGCTCAGTGGATTGCTTCAAAAAAGGCCTGGATTCTTTCCTAGATACACAGAATATAACTGGATACTAACATTTATAGGTAAAGTTGATCCGATTGCCTCTCAGGGGATCAGGAAGGAATTTATTTTCCCAGCAGGAGCAAATTGGATTGTGCTTTGCTGGGGTTTTTTTGCCTTCCTCTGGATCAACTGTGGGAAGAGGATTATAACTTTTTTCTCTATGGTTGAACTGGATGGACTTTTGTCTTTTTTCAGCCAGATTAACTGTGTAACTATGTAACATTCACCCTACCCCATATTCCCATAGTAAAAATAAAAGTTAGGTATTCACTGGTTAGGCCTGTGATTGAAACTGTCATGCTGCTGGTCAATTTTATACTGCTGTATCCTCTGCAATATCTTAATTCGTGTAGAAAAGCCCTAGCCTGTGCTCTTTATTGCTAGTACGTTTGGGCCCAGCTTTGCTCATTAAAATTGCTGGCCAGTGGTACACTGTTATATCCACTATAGTATTTTAATTCCTATAGTAAAACACATGCTTCTAATTTTTCTCTCTAGTACAATTTGGCCGTTTCTCTCTCAGGAAATGTTCTTTTGCTGGGCATCGTTATACCACTTTATCATTTTCAGGCTTCTAATTCCTGGTGGTAAGACAGTTCTGCAACAGTGAGAACAGCCTCAGCAAACTCCTGGCCAATTTCTATCTGCTGATCAAAGCAGCTTATTAATGCTTAACGAAAAAACATGTTTTGCTACAAAAACTACCTTAAAAAAGCATTTTTTTTTTAAACTTAAACTAAATACAATGCTAAACAACATTCTATTGCACAGACAAGTATGTGCTACCAGTGTACTCAATTGATGAGACCAATGCAAATGAAAATTGTACTGTTCTGTAACACCACATAGTGTTAGGTCATCCTCCAAGCATGTTATTTAAGCCCCATGTACACGGGACACTTCTGAATGGAGGAAACTGACTGCTGGAAAACGTAGGTTAAAAAACGTCTGTTTAGCCGCGTTTGCATACCGCGTTTATGCACGTTTATGACCGTTTGCATTTAGAAACGTTTTTTAAAGATAACCGCAGGAGACCTTCCAAAATGCCAAGAATGCACTGAAAAACAGTAAAAAAATAGAAATAGAGAGAGCAGAAGCGGAGAGACCAGTATTTGTTGAGATTAGCTGTCTTTTTTTTGGTGTTTGGATGTGTTCCAGCTCATTTCTGTGCAGAAATTATTGCAGCAGTGTCTGACATTTTACTTTTTTGCATCAGTACATAACCCCCCCCCCCCCCATCCCCTCCAATAACAGTGATTCTCCTCCCATTGGCTTCCATGGGATTCACCACTACATTTGAGCTTGTCATATTTCAAACAAGATTCTCCAAACTCTTGCCGAATTGAACCTGGACAGTATTGCTCCTGGGCAGTATTGCTAATCTGCGCAGATCAATGCGCAATATTGCCATCTGACAAGTGGGATGAATCAACTCATATGGCAGGCATGGGCGTTATGTCATCCAGGCCAATCAAGATGGCTTAAGATCCCCAACCTGGAAGAAGACCAGTTGAAAATGTCGGCACTGGTGTGAGAGCTCATGGACGTAGCATTACTAGAGGAGAAGTGAGTAGAATTGGTTCAACTTTAGTGGCTCATTGAATGAAATGGAGAGTTCCCTGCAAGGTTATTTCTGTTAACTACTGGAAAGTTAGATTCTGAGAGATTTGACAAAATCTTCTTGTATTTTGCATTCTGACTGTTCATTATTAACAATATAGTGTGGTGCCAGTTCAAACAGCAGAACATAGCTGTTTACAGATTGATATTTACCCTCTGGATCTCCTAAAAGAACAGTGCAGCTCTCTCAGGACTCACTGCTTACTGTTTCCCTTCTATAAACTGTAAAACTGTTGCATGACTGAGCCAACATTGATTGTACTGTGTTACATCCCCAGTGACTGGCCAACATTATTTTAAACATAATCTCATTGAATCTGAGTCCTAGGAGAGGTTTCATCTTACTTCCTGAAATACAGGTATTGTCGTTGTGCAGGCTACTAAATAAAATAATGCCTTAATAAAAGCCAACGAGTTTCAGCATTACTTTTGCATAATACTTTTGCATTATTGGGGCCTTTCCATTCTGTTACTGTGGGAGGCACTTATTATAGAGTTTGTTTGAAAGCCAATCCCTCATTCTTCTTTGGAATGGCTGAATGATACAAAGCCTAATATTTGCATTTAGTCAATGGTGGGATCACAGTGAGTCCTGTGCTCACTAGATTTGCACATATGAAGGAAGACCGAGGGCTGGGCCCACAGATTCAGAGGGTACATGATGCCACACAGACAGCGGTGCTTTTAAAACAATTATGTTTACTGAACAGTTATAGTGATCATGTAGTTGAGCATACGTAAACAGAATGATAACAGCACATAACCATACAGTAAGAATAATACTGTCTAACACTAACCCCGTACTTGCGGACTTTTCCCCAATGTCCAGAAAGCAGCCTGGCTGCCCCCTAATGTTCCTTAGCAAGATATAACGTTGGGGTGCACCCTAAGTATTGCGCAATACTATTTGTAATCCAAAGGAAAGTGGAGTGTGTCTCTTGTAACTTTCTGGTATATCCAAAATGTCACTGACCACGTGTGGTGCGATGTGCTGTGGCAAAGCCACACTTACAGTTCCCTGGCAGGCTCTTGGTGCTTTTTCCAGATCCACTCCAGAACCGGACCATACAGTCACTTGTTTCCTGGTCTCGTTGTGGTGAATCTTCCCTAGGTGCCATCGCCAGATTCCACTGTGAGCCGTAAATCCTCTTCCAGGCCCCACACAGATTCTCCAGACGTCCTCAGCATACATCAGCCAGACCCAGACTCTCTGTCACTTCCTCCTCTGCACCAGAACTCCTCCCCTTCCCATAGTGTTTGTGATGCAGTAAGTCATTTCTTAATTGCAGCCTCAAACCTGCATTTACAGTTCACTATGACCCTTCTGAGGGTCCTACTCGGCCCCTAAATTAGTATTCATTAAACTTTATAGGGTAAATGAGCATTTATCTTGTCTTAGCAAAAGCCACTGCAAAATCGATTGCCATCTACTGACCAAAGAGCATATTGCAGGCATATTACAGTTTAACATTACACATAAGTATTTCATGCCTCCACACCCTTACACATACAGGATACCAAAGCAAACCTTAGGGCTTAATGTGAACCTGGACATTGCCTATAAAAGGGAAAACAGCGGGTTCACTCGTGTTCTTCCCCTTCCCTCCGCACATACTTACTTACCTTTACTTTCTCATTGCTTCTCGAATTAAAACATCTTGTTGGTTCTTTTGGGCTTAGGGAACCGTGTGACTGTCCTCTTCCTCCCAAGATGCAGCACTGGGTGACCCTGGGGCCCATAAACAGGAATGAGTGCTATCAATGTGGAGGTGAATTAGGAGTCTTTAACCATGTCAAGGACTGATCAGTTTGACTGAGAGCTTACACAGGTCTTCTTTCAATAGTAACCCTGAATTTCTGGTTTTATTTAGCAAACTATTTCTTGAGTCACCAGTTTTTATATAAAACCACACAAAGAATCAGCAAGCGCTCAGGGAACCAATTGCGCCAGCCGCATATACACTGAAAAAAAGGAACCCTTATGCCTATTCTCGTCTGCAGCGCTGGCTGGTGTAGTATATCGAGGGAGCCGTCTATGGTATAGTGGCGCAGTGCACGCTGGGATACCCCCGCCTAGTCCTCCCAGTTTGTGCTGCCTGAGGTCCGAGTCTTGTAGCAAGATGGCGGAGCTGGGCTCAGGGTGACAAGAACAGAAAGAAGCGGCCAGCTGTTGTCCTCCTCTCGTTGGACACGTCGTGAGGCCATGCACGGCTGTAGCTGAGCATAGCTCCCCCCACCTAGGCTGCTGTCAGCATGACACCTTGTAGTAGGAGGGTGCCCCGTGCCACACTCATTCATATAGGCAATTGGTGCAGCCTGGATGCGTGTATGGCCCGGGGGCCCCCCATGCTGGACTAGTTGTGTTACTGCTGGATTGTGCCGGGTTCTCGCATGAGTTCCCACAGACCAGAGGTGGTGTCAGGAGAGAGAGGGAGTCCCGGAGCCCGAGAACAGGACACACAGCCCCTGCAGCAGCCCGGAGAACAGCCCCGGGGGACACAGATCACCAGGAGATCCTAATTCTGAAAACCTAGAAAATAGCCGAATGACCCCAGTGGAAGCATGGTTGCAGAGGAGGCTTGTGTCCAGAGGAGGGATCCTGGTTCCATGCTGTCTGTCAGATCCATTTAAAGGGGGCTTCCTGCAAATTCTTGTTCAAGATATTGCGCTTTAATTATGCACATCTGGTGAGTGCGCTTTTCTTACAATCTTCTGCACGGATAAAGCCACACGGAATTATTGGATACCACTTGTGCATTAGGCCCTGTTTGGAGCACTGTATGCTGACCTGATTGTGTCAAGCCTTCGCTATTTCATGAACACTTTTTTGTTATAAGACTTTTCATAGTTTCACATACTTTTTTGCGCCCATCATAACGCTTTTTTCTGAGTTTTTGATATGTCATCGGCTAAAATTCTTTGGAGGGTTCTCCAAACCACAGCCCACTCCAAGATTTTATCCAGCCTTCTGATATAAGAAAGAACTCTGATGGGGACCCTGATGTAGGGGGGAAATATGATGTAAGGGGGATATATGGGGTGCTCTGTCGTAAGGGTGGACTTTGATGGGGCATCTGATATAAAGGGGCTTTGATGGGAATTTTGATGAGGACTCTGTACGGGGGGCTCTGATATAAAGGGGTCTCTAATGTAAGGAAGGAGTTTGATGGGAACTCTGATGTACGGGGGTGGGAGGAACTTTGATTGGATTCAGGTTTATTTGGGATTGCTTTGCTTTGTTTTACTTACATTTTTTTTCTGAATCATATCATGTGCATTACAAAATAACTCAAAGTAAATCTTATTCATTCATTTGAATTTGAGTCATTCATTTATAAAATTGTTTTTAATCTGGCTCACAAATATTTGTAAAATATCAAATGTGGCCCTTGTTGTCACAGTCAGGGGTCATGCTCAGTTACCAGAGGCTTTAGCAGTAGAGAGACTCCCACCGACCAGCAGCATAGGTACAGAAGCAGGTCACCCTGGAGGATTACACAGGCTTACCCGAGGTGTGGGGTCTAAGCACTAATTGGAATTTACCAGAGTTCCTGATTGTGGAGATGGGTTTTGTTGTACCAGGTTGCCATCCTCAGGATCGCCCCACCAGGAGATGAGGAAGCTGGGGTCCAGTAGCAGATATAGGGATCAAGCTGAAGCGTCATCAGTAAAAAGGCAAATGTTGGTAACAAGTGGCTCCAGGTACGGATCAAGCAAAAGCATAGTCAAGGAACAGTCTGAGGTTGGTAGTGAATGATTGCAGGTTGGGATTAAGCAGAAGTGTAGTCGAGGAACAAGCTAAGGTCAGTAATGAGTGGTAATGAAGATATGGATGGCAGCAGGACTGAAAGGAGCAAGATATTAGCTGGAGATGACCACAATAATCTGGCAAACAGTACAGAAATATGGCATAAATCAGAAAGTCCATGGGAGGAGCAAATAGTTCAAGTGTCACTAGAAACAAGACTCAAGGCAAGATTGTCCTAAGGGATTAGACAAGGAGCTGTCTAGCAACTCAAGCGGCACAGCGAGATGTGAAATAGCCAGACACTGTACAGGTCTCAGGTTCAGATCCAGACCCTGACACCTGCACTGAAAAGTTTGGAAACCATTGGTCAAGGCCATATAGATGGATTTGTCTAGGTGATTTCCATATAGATGTGATGGGGAGCAAAAGGAAGGTGACTATAGGTAACAGGGGCCAAAGCAAAGGTTTACTTAACTATACTATATGCAGGGGTTACCCTTTTTAATGGAATCCTAATTTGCAATACACCGAGTTCCATCTTCTGCCAGTGAGGTGGTTGTCGACAAAGAGGTTAACCTCAGACTACTACATGAATCAAAATTTCAATTCTGTATTCATTATAGGGCTTCAGTTCAGCCCTAGGTTTGTAACAGGGAAAATATAAAGAAAATGATATGTCAAGTGCTGGTCTCTTGAGGAAACTTAATACACTGCAGGCAGTTGTAATTTCCCCAGCAGAGGACAATTAATGCCTTGAAGGTGGCTGTAATTAGGGATACTGTCATGATGAAGAAAAATACTCGTATAAAGCTACAGCAATCACAATAAATATATGTTACGTTTTAGCCAATGACATAACAAAACCCTGATAACTCCATATGAAATAATAAGCTAAATAAAAGAAAATTTTGGGTTACTACTTAAAAGAGATACTAGACGGGAAAATTAGACTTGCAGGTTGCCAATGATTAATGTTATAGATGGAGATATGTATTCTAATCTTTGTCAGATGTGCTAAATATGTTTTGTGCATCCTCCTCCTCCAGCTTTGCTAGTGGGGATAATGTGCAGTTACTAAAACAGAAATGATAGGGAGGAATTCTATAGACCAGGCAGCTGGAGTTTATTGCGGGCAATGACAAAGTGACTAGCCTGTAGTAAGGAACGTAAGGGAAGCTCTCTCTGTAAAAAAGAGAATCTATCTCTGTTTCACATATAAACTTAGCTTTGCTAAGAAGAACATTTTAAAACACTGCAATGCATTTCAAAGAATGTGTCTTTTCTTCAGCAGTCACTGTAAAAGGATGCAATGTCCAAAACGCAATGCAGTGTTTTAAACCTACCTTTCTACTTGATCAAGATGGACTTACCTGATCAGAAATTCACCTCAGCGGGTGAGCTGGTAAATGTTTGGCTTTGTACTGTAAACTCCCTTTGTATTGCTTTTAGTTGTAACTAACATTATTGGGTATAGAAGTCTGACAAACTATTTAAAGCAGTGGTGGTCAGCTTTCTTGATTTGCGGGTCCTCAAGTAAAATTCAGTGAATATTCTTTATCAGAGACAGCAGACACTCAATAGGATATAGTGAAAGACTATGGGAATGATACATGAGATGACCAGAGACTGTGGATATTATACACAAGATGGTCAGAAAATGTAGACATGGTACAAGGGATGGTCAGTGAATGTGGACATAGTACAAGAGATGGTCAGAGAATGTGGACATGGCACAAGAGATGTTCAGTGAATGTGGACATGGTACAAGAGAAGATGGTCAGAGAATGTGGACATGGTGCAAGTGATGTTCAGTGAATGTGGACATAGTACAAGAGATGGTCAGAGAATGTGGACATGGCGCAAGAAATGGTCAGAGAATGTGGACATGGCGCAAGAGATGGTCAGAGAATGTGGCCATGGCGCAAGAGATGGTCAGAGAATGTGGCCATGGCGCAAGAGATGGTCAGAGAATGTGGACATGGCGCAAGAGATGGTCAGAGAATGTGGACATGGCGCAAGAAATGGTCAGAGAATGTGGCCATGGCACAAGAGATTGTCAGGGACTGTGAACATGCCATACGAGTTGCTGGAGACTGGGGACATGCTTCAGGAGACAGTCATAGACTGAAAGGCTGAGATTAGGAGAGGCTGATAGAAATCACTACTAAAACAGGAAACACAGATTAGTGTCTCGAGGGATCTTGAGGGCCACACAAAAGGTGTTGAAGGGACACATGAGACCCACAGATTGCCGGTTAGGCACCAGAGATTTAAAGTGTACCTGTCACCGGTTATATTTTTTATTCTAAGCACAGGCATAAGTAATGTGTGAGAAATGTGTAAACCTGGCCATACACCAATAGAATTTCATTTGAAAAACTTAATAACTTATTAGTTGTTGGGGTTAAATCAACAATTATTTTTAACCATAGGAACAAGGAAAACCGTGTTGGTTTTGAAGATATTGTTGTAATCAGGTGTGTTTAAAGTAAAGCAATTGTGAATTAGAACTTCTTTTTTTCACTGAATAGACTGCAATTGTCCAGGTAGTGTAAGCAACAGTAGGACACAGGTCCTCTTCTTTTATCAGGAACTATGGAATTTGGGAACTCCTCCATATTATTGCATAAAAGCCAGATTCAAAGCCAAATTGATGTGCACATTTGTCTTTTCATGGAAACCCACTTTAGATTTTAGGCCAGGGCAAAATAACAATATGCAGTACATCTCTCCAATGTATGAACATTTTCCTATGTTTTAATCACCTCCCGCCCGCCATAGAGTAATATGACGTACTCAAGGTGGTTCTCTTGTTCTGGGAGGACATCATATGACATCCTCCCGTTCCAACCGCGCATGAGTGGCTCCTGGAGCGCGCAGAGCGGCAATCGGCGGTGCGCTGTGTCCCTCGGACACAGCGGATCACCGATCAATGGAAAGAGCTGAAGATGTTGGCTCGGTCATGTGACCAGCTGTGTCCAATCACAGCTGATCACATGTAAACAGGGAAATGCCGCTTATCAGCATTTCTCTCCCCAGGAGCTATCACGCTGACAGTTTGTGAGGAGAGGAGAGCCAGTAATCGGCATTCCTCGGAGGGGACATGTACACAGATTAACAATGCACTGATGATCAGTGTGCCCTGATGATCTGTGTAGCCCCAGCAGCGCCACCCGTCAGTGTCCATCAGTGCCAGCTTTCAGTGCTCATCCATGCCACCTGCCAGTGCCCATCAATGCCACATCAATGCCACATTTCAGTGCACATCAATGCCACATATCAGTACCCATCTGAGCTGCCTTTCAGTGTCACCCATCAGTGCCACTTATCAATGCCAGTCAGTGCCACCTATCAGTGCTGCCAATCAGTGCCACTTATCAACCAGTCAGTGCCGCCTATCAGTGCAGTGCTGCTTATCAGTGCCATATGAGTGCTGCCTTTCAGTGCCCATCAGTGATGCCTGTTAATGCCCATCAGTGCCACCTACCAGTGCCTCCTCATCAGTGCCCATCACTGCCACCTATCAGTGTCCATCAGTGCAGCCTATCAGTGCCCATCACTGCAGCCTCATTAGCGCACATCAGTGAAGGCGCAAAATCACTTATTTACAAAATTTTATAACAAAAACTAAGAAAAAAACTTTTTTTTCAAAATGTTTTGGTGGTTTTTGGTTTGTTTAAGAAAAAATAAAAAAACCCAGAGGTGATTAAATACCACCAAAATATGCTCTATCTGTCACAAAAAAATGATAAAATTTTCATATGGGTACAGTGTTGCATGACCGCACAATTGTCATTCAAAGTGCAACAGCGCTGAAAGCTGGAAATCGGCCTGGGCAGGAAGGGGGTATAAGTGCCCTGTAGGCTAGTGGTTAAAGACCCTGTAAGAACAGAAATATACCTGTTAATCTTCCAGACTTTTGTGGACTGAATGGTGTCTGCCTATACAGTTGTCTGTCTTTTGCAAAACTAATAATCCCCTACCACTCTCAGATCTCTACAATATAGACACCAAATCTGGCCATAGATGGCTCAAATTTTGGCCGGTTCACTGGGGATCGGCTGAGATTCTAATAATTTATGGGCAGGCTGATTGTACCCAATTTGATTGTTGTATGACTTGGATACAACCAGCATGTTGTATTTTTACACGCAATTATTGCCAGCGGCTATAGCTGCTAACAATTTTCACTGTGTTCTCCCAGCAGGGTCATACCCCCCCCCCCCAACACCTCCCTGACGGGAGATTACAATAGCTCCACGTTAGGAATTCCCCCATCAACACTAACTGTGTTGATGAGGGAACTGAGCAATTTTTTCCTGCACAATTGCATCATCTATTACCTGCCTAACTATTCTAGATAAGAATTGCGAGGGCTAATTAAAGTGTGCACAGGTGCCAGGGGCGGACTGACCATTTGGAAACTTGGGCAGTGCCCGAGGGCCTGGGGTCAGTAGGGGGCCCCATGAGATGCCCCTGGTACCTTTTTCATAGGCTTTTTTGAGTTTGGGCAAGAACACAGGGGCCCCATGACCCCCTATTGCCCGGGGGCCTCATGAGTTGTCAGTCCGCCCCTGACAGGTGCTATTAACATTATGCCAGCCTTCAGAAAGATCATGCCAGCTGTACCTTACCCTGTTATTGACCTAGCTTTTGTCTGAACTGCTGATGGATTATCCTTGTCTGTCTATGTTTGCACCTCTTCTGGACTTTTGACCATGACTTACCTATCAACTCTGTACCTCGCTGCAGGTATATTGCCAACCTCTGATTTTTCCTGATCTTGATCCTGCCTATGATTGGGAGCCTTCCTGATCAACTGTTACTGAACTAGGCTTTTGACTCACTCATACCTGAAATTGGTGTATTGTGGGTGCCCCACCGACTGTACTTCTGCTTGTCTGATACCAGTACTGTCAAGTTCCAGTTTTTAGTTCCATCTCCCTGGCACCAGAGCCCTTCCATTGCCCTTGCAGATCCTGTTTCAAATTCCACGGTTGCTCAGACGGAAATTGTTTAAGAGGTCACCCTTGTCATCTCAGGTACGTCATACAGGTACAGCACAACAGGGCACAGGATAGTTCTGAATTTCTTTAATGATCAGCAGGCATTTTTTGCACTTGAAAAGATATAACAAAAACTTTCAATGGAACGTTTAACAAACCAAAAGTGAGCAAACAAGAGAAGTTCATTGTTAGGGTCTACAAGCACTTTAAACTCAGATGTCCACACTAGTAAGTAACGTTTACATTCACCCGATGTTCACCATGTCTAGCTCTCATGCTGAAAGCCACATTTCACTTATAACTTCCAGCAGGCGAATCAAATATATGTTTTCCCTAGTCACTTACATGTAATATCACTAGATAAGAAGAGTATGATTAGATATACTTTTTGGTTTACTTTTATAAATGCTCCCAGCTGTGTCATTAGACAACACCAGCAGTTTTTGAGATCCCTGGCTGTGCCGCCAAATGTAACACTGACCGGATGATGACAGGAACGCGGCTCCAGGGGGTTTTGTCACTCCACATCATAACTTGCCATTTTATGAAGCTGGAACATTTTCACTGCTCCTGGGAAGATATTGCAAGAATTTCGCATCAGTGAAACTCCTATAAGACCAATAACAGATATAAATTCTGTTTGCCAGATCAATTCCTGAAAAACAAGCAGTTATAGCCCATTTTAGTTCTGCATCCAAATGATAAACAGAATATTATAGTCTAAATGTGAGCTACTAAACCTTAAAGGGAAATGATAGTGTAGTTTTACCATGGAAGTGTTTGATGTGAATGATGCAAAGTTTATGGGAAAGTAATTTTGGCTATGACATACACATGGTACTTGAATGCTGATGTACAATGGTATTTAATCGACATATTTGTAGTTCTCTCTAATGTCTATTTGTTTGTCAAATTGGGCAATCAGCTCTGATATAGAGAAAATCAGTAGTGTAAGCCTACACTAATATGGGTGTAGATAGGTTCCTGTGTTCAGAAATGGTTAAGTGCCATCTCTGGGCATGACAACACTCTGTGCTATGGCTGCATACAAACTGGCCAGTAGCTGCGACCTGTACGTATGCAGCAAAAATTCTGTTGAAATGCAGAAAAGGGTCGTCCGAGGTTCCATTTGCATGCAACTGTTCATATATATATATATATATATATATATATATATATCTATATATATATATATATCTATAATTATATTTTTTCTACAGCTCCCTCGGTCACTTTTGTAATTCTATTTGATGCTTGCAACAAACTTTTAGCACAGGCGTGAGTCAGTCAACTCCAAGAGTCCATTCAGACCACTGCATAAGATGTGCAGAAAGCGTACTTGAGTTCATGTGCTTTGGCATCTGTTTTTCTACGCATTGATTTGTATATTGTTCACCTGTTGGATTGATGTGTGGGCTTTTTTGTTCACATCATTAGCCAAAATATATTACTTTTCTTAACATATGTTGCAGTATGCTGTGTTGTGTTGCAGAGAATTTTGCTGTGTTTATATACAGCATGCTCCATTTTCTCCCAAAACACACCAATGCAGAGCATTGGACTTTGGCTTAGACTTCTGACCAAGATTCTGCCTCCTGACTTGGTACCTGCTGCTAGTATGTTACCGACTCATGCATGTTCCTGACCTTGAACTTGATCTTGACCCTGCACCTGTTTGCCTGGCTGCTGCTGAACATACACTATATTGCCAAAAGCATTTGGACCCCCCTACAAATCATTGGATTCAGGTGTTCCAATTGCCTCCATGGCCACAGGTGTATAAAAATCAAGCACCTAGGCATGCAGACTGCTTCTACAAACATTTGAGAAAGAATGGGTTGCTCTCAGGAGCTCAATGAATTCAAGTGTGGTACCATGACAGGTTGCCACCTGTCCATCTGTGAAATTTCCTGGCTACTAAAGATTCCACGGTCAACCGTTAGTGGTATTATAACAAAGTAGAAGCAACTGGGAACAACAGCAACTCAGCCGTGCATTGGCATGCCACGTAAAATGACAGAGCGGGGTCAGCCAATGCTGAAGCGCACAGTGCGCAGAAGTCGACAACTGTAGCTAAAGACCTCCAAAGTTTGTGCGGCCTTCATATTATCACAACAACAGTGTGTATAAAGCTTTATGGAATGGATTTCCATGGCTGATCAGCTGCATCCAAGCCTTACATCACCAAGTGCAATGCAAAGCATTGGATGCAATGGTGTAAAGCACGCCACCACTAGACTCTAGAGCAGTGGAGATGTGACAAATAATGCTTCTCTGTCTGGTGATCCTATGGACGTGTCTGGGTTTGGTGGTTGCCAGGAGAATGGTACTTGCCTGACTGCAATGTGCCAAGTGTAAAGTTTGGTAGAAGGGGAATTATGGTTGTCTTTCAGCAGTTAGGTTTGAAAGGAACTCTTAAAGCATCAACATACTAAGACATTTTGAACAATTTCATGCTCCCAACTTTGTGGGAACAGTTTGGGAATGGCCCCTTCCTGTTCCAACATGATTGTGCACCAGTGCACAAAGCAAGGTCCATAAAGACATGGATGAGTTTGGGGTGGAGGAACTTGATTGGCCTGCACAGAGTCCTGACCTCAAGCTGATAGAAAACCTTTGGGATGAATTAGAGCGGAGACTGTGAGCTAGGCCTTCTCGTCCAACATCAGTACCTGACCTCACAAATGCACTACTGGAAGAATGGTCAAATATTCCCATAGACACATTCCTAAACCTTGTGGACAGCCTTCCCAGAAGAGCTGAAGCTGTTATAGCTGCAAAGGGTGGGCCAACTCAATATTGAACCCTACGGACGTGACTGGGATGCCAATAAAGTTCATGTGCATGTAAAGGCAGGTGTCCCAATACTTTTGGCAATATAGTATAGCTTTTAACCAGACTCCATACTGCTACTAGAAGGACTGTGTTTCCAAGCTCTGGTTCACTACTCCAGCTTATAGTCACCTGTGCCCTTCTACTGCCATAGCAGTCCCAGTCTCCACTCCCAGGGGATCTTGGACAGGAATTGTGCAATAGGCCATCCTCATCATCTTGGGCTCCACAGTCATTTATGTGACACTTATTCTGTGCAGTTTTAAATCCTTTTTGTATCCCCTGTGACCTTTTTTTTAAAATGATAACATGCTCTTCTTGCTACCAGAGGTGATGGAAAAAATTGAAGAAGCTGCCAAGCATCACTTCGACCTTTCTTCTCCCCAAAATATGTGGACAGCATTAGGCTATGTTGGCCCAATGCTCAACAAGGTGACAGCACTCTGGTGATTTCACTGCAGGGAAATTTGTGCTGTCACCCTACAAAGGGAAATGCCTGGCACCTGTAGGCTCACCTAAAAACACAGAAAAGGCTATTTGCCTTCTGATATTATGATGTATCACTGGATCATTTAACAAATTACCTATAGTTCTTTTTACTTACTGTACTCAGAAATTAAAGCATAGAACAAATTAGCTCTTGGAGACAAAAATTAAATCATTTAATACTGCTTTTTGTTTCATAAATTTTACTCTAAATTGTTGACTCATCAAAGCAGCCTTCTTTTGTAGACATGGCAGCTGAAAACACTTTTGGCATTTTTTCTACTGAAATCAAATGTTGTTCGAAAAGCTCTTCCCAGCACTTTAACAGTTCCCTCAAATGTGTTGCACATAGGTTGCTTTGTTTTCACATTTCTTTCCAGGTCATCCCAAACTAGCTCAATCGGCTTTGGAGACAGTGCTAGCCTTTCCATAATTTGAAGTCTTCTATCTTGAATTAGTCTGGAGGTATGTTTTGGGTCATTAGTTTGCTGTTTGTGAGCCCAAGGTGTAAACCAGGGGGATTGCATGGCACTGAAAAATTATGTGCCAGTGACCAAGCAAAATAACTCATGACCATCATGCTACTTCCTCCAAGTTTTGAGTTGAGGAGCACTATTTTCACTACTCGACAATGTTCAAACATTTTTTTGTGATGAACTGAAGATATTATCATATTTTGATTTAATTGTTCAAAAAGATGTTCTAGTTTTCAGTAGTTCCCTGGCAGTTGTTACTGGTGCAGGAAAGGCTCCTGGATACCCAGTATATATATCCTACAGCTGAAATCTGATGCTTACATCCTTACGTCAGATACCTTTCCAACTCTTGGGAGCAATGAACGAATCTAGATTGTATAGGGCCATCTTCCAAGTGTCTCTAGTCTTGGATAATAGACCTCTAAAAGACTTTAAAGATTTGCCTCTGATCAAGTCAAAGTTCCACATCAAGTTGAGGAAAAACTGAAACAATTGTGATGATATACATTGCATAGGTGTACAATAAGTTTTTTCTTCCCACACATTCTGTACTCTTTTTGATATTGATTGGTTCCAGGAATTGACTTAATAGGGTCTTTCCCAGCAATTTTTCTTATAATAAAACATTGAGGCTCATCATCCATTTATAACAGTTACACCTTCCCACTAAGTACATAGGAAGTAGGAAGGAATTTGAACACATACATGAGTTTCAACAGAACAGAGTAAGTTTTAGGGGTTACTAAAAGGAGTTTCTTCTACAAAAGAGAAATAAAGGTCTAAAGCAATGAACCAGCAAACACAAATGCTCCTGCGCTTGGGGATGGACTCGATACAGGCTACAACCAAGAAGAATGTCCTGGAACATGCACACCTTGCTGCCCTCAAATGGACCGGGGGAATCCAAATATACTGAATGAGGAAAGAACAAAGAGAGGGTGCACAGGCCTAGTGCATCACCATAAAAAATGATTAATAAGAAATAAAATAGGTGTTGTACACACAAACGACAATAAAGTCAAGGCACATCATAAAAGAACAGCTGGGTCAACACCGCGCTGAGTAACAGTCCGCAATGGGGAGTGTAGACATCCAATAGTCTGACGCGTTTCGAGGACTTGCCTCTTCCTCGGAGCCACTGGCCCATTGCGGACTGTTTCTCAGCGCGGTGTTGACCCAGCTGTTCTTTTATGATGTGCCTTGACTTTATTCTCGTTTGTGAGTACAACACCTATTCTATTTCTTATTAAACATTTTTTATGGCAATGCACTAGGCCTGTGCGCCCTATCTTTGTTCTTTCCTCAAAGGTCTAAAGCAGCCTACTCTAACCAATGATCAGACTATGTGTGAGATAGGGAAACAGCTCTCATTGTTTGAACACTGTTTGTGTGGAAGTAAATTAATGTTTTGACTGACATTCTGCTGTTTAGCCACAAGATGTCACTTTTTTTAACACAGGCTCAGACTGCATAGATATTTGTATATTCATGAAGAGGTGGGGTTTTGCTCTCAGAGTTGGAGTTTAGTGAACAGGAAGAGGAGACTGCAGCCATGTTTTGAATGATGCTGAATGAAGGGGTCGTGTGAGCTGAGAATCCGATGACATCCAGGTGTGAATGCGTCCCTCAGTAACTGCAGCTGAGTGAAGCTGATGAGATTGCTGCCAGGAAGCTGATGAGATTGCTGCCAGGAATGCTGATGAGATTGCTGCCAGGAATGCTGATGAGATTGCTGCCAGGAAGCTGATGAGATTGCTGCCAGGAATGCTGATGAGATTGCTGCCAGGAATGCTGATGAGATTGCTGCCAGGAAGGCTGATGAGAGCAGAGGAACTAAGCAACATATACGGCAAGACCGCATGCTTGTTGGAGAGACATTTGTTCTGTTCAGAATCACCAGCGGATACAAAGCAGACCCGGGTCGGTAAGATCGTGCACGCACCTCATTTCACTGTTGGCGCCTTGAGACTGAGTCCAGGCCTATAGTTAGTTAGTTAGGGTCTCTGTTTGTGTCAGGCCACAAGTGTTGTTACTGATCATTGGAAGGACTCCACAACTTAAAGAGAAATTTCACATTGGAGAGCTGATCAAATCTTACAAACTCAAGCCAGACTGGCGTTTTGCTCAGAAGGAATACTCATGCACGTGCTACAGGACCAGTTATAGGAGAGGGAATACTGTAGATTTGTGTAAGATTGTAAGCTGTTGTGCTGCACCGCAGGCTAGCCCATACCGTACACCCATACACTGATTCCTGCTCTTTTAGGGTAATAACAGGTAAGGTGTGGCAGCTTAGTTGTGCCCGCCAGTAGGTAAATTACTTCACTTTCTACCTTCATCCATCAGAAGGCGCCGTGCTGTGCAGCACAAGGGTCTCAGCCTTTGGGCTGGGTGTATGTAAATTTATTATATATGTTTCCAGCATTTGTAGTTGTGTATATTTGCCACATCTAAGTAAAATTCTGTTTTGGCAAAAGCTGGTGTTGGGGTTGTTTTCCTCGTTCATGACTTCACTGTATCCTGGGGAACCCACCCCAGTACACGGCTTACATGTGTATGACATGGATGCTCAACCTGTGGCCCTCCAGCTGTTACAGAACTACAAATCCCATCATGCCTCTGCCTTTGGGAGTCATGCTTGTAACTGTCAGCAGTGTAATGCCTCATGGGATTTGTAGTTCTGCAACACCTGGAGGGCCACAGGTTGAGCACCAATGGTGTATGAGTTTCCTAATGGTGCCCAAAGACATGAGATGTCAACCAAGGGAATCAATTAAAAAATAAATTTCTTATCAAAACAATTGTAGCTAAACATGCATGCTATTGTAACCTATGCATGTATGTTTGTGCTCTAACCAGATGTCCATGATACCAGCATTATCCTAAGGTAATCATTTTTGACTGTCTAGGAAAATTCAGCAGGGCCAATCTTCGAAGTCTACCATCAGTATACAACGGTAAAGCCCTTTAATTTGGATGATATAAAAGTGATCGACTATATGTAAAAAATACCTGCTTTGTAGGGGAAAGCTTGTTCTTTCTGTTTATTGGGGTTAAAAACATTGTTTCTAATGAAATACAATTAGTAAATCAATTGAGTCATTTTATTCCCCCTTTACTTATTTAGAGTGTGCAGTAAACATCTACATGTTTTTTAGCAAGGACCCAAATTTATGTCAGTGAACCAGAGACGCAGCCCAAGCCATGGTATCTCATTATTAATGTATATCTCTTTAATCACTTTAAAATTGTGACTAAGCTCCCTAAAGTAATGCTGCAGCCTTTTTGACCCTGTCTGCTATACCTGTGGGTGTTTTTGGTCCCTGCTGTTCAACAAGCTCTTTGAAATGCTAACTCTTCCCCTTAATGAGTTCTCTTGCTGCATTGACCGCTAGCTTTTGTTGCTCTATAGGGAAACACTGTCTAGCCTCTGTTATAGTTGCTGCCTGTAGAATGTATTTGACCAAGAGCTAAACATTTCTGTGTGCAATGATTACATTTGATATCAAAAGAATTTGATATTCCACTGTTTAATTGATCCATGTAACATTTCTTGTAGTGACTTGCTGTATTTGTTGCCTTTGCTTCCAAGGTGTGACCAAGAAAAAACAGATCCATTGGTCATTTCAGAAAAGTGGGCAAGGCAATTATTCTTATATATACCTAGAGGCCAGGGTCACATAAAGCAAATCTCTGGGGTGAAATCAAAATCAAAATTTCCTTCCCAACCCACTCTCCTTTAACTAGTCTACAGGTCTTGTTAAAGAATAAAAAACAGCATGCAGATTCCCGGTACCAAATTAGTCCAT
The DNA here is from genome assembly GCF_062004578.1 of Staurois parvus. NCBI lineage: Eukaryota > Metazoa > Chordata > Amphibia > Anura > Ranidae > Staurois > Staurois parvus. Next base: position 106,778 of record NW_028318458.1, read on the forward strand.
AGATACAGCCTCCAGCAAGATAGTCCAGTATTCGGTCAAAAAGGCTCCCTCTCCTCTTAGCTCACAGATCCTTCCCCACACGGGGAGATCGTCCACCCAAGGCTCCAGAATATTTAATGGAAACCCTGCCAACATCTGGGTACACCTTCTGAGAGATTGGGCAGGCACGAATAAATATTCAGGCCAGGTATTTGAATTTTCCCTTCTTAAGCTCTAGAAGCAATCAAACTCCCAACTTGTAGAGCCTTGAACAGACCCAAGTAAACAATCCCTGCTCCTGTGGTTATAACAGAAGCCCAAAACTAAATGTACCTAACAACCTAATGGGGAGGGCATTACACAACAGTACACAAATAGAAATCAAATACACTGGGATAAACAAAAAACAAACAAAGACAAAGAACGCTTAATAAAATAAAATAAACTAACCTACCCTATATACACCTCCCCCCCTTAAAAAAAATACGTTACATCAGAATACATTTTTGAAAAATGGACCAGTAAATGGGAGTTTCTGCTTCAGCAAACTTCGACCAAAATTGCTTATCCCTTGCATTAAGCAAAACATACAGTTTTCTATGCAAACACTATAGTAAAGTGGAGCCTTGCTAAAACAGAAGGTATTCGCATTTCTCAATCCATCACATATCTTATAAATAGGAAGATTATTTCTTGTTTGAGTACAGTGGACAGAGTCATGCAAATCCTTACTTTTTGCACATACAGATCCAGCCACTAAATTACACTGCTCAAAAAAAGGAAAGGAACACTTTGAAAACACATCAGATCTCAATGGGGAAAAATATCATGCTGGATATCTATACTGATATGGATGGGTAATGTGTTAGGAACGTAAGGATGACCCATCGTTTGATGGAAATGAAAATTATCAACCTACAGAGGACCGAATTCAAAGACACCCCGAAAATCAAAGTGAAAAATGATGCATCAAGCTAGTCCATTTTGCTGAAATTTTATTGCAGCAACTCAAAATGGTAATCAGTAGTTTGTATGGCCCCCACATGCCTGTATGCATTCCTGATAACATTGGAGCATGCTCCTAATGAGACGAGGAAGATTGGGGCTGCTCTGTGCAAAACCATTGCACAAAGCAGGCAAGTATGGCATGTTTATTAACTGCTTCCCAAGAAATACTGCTACAGGGCATCACGGGTGCACAAAATAATGTATATATATGTGATTTTGCATTTCTGGGTAGGGTGGCGCGTGTGAGACATGTGCACGTTCTACCCACACTGCCATTCGCGGCCACGGCTGTCAATCACCGGGTCCCAGCGGGTGATTACCCGCTGGCACCCTGTGATTACTGAGCATCTCCAACAGGGAGGAGCGTTGTTTTGTTTACTAACAGTTCTCCTCCCTGTCAGCTCAGGCACACTGCTTTGGATGGCTGTGCACAGCACAGCCATCCAAAGTAGTGTGCTTACAGAGAAGCACACTTACACGGCCCCCTAGTAAAACACTCCCAGCACACAGTTAACCCTTTGATCGCCCCTCATGTTAACCCCTTCCTGTCCAGTGCCACTAGTACAGTGTCAGTGCTTTTTTAGCACTGATCACTGTATTGGTGTCACTGGGGATGTCAGTGACACCAAGGCAGTTCTCCCCAGTGTAAGAATGTCCGCTGCAGTCCCGTTATAATTCGCTGATCACCGCCATTATAAGTAAAAAAAAATTCCATTATGTATACTGCCATTTGTAAATGCTATGACTTCCACGTAAACCAATTTACACGTATTGGGATTTTTTTTAGCAAAGACATGCAGCAGAATACATTTTGGCCTCATTTATGATGAAATTTAATTTTTTATTTTTTTTACTGGACATGTTTAATAGCAAAAAGTAAAAAAAATTGTTTTATTTCTCAAAATTGTCGGTCTTTTTTTTTTTTTATAGCGCAAAAAATAAATAACACACAGGCAAATACTCCGAAAAGAAAGCTCAATTTGTGGGAAAATAGATATGTAAATTTCATTTGGGTGCAGCGTTGCGCAACTGTCAGTTAAGGTAATGCAGTGCCGTAACACAAAAAATGGCCTGGTCAGCAAGGGGGGTAAATCCTCAGGAAGTTAATGAGAAAAAAAAAGCACAAAGGTTTACAATCACTTTAAGCAGCAGGGGAGCGAAGTGAAGGTGAGTATGTACTGTGGCAGTTAAGTGAACTTGTTATTTTTCCTTGTGTGGGACAAACACAGTTTCACTTTAAAAGAAGCTACAGAAACTCAGAGTCTTGAACATGACATTTTTTAGATATTCTTTGTGGCAGTGAATACAATTTAAGAGGCTTATAAATTAAAAAACAAAAATCACCCATGCGCTGCCTCTGCTACAAAATAACTAAATAACTAAATCAAACATGAGCTGCTGCATACATCCTAATGTGTTCCCACATCAATTAAGAACAAAATATATGTAAATCAGTGTTGCGCTACTCCTAAACCAGCACACATAACATAGAGTACCATTATTGTGGGGAAATTCGTCATCAGACACTGAAAACGATTTTGCGACTTTGCTCAGCGATGTGCGAATTTGCCTCTGTATTTCAAATTTCAGTGTTTTTGGTTTGATTATATTATTGAATTAAATATATTATTATTATATTATTATTTTTTATGATTATTTATTAAATTATAATTTATGATTTCGTGTTTCAAGTTTTATCATATCCGGAATATTTACTAGACTCTTGTTCAGACAGATTTCAGTGAGTTATTCCTAAAAATTACAGCCTACAATAAAAAACTACATATTTCCATGCAAAAAAATGGTACCGCTTTCAGCACAAAAAAATCGGAAATAATCATACCGCCAAGGAGGTTAATGGTAACAAAAAGCAGTAAAATTGATCCCCTACCGCCAGCAACAAAAGCACCTACAGCAACAATAGACCCACTCCAGCAACAATACACCCCCGCCAGCAACAATAGATCTCCCAGCAGCCAGCAACAAGAGACCCCTCCCTCAACAGTAGATTCCTCCCAGCAACAATTGACCTTTTAGCAACAATAGACCCCTCCTTCATCAAGAAATCCCCCCCCACCCAGCAACAATAGATTCCCCCAGAAGCCAGCATTAGTAGACCCCCCCAGCATCCCTTGCCATTTCATACATTCAGTGTTGGAAGTGTGTGTTTCCACTGAAAAAAAAGCCCCGGTCATATGTGCTTGGGAATATCCATTTGCAACGGTTTTGGATATTCACCTGTACAATTGGTATATAAGTGCACTTGTAGTATTATATGTTTACTCCTTATTACTTATAGTTTATTATTGTTGGATTTATGGCACTGTGAATTTAAGAAGATTGTTTATTAACCACTTGAGGCCTGGGCACCATTTTAAAATGGTGTAGGACAGTGACTTTTTGCCCCAGCACTGTTTTAAAATGGCACGCAGACTTGGCGGCACCCCACTGCCAAGGGTCCACAGGAGCTGAAACTATCAGCTCTTGGGCTTCTGATGCTTCTACATATTGCTACATAGAAGCATGTTCTAAAAGCAAAAGCTTCCACATGTTTACATGGGGAAGGTAGTGGCTTCATGAGTGATGTGACAGCACTTCCTGTCAGTGATGAGGCTCAGGTAGAGCTGTTGCAGGTCTGTACATCCTTTTCCTACAGCAATAGATCATGACATTAATGCTGCATTGAGGTCTGGATCTGCTCTCCACTGACTAGATCCAAACTCCACATGAACAAAAAAAAAGCCTTGATGTAAAATTTTCTGGATAACATTTGTGTTGACCATTTGGAAGCTCAGGCACTGCCCGAGAGCCCGGGGTCAGTAGGGGGCCCCATGAGATGCCCCTGGTACCTTTTTCATAGGCTTTTTTGAGTTTGTGCAAGGACACAGGGGCCCCATGATCCCCTATTGCGCGGGGGCCCCATGAGTTGTCAGTCCGCCCCTGGTGTTGACTACACAAGCATCAAATGCTCACGTATATAAACTTAACGTCATTTGATATTATTTTAATCAGCAGTATTTCTTAATTATATTCTGCCATAAATCTAAGGAAGTGCACCAAATACATCAACATTGCAAAAAAAATAAAGAAGAATATATAGTTGCCCAAATTTTTTCTATTTATTCTCAATAAATACCAAGGAAATAAAAATATAAGTATTTGCTACTAAATTAAAACCCAATTGCTCCTTCCCAAAAATGTGGTGTACTACATTAGGGTGGACTGCAAAATCTAAAATATGTAATTTGCAGAACCGAGACCGATTGTTGAAATGAACAAAATGCTCTGGAACTCGGGATTTAGGGAGGGAAAGGCTCTGAGACTCAAGTGATTAACATAGTTGAAGGAAATTTACAAGATAGTTAAAGAAAATGTCTCATTAGTTTCTGTGTTAAATTTCCTGTTTATATTTCAGCAATTTGCTCACACAAGACTTTCGATTCTTGGCCTCCCTGCAAACACACTGTTTATTTAAGGATCATACACGCCAATATATTCGGCATGTAGTATCCAATTCCAGTTGGAGATTGCATTGTAAATAACTGTAGTCCAGGCCTAAAATTTGTGCCAGTAGGTATTTGGATCTTGAAGATTTCAGCTGTTCAAATATGTATCTATGCCTGGGGTGCCACAGCTGCTTCGATAATATACAGCTCTAGCTTCCTGAAGGTTCATGTTCTGGATCTAGAAACTCTGCATCACAATACTTTAACAAATGCAGCATCTCAAACCTCCTAACAGTTAAAAGGGCCATAAGATGCCACTTGTGGTCCAATTGTGTCAACAATTTGGTCAGCTGTTCTCCTTGTTGCAAACAGCAGCTGTGAAGAAGATACAGGGGGAGATTTACTAAAACTGGAGCATTCAGAATCTGGTGCAGCTGTGCATGGTAGCCAATAAGCTCATAACTTCAGCTTGTTCGATTTAGCTTTGGCAATAAAACCTGGAAGCTGATTGGTTTCTATGCAGAATTGCACCAGATTTTGCACACTCCTGTTTAGTATGTAACCCCCAAAGTGTTTGATGATCCATGACTCTTTTTATGCAAACAAGCGATGCTCACCTATTTGTAATTTAAAATTCCTTGTTAAATTAAAGTCCGACTCTTGGCGAATTTTCTTTTTAAAGGCATTGAATACTTTCAAATGTTTTTGTTGTTAGATTGTAAAGGAGAAGTGTGCGGATCAAAAAACCCCAAAAAACATCCATAGTCACCTCTATGGCTTCAGCATCGGTGTGATAAAGTTGTCCCCTGCTGGCTCTAAGCCCGAGAATTGAGCGATCACTTGAGTGCTGATCATTCAGTTCTGAGCAGAAAGCGGTGACATTCAGTCCCCAGCTCTCTGTTCTGCCCCTCCTGCGCTCACTTGAGCTCTGGGCTGGAGAGGGAGCGGAGCGGCTCGCTCAGGCTCTCAGTATTGTCAGGATCTTTCCTGATCCTGGAATGACTCTGTGACATCAGCCATCAGCTGACTTTAGCCCGCTGTCAACTGATTCTGGGGGACAAACGTAAGTGTACACCAGTGATCCAGAATAGAAGTATGACCAAAACCATTGATGTACTTATATTCTCTGTGTCATTTGTTTGCCTCATTTGTAATGATGTTCTTACATGTTGTGCCTGCAGTTTGTAGTGTCATGCTTGTTTGGTGCCCCTATGGCCATGTATTGGTACAGCTACCCTGTCCCTATTCACCAGAGGGACAGGCATCTTCTGCTTTTGGGTCACACATTACATGCATAGCCATGTCCTCTATGTGCTAATGTGATGAAAACACATCTCTTCCAGCACTGTGAGAGTATTATATACAGGATTTATATAACACCAACCAGAGACGTAACTTGAAGCTTGTGGGTCCTGATGCAAAAGTTGACCTGGATCCCCCCAGCTACCACCCACTGTTTCCACCGCACCCCAAGATACTTCCACCACAGAATGAAGTGCACTGCTATGATCCCCAGAAGTAGGGCCAAAAGAGCTTTGGCCCTACATCACCTTTAATCCATATCCTTTGGCCTGTCACATGTAAAAGGTAAATGCAACCTGAGGTGCTAAATCCTGACACAATTTTTGAGACCACCCCTATTTTGGTTGTAGCACCTCATGAAACAGATTTTTAATTTGTGGTATGATACTTTGTGGGCTTCTTTTCCAGTGCATAAAGAAATGCAGTTGGCTCTCCATTTGCAGGAAGGAAAGATCCTGCTGTTTGCACTCTGTTTGAAAAATTGACATGGTAGATTAAAATGTTTTCTCAGAAAAGAAAAACAATAATGTTCATTAAAATCCTTACAATGTATACAAAAAAGGATTTTTGTCAACTGAGTTTAAGTTTAATTTAACTGTATCTTTTGTTTCAAAGTTAAAAAAGCTAGTTTATGCTGTGAAGGAATTTTTTGGCATGTATAGTTCTAATGAATCAGTAACTCTGCCCAAGAGACCGGCTGTAGGGTTATAAGCATTTGGAATGGAGACAGTCTCTGAATAAAGGCCATAAACTCTGACCAGAATGGCCCCAATGAATCCTTTATTGCTGCACAGTCAAAACACGCATCTTGGCACAGCGCAATACAGCCAAACAAGTTCCGCTGAAGGTCTGCACCTTTGACACTGTGCCAATGTGTGTATTTTTACTGATGAAGACTATAAAAATTAATCCAGGGCTATGATTCTGATGTATTCAGGCCTTAGAGTCATCAATCCACACATGAGCTAGATTCTGTCAAAAGAAGAAAGATATAATATTGCATTATTCACTTTGGATCCTGAATGGCGGTTGTTGGAATATAAAGACAGATCATATTACCGATATGAAGCCCATTGTGATGGGACCCAAGAAAAATATACTGTGACAAGGTGATGGGGCCAGCTAAAATGCTAGCTAAACACTCTTGAAAATGTGCAATAGACTTTAACTGAATTGTTAGAGGAAGCACTAAAAGCTGCAGGCTGACCTGGCTTAACTCCCCACTAAGCTTCTTGTTTCAGTAAATCTTCAGATACTGCTGGATTTCCAATGTAAATGTAGAAAGATGCACCAGGCCAAAAAACAGATGAAAGAGTCCAAGATATTTAATTGATGGACTATATTACTGCTCAGAAACTGGTACATCATGAGGACAGCTTAATACTGGTTCTAATATACTGTAGATTAGTTGAGGTCGGTCCAAATTTTATCCTGTTGGGCCCTGATGAAGGGGAAGTGGTGTTGTCCTGAAAAACACATTGTTGGGTTTTATGACATATTTACAAACAATTAAAATGATCTTGGACTCATTTTTGTTCTGGTTGCCCTGTCTTTATTTCTATGGTTTGGGTTACTGTGAAGAGCCCATTGAGGGAAGCTTTGCTGTGTAAGAGCCAACTTTCCAGGGGCTTGTTTTACATTTTTCTTCATTTTACTGCACTTAAAAGTTTGAAAGTTCCCAAAACCTCTTTAAATATGTTGTTCTGGATTCCATAGTAAACATGTCATCTACTCATACTACAGCCAGCCATTTAATGACACACAGCACAAGAAATAGGTACTGTATATCAACATAATCCTGCCAACTTTCCTTGTGTGGGTAGCAGAGCCCCACCGCTGAGCTGCTGCCAGACATACAAGGTTTTACCATGTCTTTTCCAAATCACCTGAGTGAGAAGTGCAAGCAGCCAATCAGCCTAAAACTGAATCTCATAACTAGACTTTCATGATACCACGTGTGAATTACTCATTGTCTGAGGAAGCTGCCAGCTCATACACCTTTGTTGAAATGATGGACTGAAATGGATTGTGTTATGAAATGTTTTGGGGCCCCTGGCTTGCAACTTTGCCTCTGCTAGCCATATTATTAAAGCATATCTAAAAAACATAATATATTTCTGCTTACTCGCTCTGTGTTATAGTGGCTGCCTTTCTATTTTTCGGCTTATTTCCCTTATTTTTATCTGGTGATCCTGCCAGTAACACACTTCTAACCCAAGGGCAACTTTTCTCAATCTTTTTACTCCAGAGGAAGCCCTAGAATAATGCTTAGGTCTTGGTGAACCCTTACTAAAACCAGTTAATTGGGGGTGAGTGGGTAAAATGCCCCTATATCTTGGTGATGAGTTGGAAAAATGTTCCCCTTACAGTGGTGGTCAGAATTCCACCCCGTAAGCGATCATTGGTGTCTTGCTGTTGGCTTTGCCAAGTGGTTTTGATCCTGGAACTATCCTGAACCATCAATGAGAGGTTAAGCAGACACAGCTTAAGGAACCTCTAACAAATTCTGAAGGAAACCAAGGGTTCCTGGGAACCCTGGTTGGGAGTGGCTGCCCTAGGGTGACAATACCTGCTAACCATACTCTTATCTAAAGAGATGAAGAGTTGTCATCCTAGGACTGGACAGGGGATACGCTCAGGTCAAAGGCTGAGTGTGCAAATGATGGCAGAACACTTGAACATGAACATGGAAACAGTGCAACAGATTCTATTGGAGAATTTGGCAGTGAGAAAGATTTCCACAATCTTGACAGAAGATCAGAAAGAACGTCGTCTTCAAATTTAATCTAGCATATAGATAAGCAAGCATTTTTTACAGCCTATGCCAGGAATTAAATTGTCATACCTCATACACTGTAAAGGTTGACTTGCACTTTAAATGTATTTTTATAGAAGCAGGAAAGTATTGGATGCAGAAAAAGCCTTATGTAAATGTTAACAGGAGCAGACTTTCTGCATCTGTCACATTTCCTCTTCTTATACATATAATTTAAAACATACGACTGCCTTTTTATTTGACAGTTAACAAGAGCTGTGCGATGGTAAAACTGCTAGGCTATTAAACTTGCCCTGACTCCGGCCATTGTAAATAGCCTAATGAAAAGACGGATGATTACAGAAGTTTAGGATTCAGTAAGCTTCCAACGATCCAATATGGCAATATGGTATTTTATATTCCATTCATTAGCATTTACCAGATGACACATCCTCAACATGATAACAGACAGAATCAGAATTTTAAACCAGGCACATCAAATTAAATCAAAAGGCAGGAATAAAAAGGATCATCCCATAAGAACCACGTTAGTTCTGTTGAGGGTTGCACTCAAAAATGACTGCATTACAATGAAGATGAATTTATCAGCTTTACCGTATAATCAAACATTTTACATATTTAGTCATTGATTTTGTGTATTAAATTATTGCTACTTGTAAAATTTTTATCTCAATAAAGATGTGAGAAAACATTCTGTGAACTACTCAGCTGCAAAATTATGTTAGGAAGTGTAGCTTTAAAAACCATTGCATAATTTTTGGACTGTATCCAATGTAAACTCTTCACAGAGGTGTCATTTCTTCACATAAGTGTGTGTGGGCTAGATCCTATAGATGACATCTCCGACAGATGTATGAAAACACGATTTAATGCTCTTATGTATTCATTAGAAAATAATTAAATATGATTACAACTGCTAAACAGAGGTGGAGAAAACGGTGAATAGCATCCTTTTTTCCTTAACTCCGTGCTATGAAAAGGCAATGTAGTAATAGAATCTTACAAATTACTCTGTACAATGGAAAGTCTCAAAATTATAAAAGGGACAAGCGAAACAATGTTACTCCGTCATCAGACTTATTCCTTATCACTTCTTTCTTAAATAATTATTCACTCCTGGCCAGTCTGACCTCACAAATGCCTCCTTGGATGAATAGGGTCTTATTTCACTTTGGACACTTGGTGGATGACAGAACTAAAATTCTGTGCTCATTTACAGATCTCCAAGATCAGTTTACCGTTCCTAAACATGCATTCTATGCATGTATGCATATCTAGCATTATGCCTAGACAATCTCTAAACACTTACATTCTTTAAATTGGCCCAATATCAGCAAATATCAGACCCCTCCATCAAAAGACTGATCTCAAATATTTATCCAAAATATTAAATACACTTCCCCTACAATTCCCATTTAAGCACCCCTATTTGAACAATTGGGAGAAGATTCTGGGAAATTACCACTGGAGACTTAGCAGATTAAATGGTTAAAAGTTTCTAAAGGCTCCATTTGTACTCTATACAAAGAAAGGCAATACAAATTACTTTTCCACACCCTGGAAATCCTTCGTAAAATGTAACAGCTGTAGACAGGTGCTGGAAATGTAAAAAAAAAGACCTCTGCTTTCTGCAACACATACAGTGGCGTCCCTAGGGTTGGTGTCACCCAGTGATTTAACACTTGATGACACCCCCTCCGACGATCCCCGCAGGATGGATCAGATCTGCGGACTGAGCATAATGGAGCGGTGTTCGATCCATTATCCTCCCCAATCCGCAGATCCGATCCATCCTGCGGGGATCGTCAGCTTGCAACGTATACGGGGTTAACTGATCTCTCCACGAGCTCCACAAAAAGGTATGTTTTAAAGCAAGCCCCCCTCTCTCACCCCCCTCTCTCTGCCTTCTCTCCTCTCTCTCTGCCCTCTTTCTCCCCCCCCCCCTCTCCCCCCTACCTACTACATGAAGCTGCAGTGCTGTCACCAGGGTCTGGGGATTACACACTGACCTGCTGCATACTCTGCCCGCCCCTCCAGCATCTCTGACTTCAGCACCTGTGGCAGGGATGTGGACCCGCTTCTCTGCTCAAACTCAGAGTAGGAGAGGTGTCCGAAGTGCCTGCCTCACTGTCCGTCCCCTCAATGCCTGCTTATTTCAGAAGCGGCACATACAGGGATGGACTGAGCCTCTCATGGGGCCCTGCAGTGACCCCGGGCCCTTGGTCAGTCCGCCCCTGGTGGAGTGGGTCCAGTGTCACCCCGTGGAAAAGGTGTCACCCGGTGCGGCGCGCACCCCATTCACCTGCCTAGAGACGCCCCTGAACACATATACTGGCAATGCTCACTCATTAAAATGTACTGGGAAACTGTTCATGTCTTGATCCACTAAGTATTTGACACTTGGATCCCTTTCTCTCCTAAAACATTTTGGTCTACCACCAAAAGACTTTCTTAAACCAGGCAAGAAATTATTAGCTCACATATTCAAAGTGACAAGGTGTCCAGTAGTCCTTAAATGGAAAACTGTTTAACCCCCCCCCCCCCATCCATCGTAGAGTTACACATTATGGGAGTTGTGGCATCCTATAGAAATTTTGAAAGAACCCTCTGCACACTGCTTTATACCCTGAAGAAGGGGCATGCCCTGAAATTTGTAGTCGTGCAAGCAACCTGCTTTCTAATCCTCTTCTTGTGTCATTTGGTTTCTCAGCCTGCTATATCCCCAACCTGTTTACAGTAACTCTGGGCTCCCGAAGTGGCTTTGTGCCAGGACCGTGACATCACATCCGGCAGTCCAGCTGATTCATTGGCTAAGTCTTGTGACCACACGGTAAGGACATATCCTCTTCTGCCAACATCACTTTTCCATCCATGGCTTGCTGCTAGACCTTTAACGCACTTTATTTATTTGGAGAACTTGGATAGGATATAAAGTGAGCCTTGGGAAACTCCAGAACTAGTGCAAACTTTAACTGAGGACACTCTCTAGTAGTATTATTATTATATGGCTTGTGCAGCGCTTTACAACATGAGGAGAGACTGTACAGTTACAATACAATTTAATACGGGAGAAATCAGAGGGCCTGGCTCCTTAGTGCTTACAAACTAGTAGTACTTAACCTCTTCAAAGTAGGCCTCTAGTGTAAGAGGATGTGGACATACATCTTCAGGCCTTAGCCAGCAAAAATATGGAGGTTTCTCAAAAAGAGGTCAAACAGCAACAGTCTCTCTCTTGGGCCTCTACTCACTGTGTCTCTGAGTACATGGATACCTCCTTCCAGTACCAGCCAGACTCTGTACTGTGAGCCTCCAGTACAGATCCCTAGCAGACTTTCTCCAGACTGTTTTCTACAACTTCAGCAATAGTTTCCCCAGCTCTCCCTGAGCTGTGACCTAAATGAACCTCCTGCAGTCTTCAGCTAGGTAGTCCAGAAGGGCAGACAGCCCTTCCTGGTTGGGTCTCTCTCCACTAGGGCAAGGAACCTGTTGTTCCAGGCCCTAGGCTATTTATACGCTGCTGGTCACCCTCTCGACCAGGGATTGGATGAGGCTGCATAAATATACAGCCCAAGGTCCGCCTCTCCCAACCCCCCATATTCTTGAACTAACTGGAATGCAGGGGGAAGTAGTTGATCCTGCACCCAGCGGAAACCAGAGCATCCAAAAACAATCAAATCCCGCTCCACTGGCTAGAGAGTAGCCAAAATATAAACTTACCTAAACCTGTTAGCAACCTAAGTACAAGGGTGCTACACATTGATTGAAATTCAGACGGTGCCTGCTAAACTAAACTTTGATCCATGTATGGCCAGCTTTACTCTGAGCCAATTAGACTTTTCTGCATACACATGTACTGATCTCATGCTGAGAGTAGAGATGAGATTAATATTCTTCTATTGCTCATTCACTGTCCAGTTATTGGCTGGGACCAAACAAGTGTTCAAATTGCATTGCTCAACTACAGTAATGAAAAGGTGAGGTCAGCAACCTTGCTTTGCTGACTAGCAGGACTATGGGAATCACTGGACCTTCTAGATTACAAATATGTTAAAATTTTAAATAGCTCCCATATATACAACCCCCATATACGTATTTTTAACAGTTTTTTCCTGGAGCTTTAACAATCTTTTCCTGAAAAGGGGGTTGGTACCGTACACCCATTAGCTGGACCTTGAAGTTTTAACCACTTGCCCTCCTGAGGATTTACCCCCCTTAATGACCAGGCCTTTTTTGCTGTTTGGCGCTGCACTAATTCAAATGATAATTGCACGGTCATGCAATGCTGTACCCAAACAAAATTTACGTCCTTTTTTTCACACAAATAGAGCTTTCTTTTGATGGTATTTTATCATCTGGTCGCTTTTTATTTTTTGCGCTATAAACAAAAAAAACACGAAAATTTTGAAAAAAACCAATATTTTCTACTTTCAGCTATAAAAAATATATTGTAAACTCAAAGTTAGTCATAAATTTAAGCCAAAATGTATTCTTCTACATGTTTTTGGTAAAAAAAATCCTGTGCATTAGCAGGCAAACTGGCGCTATATGGGAGGGGCGCTAACACTATCGGTAGTCACCAGTGACACTAATACAGTGATCAGTAAAAATCTCTTCACTGTAATCAATGACACTGGTGACAGGGCAGTGAAGGGGTTAACTGGGGGGGGGGGGGGCGATCAAGGGGTAAATGGGATTACTGGTGTACTGGCGGGCAAACTGGCGCTATCTGGGAGGGGTGCTAACACTATTGGAAGTCACCAGCGACACTGATACAGTGATCAGTAAAAATCTTTTTTTTAAAAGGACTCGTGAGCCAATATAGTGACTTTCACCTTCAAAATGTGTAACAAAATACTATTTTTTAAAAAAATGAATAAAAACTTAAAATAAACCAAAAATAAAAACAATATGTGGTTCGCAAACACTTCACACCCAACTTATATAATAGTGTATATAATAGTAAATAAATAAATTATTGTGCTGCGCTCCCTAAAAACAAAAACAGCATGTGCATATACAGTGGGGCAAAAAAGTATTTAGTCAGCCACCAATTGTGCAAGTTCTCCCACTTAAAAAGATGAGAGAGGCCTGTAATTGGCATCATAGGTAGACCTCAACTATGAGAGACAAAATGAGAAAAAAAATCCAGACAATCACATTGGCTGATTTGGAAAGAATTTATTTGCAAATTATGGTGGAAAATAAGTATTTGGTCAATATCAAAAGTTCATGTCAATACTTTGTTATATATCCTTTGTTGGCAATGACAGAGATCAAACATTTCCTGTAAGTCCTCACAAGGTTGGCACACACTGTTGCTGGTATGTTGGCCCATTCCTCCATGCAGATCTCCTCTAGAGCAGTGATGTTTTGGGGCTGTCGCTGGGCAACACGGACTTTCAACTCCCTCCAAAGGTTTTCTATGGGGTTGAGATCTGGAGACTGGCTAGGCCACTCCAGGACCTTGAAATGGTTCTTACGAAGCCACTCCTTCGTTGCCCGGGCGGTATGTTTGGGATCATTGTCATGTTGGAAGACCCAGCCACGTTTCATCTTCAATGCCCTTGCTGATGGAAAGAGGTTTGCCCTCAAAATCTCACGATACATGGCCCCATTCATTCTGTCCTGTACATGGATCAGTCGTCCTGGTCCCTTTGCGGAGAAACAGCCCCAAAGCATGATGTTGCCACCCCCATGCTTCACAGTAGGTATGGTGTTCTTTGGATGCAACTCAGCATTCTCTCTCCTCCAAACACGACGAGTTGTGTTTCTACCAAAATTGTGTTTCTATTTTGGTTTCATCTGACCATATGACATTCTCCCAATCCTCTTCTGGATCATCCAAATGCTCTCTAGTAAACTTCAGACGGGCCCGGACATGTACTGGCTTAAGCAGGGGGACACATCTGGAACTGCAGGATCTGAGTCCCTGGCAGCGTTGTGTGTTACTGATGGTAGCCTTTGTTACGTTGGTCCCAGCTCTCTGCAGGTCATTCACTAGGTTCCCCCGTGTCATCCTGAGATTTTTGCACACCGTTCTTGTGATCATTTTGACCCCACAGGGTGAGATCTTGCGTGGAGCCCCAGATCGAGGGAGATTATCAGTGGCCTTGTATGTCTTCCATTTTCTAATTATTGCTCCCACAGTTGATTTGTTCTCACCAAGCTGCTTGCCTATTGCAGATTCAGTCTTCCCAGCCTGGTGCAGGTCTACAGTTTTGTTTCTGGTGTCCTTCGACAGCTCTTTGGTCTTCACCATAGTGGAGTTTGGAGTGTGATTGTTTGAGGTTGTGGACAGGTGTCTTTTATACTGATAACAAGTTCAAACAGGTGCCATTGATACAGGTAATGAGTGCAGGATAGAGGAGCTTCTTAAAGAAGAAGGTACAGGTCTGTGAGAGTCAGAAATCTTGCTTGTTTGTAGGTGACCAAATACTTATTTTCCACCATAATTTGCAAATAAATTCTTTCCAAATCAGCCAATGTGATTGTCTGGA
Source organism: Staurois parvus (assembly GCF_062004578.1). Taxonomy (NCBI): domain Eukaryota; kingdom Metazoa; phylum Chordata; class Amphibia; order Anura; family Ranidae; genus Staurois; species Staurois parvus. Next base: position 121,786 of record NW_028318458.1, read on the forward strand.
TTTGTTTTCTCATTTTGTCTCTCATAGTTGAGGTCTACCTATGATGCCAATTACAGGCCTCTCTCATCTTTTTAAGTGGGAGAACTTGCACAATTGGTGGCTGACTAAATACATTTTTGCCCCACTGTATATCAATTTTCAGAAACATGCAATAACCCTCTTAATTGTATTCCACTAAAAATCCACCCATGCAGCAAAAACATCCCAATATAATACACAAAAAATCCTTATAAAAAAATCACCCATGCATCAAAAAACATCCCAGTGTAATAAATAAAAGTCCTCTTTCCCATAAATCAGCTTCAATCAAATGGATTAATTCCAGGTTTCCAAGTTCCTCATAGCAACACTGCTGCTCTATTATGCGCTCACCTCAATTCATAGCCTATCAGGCTAATAAACGCAGTTTATCCCACATGAGGATGAAGGATCCCTTGGATGACCACCACCTTCTTTGGATCTCTCCACACTTCAGTGTTCCTGATTAACCACCTGGACACTTAATCCTCTTCTATGGACATGCGGATAAATGGATATAATATGCCTCTTCCACCCCTCCTGGGGAATGAACCTCCTAAAGATTACTCCAGCAATCTCCACATGTATGGTAATAAAGGGAAATAAAGAATAGTGCTTTATCCTTTTAAAACACTTTATTGCAAAACTAAGTTTGCCACACTCACATTGTAACAGATAAAAACCAGCCCATCAGGAAAAATAGCCATCAGTGTGTATCACACTCTCTCTCAGTACTCGCCGTATCACAGCAAAGCCGATCGAACGCGGTGACGTCAGAGCCCCTCCCCTACGCGCTACGCCTCTGGTCACGTGGCTTCATCAGGGGGGAAAATCTGTTCACTGATCAATGACACTGGTGACAGGGCAGTGAAGGGATTAACTGGGGGGGGGGGGCGATCAAGGGGTTAAACGGGATTATTGGTGTACTGGCGGGCAATCTGACACTATCTGGGAGGGGCGCTAACACTATCGGAAGTCGCCAGCGACACTGATACAGTGATCAGTAAAAATCGGTTCACTGATCAGTGACACTGGTGACAGGGCAGTGAAGGGGTTAACTGGGGGGGGGCGATCAAGGGGTTAAACGGGATTATTGGTGTACTGGCGGGCAATGTGGAGCTATCTGGGAGGGGCGCTAACACTATCAGAAGTCGCCAGCGACACTGGTACAGTGATCAGTAAAAATCGATTCACTGATCAGTGACACTGTTGACAGGGCAGTGAAGGGGTTAACTGGGGGGGGGCGATCAGGGGGTTAAATGTGTCCTAGGTGTGTTCTAACTGTGGGTATGTGCTGTTTTACTCACTGTTTGGATGTCTTCTTCTCTGTCTGGAACGGAATGTGTCCAGGCAGAGAAGAATGACATCATATCCTGTCCTGTGTAAATGTCAACACAGGACAGGATAGGACAGGGACCGATCATCTGATTTCAGCCAGACATCACTGGCTGAAATCGAATGATTGATCCCTCCGGGATCGAATGGTGTCACCCGTGAGTCGGTGGGAGCGCGCGCGCCCCCTGCCGGCGAAAACGTCAGGAGCGCGGAGCCCATTTTTAAACGTGGTTTTGCGCCCCAGTGCCGCCCTGCACACGTATATATACCGTAGCAGGGCGGCAAGTGCTTAAAGTTGGACCCTATCTGGAAACTTGTATTCAGTGTTAAGAATAACCACTGTAAAAAAATGCTGTTTTTAGGTTTATTTTTAACCTTTTACTGCCAGCATAAGGCTTGTTGGTGTCAGCTCAGCTTTTAGACGCAGTGGGGTGGATTTACTAAAGGTAAATAGACTGTGCACTTTGCAAATGCAGTTGCACTAATTCTATCATTGAATCAAGTGCAAGAAAAAATGCTGTTTTTTATTTTATTGTATTTTACTTGCACCTGATTGGGTGTTCTTTACAAAGTTAAGCATCACCACATTGCCTATGCTCTTGAGAAAATGAGTGTATCTGCACTTCCAAATTTGCCTTGAGCAAATCCATCGCAATGTAGGTGTTGATTTACTAAAACTGGAAAGTACAAAATCTGGTGCAGCTGTGCATGGTAGCCAATGAGCTTCTAACTTCAGCTTGTTTAATTAAAGTGTTACTAGACCCAGGACCCTGCATTCACAATAACCGGTCTCCCACAGTACACAGAACATGGAAATGCAAAAATTTTAGTAAATATAAACTGCTAAATACCTTTTCTCATCAGCAGTTAGACTAGTCTTGTGACTTCTATCAGTGTCCAGCAAAGCACTGGTAAAAGTTTGTAAGAGGAGTTTTCATTCTCCCCTCTGAGACTGCAGGAACCCTGACCCTCTGCCTGGACAGTGCTGATTGACCCTGTGCTGATCACATGCACTCTCCAAGAAAGAAAAAAAACCTCTCTAGCAATACACACCAAACTGAGCATGTGCAGAGTGACTTCACATTATACGTCTTATTAGGAGATAAAAGGGGGACACTGGAAGAAGGGGAGGATCAAACAGCCTTTTTACTGCTCCACAATGTGGAGAATTAACCCCTTAGGTTCTACAGTGAGTATAACAAGCATGCTTTACTGCATATACAGACTGATTTTACTATTGTGGGTTTAGTAACACTTTATAGCGGGGTTCCAGTGAAAAAAACAAATAAATAAGAGTCAGCAGCTACAAAAACTATAGCTGCTCACTTTTAAAAAATGGACACTTACCTGTCCCTCAGTCCTGCAGTGTCGTCCCCCCCCCGCGGCCAATATCCCCGGCCGCCTTGTGTTCCTGGTGCTGGCATCTCCAGTGTGGGCACCCGGCTGTGACAGCTTGAAGCTTCAACTTGCAACTTTGTGAATGGTCCCTTAGTCTCCTGGGACCTGTCACATGTCCCAGAAGACTATGGGGGGGGGGGGTGGACAACGTCCGCATCCAATCGTCTAGGTGATCTCAGCAGAAGAGGGATCAGGTACCTGTCAATTTTGGGTAAACACCCCCCCCCCACTCCCCAAAGGTGGCAATCCTTAACGGGGAGCAGGGGACCAGTCCTTGAAGCAGAACTTCCCCTTTTAGGTGGAGCTCCACTTTAAGCTTTGACAAAAAAAATCTCGAAGCTGATTGGTTTCTTTGCACAGATAGACAAGATTTTACACAGTCCAGTTTTAGTAAATCAACTCCTGTATGTGTACTTAAATAACTAGCTGGCTGACTTTCTTGTAGAAGTGATTCCGGTGGCTGTAAAGCTGTCTGATCACTGCCTCCTATGTAATAGCAATACAGTTAAGTGAAAAAAAAAAAAGAAAGGTACACCAAATCAATAAAACCTCCACCAAAATGTTTTTTAAATCCCCGACCCCACGTACATACACATATGAACAGGTGGCCCTACGTACTAAAACAATTGCAGTACAAAACGTTGACACACATATTAGATATTGTTGCATTCATAGGAATGAAAGCAACAATTCTAGGGCCATCATTCATGGTTAATTCTGAACTAATGACCAGGGGCGGACTGAAAACTCATGGGGCCCCCGGGCAATAGGGGATCATTGGGCCCGTGTCCTTGCCCAAACTCAAAAAAGCCTATGAAAAAGGTACCAAGGGCATCTCATGGGGCCCCCTACTGACCCCGGGCCCTCGGGCAGTGCCCGAGTTTCCAAATGGTCAGTCCGCCCCTGCTGATGACCTGTAGGGGCTTTCAAAGCGTTGCCTGTGGACGATTTTGAGTACCCCAGTTTTCCAGTGTTTTATGACACATACAATTTTAAGCCTTGACATGTTTGGTATCTAATTACGCGACGCAACAAACATTTTACTAAAAAATTGGGTAATATTGTGTTTGTGGACACTAAAATTACCTATATGTTTTACGGAAAATATTGCTTTGACAAACCGATAATATCATGAGACACAAAAAAATCACAACTACCACCATTTTATTTTGTTTGAAGGTTACTAATCCCAAGGCCTAATATGTCCATTTTAACACATGCAAGAAATGTAGAAACGGCTCTGCCAGCAAACAGGTTATAAATAATTGACCAATAATCTAAAAAAGGGGTCTCAGCAATCAACACATTGAACTACATGAAGGCTAGCATGGTTGGTTCAGATTTATCCGGCAAAAGCTGGCAAAAATTCCCTACTTTGAGCGTACATTTAATCCATTCCTATTTAGCCAGTTTCCATGCCAGCAGTTTTATGGAACACAAAAGCTCCTTTACATGACAATACCTCTTTGCTTCCATAGGCCTTCTATTCTCTGTCTATATGGAAAAAAAATCACACCTTACAAAGGAGCCTGTCTGGTCTTTAGACATTTTCTCTAGTCTCAGCTTCATCCCTACTATACAGTCAAGAAAGTAATCTAATTATGACATTCTTTGAAAGCAAAAAAGCTAATTGCTTGGTAACAATTTAAACCAATCTACAATCTCCGAAGCACTGAATGCTTTCATATTTTTTTCAGTATATGTATAGAACATTTTTCTCTTTTGTTTCCGAGGTAGAGGGGAAGGTTTAGAACCCCTGTTAGGTTTTTATTGCTGTCTGCATCACTGCTGAGAAGATTCACTCTCTTTCTCTGTTCTCACTCCTCACTCCCTTTCCTAGGGTGAGAGTGCTGCTCAGTATGGATATCACCCAGCATGTGAATTAATGGCAGGATTACCAAGTTAAAATAAATAAAAATAAAAAAAAGTATAAAAAAAACTAATGCAGCCAGCATCTAAGCAGTGGAAAACTGCAATACTTTCAGTTATTGTTGTTGAGTTGAAATACACTTTAAAGATCTTAAAGCAGTATTAAACCCAAAATCAAAAATGTATTATATTGCAGCGTTCCAATTCTAAGCCCGGGTTCACACTGATGCGGTGCGGCACATCTCATATGATTCGCACAGGCACTGCACTGCATTCCTGTGCAAATCACATGCGATTTCTGTGCGGTGCAATTTGAGCCATACATTTTGTATGGCTCACATTGCACCACATCCGCACAAAAATAGTTCAGGACCCTTTTTTTTTTAGTCCTAGAATCGGATCACATGGGTATTCACACCCATGCGATCCGATTCTGCACATAGCACCACGTTTTGTGAACAAATTTCCGAGGTGTTATTAACTTAACATACACCACCGCAGCAGTTCACATTAACGGGGTGTGATCATGATGCAGTGCGAAAATTGCACAGAAACTGTTGCGAATTCTGCACCACATCGATGTGAACCCGGACTTAGATATGATGTCTGCATTAGTTTTCACTTTTAGGCTTTCTTTCTTCTATTTTCATCTGGTGATTTAGCCAGTAAATCTGTTGTTTTCCAAAAGAACAAACTCTCTTCTAGATGTATCAGTTTACAGGGATGGGACTTACCATGCAACACTGACGGGGGGGCCTAAAATAACTAGCTTTTGTTCATTAAGTTACAACCTTTATCCCAAAAGAAAAAAATATTTAACAAAAAATTGATTATAGAGTATTAGTTGGAGTTGGGCCTTAATTTGTTCATGTATTTAAATCTGCTGGTACATTTAGGGGATTTACTAGAACTGGAGCACTCAGAATCTGGTGCAGCTGTACATGGTAGCCAATCAGCTTCTAACTTCAGCTTGTTTAATTAAGCTCTGACAATAAACCTGGAAGCTGATTGGTTTCTATGCAGAGCTGCACCAGATTTTGCACCATGCAACTTTAGTAAAACACCTCCTTAATATTTTTTGTGTTAGATTCTCTTTATTGAAATTTTGTGCAACAAGAAACATTACAAAACAGAGCCTCTGGGCATTCCCCAGCTCAGATTAGAAAACAAGAAATACAACATACAAAATAACAACAGAACAATAGCTCACTCTCACCAGCTAACTAATAACCTCATAAGAGCCAGCATAAGCTGCCTCAAGAACAAATGAGGAGTTTGTGTCATCAGAAATTAGCCAATTATGGGCATGAGTGAATAAAGCAGCTAAAAAAATACATGTAGAAATCCAGACAAACAGCCACCTTGGGTCCATGGCCTACGGAGAATTAGTTTGCTAAATTTAGGTGGATGGGACTGCCAAGGAAGGAACCAATAAGGGAGTGTAATTGATTGAAAAAATGTTTTGCTATCCATACCAGAGAGAGTCTAAGCACATATAAAAGTACTGGAAGTACTTTCATTTTGATCAGATTGATCCTACCAATTACATTTAATTGAAGATTATACCAGCCTCTGCCTAATGGTCTGGACCAGTGGGAGCAAATTTAGAGAGCAATAGTAACTAGTTGAAATAACGATGCCTAAATAGCGCATCGAAGAGACCCATTTTAACGGATGAGCTGAGTCTTCCGCCCCCCTCTCTTCTGGGTCTACCTGAGACTTTTCACAGTTAGTGCGTAGGCCAGAAATTTCGGCAAATGAAGACAGGATGTTCAGAGCAGCAGAGAGAAATGGATCCGGGTCATTAAGAAATAATAACAGATCATCAGCATACAGAGCTAATGTTTCAGTAATTGATCCAACCATAATACCAATCACATTATCGGCCTGTCTCAAAGTTGCCGCTAAAGGTTCCATAGCCAACGCGAACAGGGCAGGGGACAAGGGGCATCCCTGCCTCGTGGCACGCTGAACAGGGAAAGGAGAGGACAAAGCTTCCCCCAACCTAATACAAGCCATTGGAGCTTTATATAGTACATGGAACCATCTGCAGAAGGATGGACCAAATCCGAACACTTCCAGGACCAGGTTCATATAATGCCAGCCAACTTAATCAAAAGCTTTTTCTATATCCAGTGCAACCAAGACTCTGGTAGTGAGACCCTCTCTGGGGAGTTGCAAATGAGTAAATACCCTACGCAGATTTATATCAGTAGATTTGTCGGGCATAAAGTCTGTTTAGTCTATTTTAATCAGAGATGGAAGGACCTTCATTAGCCTAGCCGCCAGAACCTTAGCAAGGATTTTCAGATCGTAGTTAAGGAAAGAGGTGGGCCTATAAGACGCACATATAAATAAATATATAACCTCTTCCACTTCAAACCCCTCAAAAAGTCATACTTTCTCCCTAGAAAGTGTAATAATCATATATTCTAACCTTTTTGTGATACAATAATAATACAATTAAACCTTAAAGTGTCATATATAATCACCAGGGGTGTGACGTCAAGGCGCACGTACGCAGACCAGAAGTGTCGCCGCGGCCATTTTGTTGGTTGTTCACACATGGCTTACTGCATTTGTTTGTTAGAACTTGCATAGGAGCCATGTTTGGAGCTGGAAATTTGGAATTTTAAATGTAAGTGGCTATTAAAATTTTCCCTATACTTTGAATATGAGTCTTGAGACCCTTCTTGTCTTTTGAGGACCTTGGAAAATATCTTTGAAGAGGAAATGGAAGATCTCTGATTTAATGCTGATGAGCTGATTATATATATACAGAGGGTAATAGTATGTAATACTATTGGTGTTGGTGGTTGCACAGTGTTGCAGTGTTCACGGAGTGCTCACAGTTTAATTTGTAGTTGATATGTGCACTATATATAATTATTAATTAATTATTAATTTAATCTAAAAAGTTTTTGCACATTTTTATAGGTTGTGTTTTTGCACGGAGTGAATATATTTTTTATATAAGGGTAATACACTAGAGTATCTATATATTTTTTTCTTTGAGGTTATCACGGGATGGAATAGGATTGAATTCTTCCTATTGGATGATAAAGTTTGGAAATCTGGGACTTTTTTGAACACTGGACTTTTCGTTGGATTTTTCTTTTTTCTTTTTGGACAATTTATGAGGGTTTTTGGTGATTATATATGACACTTTAAGGTTTAACTATAAGACGCACAGTACGTAATATCTTTACCTGTCTTTGGGAGCAGGACTACATGAGCTTGGTACATTGAGGGCGGTAAAGCGCCCTGTTCCAGGCATACAGAAAATAAATCTCTAAGTTTGGTAGCCAATTCAGGACCATGGTGCTTATACCATTCCCCCCCAAAAGGCCATCCGGGCCTGGAGTCGTGTTATTTGGTAAGGAATGCATAGCAACCTCAATTTCTAATGACGATATAGGGCCTCTAGGTTCTCCCTATCCTCAGGGGAAAGTGTCAGGGTCCTGTCCACGGCAGAAGTTCTGGAAGATCTGGCATTTCTGCCAGTACCCTGCATGTCCGCAGAAGCACGCATTATCCTCAGTTTGGTGCCAGACGGCCTTTATAAGGAGGCTCATCACTTCCTCAAGTTGCTGGATGACCTATAGCTCCCCGTGCCTTGTTCCTGCTTCCTGTTTCCTGTGATTGTGACCTGTGATTTCCTGTTACTGACTCGGCTTGCTCCTGGACTTGTCTACTCTGCTTTACCCCTGATCTGACCTCGGCTGGGCTTACGGATACTCTCTCTCTCACTCCTCTGTGTATGACCTAGGCTATCCCACCTGACATCTAAATCCCGGAAGGGCTTGCATACCACGCACAGGTGCCTCCTGTATGCAGAACTATCTCTGTTCACCAGCTGTGCTTTTGAATGGACCACCAACCAGCACTCCTACAGGTGACCTGTGCAACTTTGGGCCTGACTCCCGCGATCCCACTCTCAGGGGAGTCCAGAACTTAGCCGTAAGGGAAGCCCTCTCTCCATTGGCCTCCATCACCAGGTACGTGATAGTGGGCAATGAAGCCCAGGCTAATACCTCTGAAGTCACAGCATCAGGGACGGACTCTAAGCGCTCATATAAAGAAGTATAATACATAGTAAATTCCTGCAGAATATCTCACATAGAGGAATATATCTCAGGATTCACTGTTTGATAGCAGGGCTCCACAACGAAGTTAGTAAGGAGTTTCCCGTTTCTATCCCCAGATTCAAAAAGTTTCCCCACAAGGGCTCGGGAGTCAGAGTGGACAATATCAGTAAGATGTACCTTAATATCGCGCCTGGCCTGTTCCAGGAGGGAGAAGTTATCCGTGGTGGCCGAGGTAGCAAAGGCAGCCTTAGCCTCAGCTTTCCTATCCTCAAGCTGGGTAGTGCAGGAGGTACCCTCCAATCGTACCGCTTTAATTGCAGATATACAGTTGTGTTCAAAATAATAGCAGTCAGACATCACTAACCTGATCAATCACTGTTTTTGGTAGAAATGATATTTCTACATGGCAATTAATTTACTAGCAGGTGTAGTAGAGTAATAGAAATCCAACAGACCCAACAGTCATGACATGCATGCTGCTGATTTTGTGTAATTGAATCACTAATTGAAAGGGGCATGTTCAAAATAATAGCAGTGTGGAGTTCTATTAGTGAGCTCATTCATTATTTGAAAAAACGGATGGCAATTATTGCCCTTATTGAAGGAAGGAAGGCAGCAAATGTTGTACATGCTCGTTACAATGCATTTCTCTCTGAAATTCTGAGGAAAATGGGTCATTCCAGACATTGTTCAGAAGAACAGCGTACCTTGATTAAAAAGTTGTTTGGAGAGGGGAAAACATATAAAGAAGTTCAGAAAATGATAGGCTGCTCAGCTAAAATGATCACAAATGCTTTAAAATGGCAACCAAAACCTGAAGACATGGAAGAAAGTGAAAAACTACCATTCGAATGGATAGAAGAATAGCCAAAATGGCAAGGACTCAGCCAACAATCAACTCCAGGAAGATCAAAGAAGGTCTAAAGACGCTTATGTGAAGCCAAGCTATCTGCAAGAAGCCCCCGCAAAGTCCCACTGTTGAAAAAAAGACATGTGCTGAAGAGGTTACAATTTGACAAAGAGCACATTGACTGGCCTAAAGAGAAATGGCGCAACATTTTGTGGACTGATGAAAGTAAGATTGTTCTTTTTGGGTCGAGTGGCCGGGCAGATGACCCCCAAACACTGAATTCAAGCCACAGTACACTCTGAAGACAGTGAAGCATGGTTGCGCAAGCATCATGATATGGGGATGTTTCTCATACTGCGGTGTTGGGCCTATTTATCGCATACCAGGGATCAGTTTGAATACATCAGAATACTTGAAGAGGTCATGCTGCCTTATGCTGAAGAGGAAATGCCCTTGAAATGGATGTTCCAACAAGACAACGACCCCAAACACACCAGTAAACGTGCAACATCTTGGTTCCAGACCAACAAGATTGACGTTATGGAGTGGCCAGCCCAATCCCCGGATCTTAATCCAATAGAAAACTTGTGGGGTGACATCAAAAATGCAGTTTCTGAGGCAAAACCAAGAAATAGAGAAGAACTGTGGAATGTAGTCCAATCACCCTGGGCTGGAATACCTGTTCTCAGGTGCCAGAAGTTGGTTGACTCCATGCAACACAGATGTACAGCAGTTCTCAGAAACAGTGCGACTACAACTAAATATTCATTAAGTGATTCAAAGGAAAGCAAAATCTTCAAACATTTTTCACTTTATATAGTGAATGTTTGAGTTTGTAAAGAAGAATACAAACACTGCTATTTTTTTGAACAGTCTAATATTCACTTTTCTTCAAGTTTTTTAGAGGAACAACACAAATTTGATCTATTTTTCTTCATGTTTTGATTTGGAATAGAATGTGTAGTGTTCCCAATGCATTTGTGTGTATGGAAATAAAAGCTATTAGAAGGATTTTGAGCTTTATTCACTTTTTTCAACACACTGCTATTATTTTGAACACAACTGTACATTCTCCTCTAGCAGTGTCCTTGTACGCCTTACAAACCGTAAGCGAGGATGCAGATCCCTCATTAAATGACCAGTAATCAGATAAATTCTTATCAACTAATTCCTTAACCTTAGAATTTTGAATCCAGACAGGGGCCAATCTCCAGCAACCCGGGTCCTGCCGACCACCCACCCCCAGAACAAGTTCAAGAGGAGAGCAGTCAGATAGGCCAGCCGGCAAATAAGACACAGATTCTGTGAATGGCAACATCATACTGGGGTACATCATACTATAAGGGATGTTCTTGTTGTGGTGTCTCTTCCGAATATCTGCAAAGGATTTCCACTTCTCCTGCACTTCAGCCCAAAAATCAGGGTAGAGGTGAACCGTGGTGTTATCATATGGTAGCACAGGATGTTTCCGGGCCTCACCAAGAACACGGTCCTGGTCCCTGTAGTTGAGGAAACAAACCAAAAAGGGAGGTGCACCAGGCATTCTCTTCCCCGTAGGGACCCTGTGAGCCTGTTCTATCACATACATGGGCGATACTTCTTTCAACTGCGAGAGATCTTTAAAAAAGGTCTCCACAAACTCAGCAGGCCGTGCACCCTTTGCACCCTCCGGCAGGCCCAGCACTCTTACATTGTTGCAGCAGAGCCTATTTTCTGCATCATCCATTTTGGCTTTACCATGGTCTGAAGGGTTTGCAAAAGTTCAGTTGTGCCGTTCTGTCTTCCGTAGCAGAGATATGATCCTCTGTGTTGAAGAGGCGGCCTCTAATTTTATCCAAGCCATTTCGAATGAGGTTGCATTTTTCAGCCACCCGATCAATTCTGACCAGCAGGGAGGTTTTAGAATGCTCTATAGCCCAGAGGATAAACCTAGTGTTGTCATCTCCCCCCTGCAAAGAAGGCGACACTGCGCCCCCCGGATCTGCCGCCATCTCCAGCTCAGCGAGGAGTGTGTGGAGCTTCCCAGCCAAGATGGCGTCTGCTCTGGCAGCCTGAACAGGTGGTTTGTTCTTCTCGGCCAGAGTGTTGGGCGCCTTCTGACGGGATGCCAAGGAGTTAGCCAAGCTCATGGTGCAAACAGCCACTACAAAGCCCCATACAGGCAATCAGGATAGTTCAGGATGGCAGGAGCTTCTCAAGCTAGCATCCACTCGGCTCTACATCCAGCCACGCCCCCCAGCCCCCTTAATATTACCCTCCTCCCAGACTGCCAATACTTCTGTCTGCTGTGTCCTCTGTGCTCCTTTATCCAGAGTGGAGGCACACTAATGCTGGAGGTGTGTTACTGGCCAGTTCACTAGGTGAAAACTGAGGGGAAAAAAAAACCTAAAATAATAAAACTAATGCAGCCACCACATCGAATGATTGATAAGCTGCAATATATTAATTTGTTTGGTTTTGGGTTTAATACCGCTTTAACAAAGATTTTGAAGTGAGGTTTCAGTCTTTTTCAACAGCTTAAGCTGGCTGTACATAATTTGAAATTCAGACGTTTAGCAGGGACCAACCACATTTCAATTCATCTATGGTTGTTTTTGCTATAGAGAAGTAAATCTGATGATCAGCTTCCCTTGAATAGGAATGTTGGAAATTTTTTGTTCGATCAGTACTGCGGCCAATCAGCTGCAACACTGGTCAGTGTATTCTGACAGCAGAAGAGTCCCCGTAGCGGAGAAGCATCAATATGAATAGCACATGACTGTGCTTTATATATGTGCATTTTGCTAAAGAAATTGCTTTTTTTTAACATGTATACAGTAGTGACTAGTGAATTAATTTGCAAATCCAGCTAAATGGAAAATTGTGCAGTTTATTATTGGCCTGAACTAATATACAGTAGGTGTGTAGAATTTCCAATCTGCGGAGAGACATCCAATTCATGAATAACCGCTGTTGTAAACTGTACAACAGATCTGTATGTCAATATTCAGGCAAATTAAAAATGTAGGAATCCTGACTAGTAAATGGGGTGAATATGGTCCAGAGTGGCCAGTCTGGCTAACCTGGTTTAACGTATTATCTCAGAGAAGCAGACAAGGCCTGAGGGAAAAGCTGGAAGGCAGTATAATAAATAAGAAGAAAAATGGAAACAGAGAGTAGGAGGTTACAGCGAGGGGCGAGAAGAGATAATATTGATTACAAGCAGACATCAATTAAAGTAGTCTCCTGAGACAGACAATATTGGCTTCTCATTATGGTTTGTTATATATGACATTGATTTGGTTATATTAGAGATCTACAACTAATACTCCCCGGGGAACTTCATTTATGTGCCATCAGTGTAATAAAGTGGGGTGCTAACAAAAGGCTGTGCCAGCCCTTGAAGCCGTACATATAGTTGTTGAATAAAGCTGAACTCTAAGCCAACAGCTAAATACATACTGTATATGAGAAAAAGGTGAAATACATAAATGCGGCCTGTTTTGCTTTTATTTTTCTGTCCAGCCAGTCTTGAGATTTACACAGCCCCACACACAGCACAGCCAGGTGGAGGAGACCACTTTCTCTGTGGGGCCTCCTTTACACTTGTAGTTGTGGGAGGTGGGGGACACCCCACAACCAATCCTATTAAGTTGCAAAGGCAGCGTGCAGGTGTGTAAAAATGATTCACTCTGTTGTGCTCAACAATCAGTACTGCCCCCCTATTCTCTTGAATGGGGCAGCACTGTAACCCCTAAACTGTAACCATATAATGCCTGCTCACCACCCGTCAAACATCTGTAAAGAGTTATCCAATACATGGGTACTTCAACTGTACTTGCACCCTTACAGTTATAGAATGTAGAAAGGATACCTGCTGACTGTACAGTATGTAGCACTCCACCCCCTAAAGGGCCCATTGTTTTGGTCCCAAAGGTTTTTTCCCCAGTAGGTACACTAGCAACCAGGCACACAGTCTCAGTCACTATTCTGGCTTAAATTAGTCTAGGGATATTATTTTTGATGCTTTATTGTAAACGTGAACTTGAATGGGTGCAAAGTAACAGGAATACTTCAATATTGTTAAAGTGTTACTAAACCCACAACAGTAAAATCAGTCTGTATATGCAGTAAAGCATACTTGTTATACTCACTGTGGAACCTAAGGGGTTAATCTTCTGCATAAAAAGACTGTTTGATCCTTTCTTCTCTGCCCCTCCTCTTGTTGAAATGACCACCTGATACAGAATTAACCCGTGGTCACAAGCACATGCTCAGTTTGGTGTGTATTGCTAGAGGGTTTTTTTTTTTTCTTGGGAGGGTGCATGTGATCAGCACAGGGCCAATCAGCACTGTCCAGACAGAGGTCAGGGGATTTCCATCCTCCTAGAGCAGAAAGAAAACTCCTCTTACAAGCTTTAACCAGTGCTCTGCTGAAGTCACAAGACTGCTCTAACTGCTGATGAGGAAAGGTATTTAGCAGTTTATATTTACTAAAATAATTGCATTTCCTTGTTCTGTGTACCGTGGGAGACCAGATATAGTGAATACAGGGTTCTGGGTATAGTAACACTTTAAGAACTTGAGGACACCTATCTCCTTCTCAAAGTTTCCTAGCTCAGTCCTTGCGGAAACTAAAAATGGGCTGAGCTACATAGAGCCACCATGAGCTATGTCCACTTTTAAGCACAAGCAAAGGGATAGCCACAGCACGCAGTCACTGGGATCTCACATACCGATCTGTACTCACTAATGTACTTGGATAGTTGGATGCCTCCTTCCAATATCTGCAAGACATATCTCCTGTAAGCTCTTCAGACCAGATCTCTAAAAAGAAATTCCTCGATTAGTTCCAGCAGAGTTCAACAGAATAGCCCCCCCCCCCAGCTAGTATAGCTGGGACCTCTTTGAGCAAATGAAGAAGTGCAGCTGGACTGCCCAGAGGGGCAGTGGCCCTTCAGGCTGGGATCTCCTCCTCCTCCTAGACAAGAACCCATCTGCTCCAGGCCTCAAGCTATTAATGCTCCCTCCCTATTGGTGAATTTACCTAACCTGGCACCTAACTAGGAGTCTGATACAAGTAAGATAAACACTAAGAGACTAATAAGGTCATCCGCCTGCTCACTCTGCACTCTCCTCTTCTAAACATTTTGCTTGTCAGCACATTTGCACGTACCAAGCCTGATTGGCCTCAAGTTCTGTTCAACTTCCAGTCTAAACTCTGCTGTACAGGTACTGCAAGAGGCTGATACCAGGTTAAATCCAGGTACACTGATTGCATTAAAAAAAAAATAATAATTTTTGGTGTATAAATGAATACAGAACCACAAAAATGTATGTATTTTATATCTGCTTTAAGTTCAGCTTTGGGGTCTGATCAGGCATTATGTTAGAAAATGCATGAAGCATTTCATGTTTAATATGATTTTATTATTTTTTTTTAGAGAAAGAATGTACAGTTCACAATAGAACAGAGAATTGTCACAAATTGATACAAAAAGAAGCAGTAAATAACTTGTAGTTTAACATTAACAAGGATGCATAACCAATGTTTGCTGTGAGGTCTCCTGAAATGCTATGTGAGAAAGCAATTGTACATTGTTAATAAAAGCACAAATAAGGAACTTTAGATATATACCATTGCATCTCTGTAACAACATACCACTGAAATATGCTTACCCAGATTATGGTTCCTCTGAGTAAAACAACATCAATGCCATTCAATCTCAAGAAGAGGTGAAAGTTGAAAATACTGAGGATTACAGGATTATAGTTATAAGTGATTAATACCATAGAAACTCGAGTTCCTGGAAGGGTGCCAGAGGTATGTGTAGGAACAGGAGAGCAGGAGGAAGCAAAGGAAAAAAGAAAGAATAAAAAAGGGAAAAAAGGTAGATGATGTTCAGAAGAGGAGAAGAGGGCTCCTCTCCCAGGACTCAAACACCACCTCCTGCACCACATATCACAACCTTGTTAGAGGACCAGGGATCATGCACAGCAGACGTCACTCACAAGTATGTCAAAAAGTCAGAGGAACGTCTGAAGTAAGCTCAAACAGTTCAGGTGATCTTATGAGCTTCCATTTTTACATTTTCCCAGAAGACCATATGCTCTAGCTCAGGGGTCTCCAAACTTTCTAAACAAAGAGCCAGTGGGGGTCTGTAGGAGTTAAAGAAATGCATAGCACCTGTGGACAGTAGGAGGGGAATTAGTGTCCTATCATTGGTATTAGTGGGAGGAATAGTGTTCCATCATTGTTATTAGTGGGAGGAATAGTACAATGTTACTGGTGTCAATGAGAGGAATAGTGCCCAATCATTTATGACAGTGGAAGGAATGGTGCCTCATTGTTGGTATCAGTGGAAGGAATAGTGTCCCATCGTTGGAATCAGTAGGAGGAATAGTGCCCCACTGTTGGTATCAGTAGGAGGAATAGTGCCCCATTGTTGTTGTCAGTGGAAGAAAAAATGCCCTATTGTTGGTGTCAGTGGGAGAAATAGTGCCTCACAATTGGTGTCAGTAGGAGGAACAGAGCCACACTCTTGGTGTCAGTGGAGGAACAGTGCCTCATCTTCGGTGCCAGAGGGAGGAATAGTGCCTCATATCAGTGGGAGGAACAGTGCCTGAAGGGCTGGAGAAAGGCAAGCAAAGGGCCATGTCTGGCGCACTGGCCCACTGGCCATAGTTTGGAGACCACTGCTCTAGATGGCATAAGGGGTTTATTTACTAAAGCTGGAGAGTGCAAAATAAGGCTCACTTCTGCTTAGTAACCAATCAGCTTTAAGGTATATTGCCAAAGCTTTATTGAACAAGTTGAGGTTAGAAGTTGATTGGTTTCTATGCAGAAGTGAGCCTTATTTTACACTCTCCAGCTTTAGTAAACAAACCCCAAGGAGTTCATTTCACATGCCCAATGAGTTAATGAGGGGTGTAAGGCTTAATGATCCTGTATCTTGCAAGCTTTAATATAGCTGTAAAGTTTTATCCCAGAAAGGGAGAATCAGGGGACACGTCCCCCAGACATGCAGTATGGTTCCAGGAGCTTTCAGGCAGCGATAAAGCATATAAAACAGCAGTGTGTTTCTGTGTGGCCACCAGAACTGCACCCTTCAGCTCTGGGAACAACAGTGCCACCAGCAGGTAATCCAAGTCCTGACACAAGTCCTGATAGCAGTACTTCCCAGACCTATCCTGTGTACTCCTTTCTCATTTGATTGACATGTGCAACAAGTGGTTTATTTGTATTGGGATGGGAGCAGGTGAGAGAAAGGGATGGATAGGACTGCCCTAGTACACATCTGGTCCTCTGACAGC
This sequence comes from Staurois parvus, assembly GCF_062004578.1. Classification (NCBI taxonomy): domain Eukaryota; kingdom Metazoa; phylum Chordata; class Amphibia; order Anura; family Ranidae; genus Staurois; species Staurois parvus. Next base: position 138,637 of record NW_028318458.1, read on the forward strand.
AAATTAAAATAATTGCTACAAAATACTTCCTATAAAGCTGGCCATATACAAGTAGATTTTTGAAAAACAAATATTACAAATATTTGTACGAACATTCATTCCAACATTCTCATTAGTACATCTGATGACATAATGAATGTAGTTTGAAAGGACTTTAAAAACATTTCAATTAACATTTGATTTTGGAGTGAATAGACTTTCCCAAAAAAAACCCACATCCACTGTTAGAAATATGTGAGTTGAAGAAAAATGTATATCCTGCTCCGTCAAATTTGCTTGTCACTGCAGTCGAAACCAAACATCAATTTGACCCCATTAACCACTGGAAAATGTAATGGACGTTCTTAAAATGAAAATTTTCTAAAGTCTACTAGTTTATGGCCAGTTTAGGGGAATAATTACATCACTTGGTATCATCAGCCTCGCTGCCTCCCTCTAATGCAGAGAAAATATTTTGCCTGGTGCTCAGTGAAACTCAGAGGAGTACCAGCATGACCATGGTATGCGGAAGAGGTGGAGTTGTACAGGATTTTGGTGCCAAATTGTATGAAGATAAATGAACGTTTACCTGCCTGTGAGCTGTGTCCATGCCTGAGCCTGTATCCTGTGCCCTTTTTCCAGTACCCTGTATCTTCCTCTTGTTCCCAGTTCCAGTTCTGATTCTGCCCTGTTCATGTGAGCACCCTCCATTTTTGCACATAGCGTTTGCTAGTTAGATTGTTCTTCTAGGTTTGCTGCACTTGTTAGTGTTAGTTTGTTAGTGTTGAAAAGGGTGTTTTTTATGTTAACAAACTTTATTGAATTATACTTGGTCTGATTCCTGATTCCTGTCCCACTGATCTTGCCATCCAGATACCTGCATTCAGTATTGCCTAGAACAACTCTGTTCTGTACACTAATGTTCTCTATCCCTTATGCAAATACATTTTATAGCCAAAAACTATTGGGACACCCCTCCATATCATTGGATTCAGGTGTTCCAATCACCTCCATGGCTGCAGGTGTATAAAATCAAAGACCTAGGCATGCAGACTGCTTCTACAAACATTTGTAAAAGAATAGGTCGCTCTCAGGAGCTCAGTGACTCCAAGCGTGGTACCATGATAGGTTGCCACCTGTGCAATAAGTCCATCCATGAAATTTCCTGGCTACTAAATATTCCACAGTCAACTGTTAGTGGTATTATAACAAAGTGAAAGTATGGGAACAACAGTAACTCAGCCACAAAGTGGTAGGCCACGTAAAATGACAGAGCGGGATTCGGGCATGCTGAAGCGCACAGATCGCAGAAGTCACCAACTGTCTGCAGAGTAAATAGCTAAATACCTCCAAATGTCATGTGGCCTTCAGATTAGCACAACAACAGTGCATAGAGAGCTTCACGGAATGGGTTTCCATGGCCGAGCAGCTGCATCCAAGCCTTACATCACCAAGTGCATTGCAAAGTCCACTGGACTCTAGAGCAGTGGAGAAAATTTCTCTGGAATCATAAATCATTCAGTCCGTCCATCTGGCAATTCAATAGACGTGTCTGGGTTTGGTGGTTGCTAGGAGAATGACATTTGCCTGACTGCATTGTGCCAAGCGTAAAGTTTGGTGGAGAGGGGATTGTGGTGTGAGGTTGTTTTTCATGGGTTGGGCTTGGCTCCTTAGTTCTAGTGAAGGGAACTCTTAAGGCATCAGCATACCAAGACATTTTGGACAATTTCATGCTCCCAACTTTGTGGGAACAGTTTGGGGATGGCCCCTTCCTGTTCCAACATGACTACTCACCAGTGCACAAAGCAAGGTCCATAAAGACATGGATGAGCGAGTTTGGGGTGGAGGAACTTGATTGGCCTCAACCCTATAGAACACCTTTGGGATGAATTAGAGAGGTGACTGTGAACCAGGCCTTCTCGCCCAACATCAGTGCCTGACCTCACAAATGTGCTTCTGGAAGAATGGTCAAACATTCCCATAGACACCCTCCTAAACCTTGTGCACAACCTTCCCAGAAGAGTTGAAGCTGTTATAGCTGTAAAGGGCGGGGCCAACTCAATATTGAACCCTACGGACTAAGACTGGGATTCCATTAAAGTTCATGTGCGTGTAAAGGCAGACTTCCCAATACTTTTGGCAACATAGTGTATAAGAGCATATATAAGAGCATAGTGTGGAAAGCCTATGACCTTTGAGCTATGCAGCCAGCAGACTTGAAACCAAGAGATCACTGAGAAGCTTAGGTCCTGTTTTGTGCCTGCAGCAGCTGGGAGATCTTCTAGAAAAGCCACACAACACTTAGGGGTATTGTTTAAAAACATAAAAATGCAGAACTTTTCATCCTGAGAAACTGCAAATCTGTTTATTGTGAATGAGGCCAAAATCAAATGGTACTAAGCTATTTTCTTTTCAGGCTGAATGTTATTCAGTCATAAAGAATAAAATGAAGCATAAAAATAGTGCATTATGGTCACTAGATGGAGCTGATGGCCATGAAAAATGAATACATATTTCCTATGATGGTCAGCTCCATCTAGTGGCAATAATGCAGTACTTTCCCACACCACTCTAGTTTTAATGAATAACTAACATTCAACCTGGTGAGGAAATAACCCAATTGCATTTGATTTTGTCCTATTCACACAGAACAAATGTACTTGCAGTTTCACAGAATGAATAGCTCTGCTAATATTTTATAAATACACCCTATACTGTTGCACCTGTGCATGCATGCACTATTTTAACTTGAAATTTTAGAGTAAAAAAGTTATTGTTTTTTCATGTTACGCAGACATGAAACAGTAAACAAAACTGTGTATCTTCACATAAGCACCTTCAGTTCTTTCATCAACTACATCTCACACAGTCGATGCACTGTATTCACGGACATTGCACACGCTACACCCATAAAGACAAATTGGGCTAAACCAGCTGAATGAGACTTGAAAATATTGTAGTTGAAAGCTTGTGGAGATGCAGACGGATTATTTAATATCTGTACAGGAACAAGTCACACTTGAATACTGCCAATCTGATTCACCACTGAAGCCAGACTGGCTGTGATGAAAGCACGGCAGGTAGACTGGAACAAAGGTTATTAGAGACAGGGAGACGGCGGTGGGAGAAGAGCGTGCCGGCAAAAGCCACACAGGCAGGATTTGTGTAATAGACAAAGCCTCATGTATCTCAATCGCAAGCCTGTGCATTCACTGCTGCGGATTAGTACTTGCTAAGGCTCTATGCAATCAGAGGATACTGCTTCAGAGCATGAAGATGTTTCCAGATAAATTAGCATGCATGAGGTGCGACTACCACCACTGTGCAGTGCGCTACCATTTTTCCCATGTTCCAGCATTTTTTTTTTCTTTTTAAAGGAGGAGAAAATCTGTATGCTTAGCCTGTAATGTTACAGTGCATGACCTATTCACAGGATCTGGATGCTTTATAAAGAAGATTGGCAGGCAAAATGTAAAGACAATTTAGTCCATATAAACATTAAAGTGAAACTATTTGGTCAACTGTCATTTTTACAGACACTTGACTACATTCCTGAATTATACAGGGTGCAAGTGCACATTTTCACAAAGATCAAACCTCTGTAAAAGCCAAGTAAGAATGCCAGGCAAATGTAAAGACAAATAATCCATATGAATGTTAAAGTATACAGTATACTATGTGGTCAACTGTCATTTATACAGACTTAACTACTTTCCTGGATTTTACAACATGCAAGTGCATATTTGTACAAATGACAAACCTTTGGTATAGCCAAGGTTTACTTGTAAAGGATGCCAGGCAAATGTAAAAACAAATAATGTATATAAATGTTGCTACTCCTGTAGGAGCTGCAAGAATACTGTCTTTAGTGTAGCACAGACATTTTCCCTTGTAGTACACACACACAAGCGGTGCCCCTGCTATCCCCAGGCAGACCTCACTGGTGCTCCTGCTCCCATGCCCTGAATTAACTCTTTCCCTGTCACTCACTTGTTGGAAATACTTCTGCACTGGTAAGAGTCTTTAGTGCAGCACAGATATTTTCAACTGTGACACAACAGTTCTTTACACCAATTGCCATCCCGCAATCCACACAGTAACATTGAACAGTCTCTTTTACTCTTTTCCTCAGGCCATTGCCCATAGCAACAGGTGCAGTATTTCAAATCCTGGGCAAGCCCCCAAATATAGCGCTACTCCCATAGGAGCTGCAAAAATACTGTCTAGGTCAGCAATGGGCAAACTACGGCCCGCGGGCCGTATACGGCCCGGCGGACCTTTTAATCCGGCCCGGCGGACCTTTTAATCCGGCCCGCGGAGCTAGGCTCCCGCAAGGCCAGTGGTCGGCAAGCCGCGGCTCTTTACAAATTTAGATGCGGCTCTCCTGTGTGCCGGGCGCCCGCTCCCCTCCCTCCTCTCCTCCTCTCCCCTCCCTCCTCTCCTCCTCTCCCCTCCTCTCCTCTCGGATGGCCGCCCCCCCTCTCGGATGGCCGCCCCTCTCCCTCCTCTCGGACGTCAGGACTCTGCAGCTGTCAGGATGTAGGCGGGGCAGCCAGGATGTAGGCGGGGCAGCGTGACAAACTCCTCTCACAGTCCTCCCTGAAGACCAGAACGGCGCGGGAATACGAGAGGAACGCGCGGACCAAAGGTAAGTGAATTGACACAGGGGGGGGACTTACTATATGGGGGATGAATTACTATATGGGGGACTTACTATATGGGGAATGAATTACTATATGGAGGACTTACTATATGGGGAATGAATTACTATATGGGGGACTTACTATATGGGGAATGAATTACTATATGGGGGACTTACTATATGGGGAATTAATTACTATATGGGGGACTTACTATATGGGGAATTAATTACTATATGGAGGACTTACTATATGGGGAATTAATTACTATATGGAGGACTTACTATATGGGGAATGAATTACTATATGGGGGACTTACTATATGGGGAATTAATTACTATATGGGGGACTTACTATATGGGGAATGAATTACTATATGGAGGACTTACTATATGGGGAATGAATTACTATATGGGGGACTTACTATATGGGGAATGAATTACTATATGGGGGACTTACTATATGGGGAATTAATTACTATATGGAGGACTTACTATATGGGGAATGAATTACTATATGGGGGACTTACTATATGGGGAATGAATTACTATATGGGGGACTTACTATATGGGGGATGAATTACTATATGGGGGATGAATTAATATGGGGGATGAATTAATATGGGGGATGAATTACTATGTGGGGGATGAATTACTATGTGGGGGATGAATTACTATGGGGGATGAATTACTATATGGGGGATGAATTACTATGGGGGATGAATTACTATAGGGGGGATGAATTACTATGGGGGACGAATTACTATATGGGGGACGAATTACTATATGGGGGACGAATTACTATATGGGGGATGAATTACTATGGGGGATGAATTACTATATGGGGGATGAATTACTATGGGGGATGAATTACTATATGGGGGATGAATTACTATATGGGGGATTAATTACTATGGGGGATTAATTACTATGCTTACTATGGGGGAATATTACTATACTTACTATGGATGACACATACACATCATTCATCTACTCTTGGTCCGGCCCCCGGGTCCAATATATGAACCCATTGCGGCCCTCAAGTCAAAAAGTTTGCCCACCCCTGGTCTAGGTCCTCCTCAATACTTTGCCCCACAGCCATGCACACAGGCTCATTCACTCATTTCTACAATAATCAAATCAGGGGTGTTGTTTTTATATTTGTAGAATGGAGATAGGGATGAGGGAAATGAGTGGGATGCTCCAGATTAGGAACTATATACACTGAAGACTTTCTCTAATCTTCAGAACAAGCTATATCTGAGTTTGTGCTTGAATCACACAGTGGAAGTACAGCTTTAAGCAGTAGCATCAAGTAGTAATTTCTTACAGCTTCAGAGCAGTGCAGCATTTAATTAGTAGTGGGCAGATGGACAAAGCTCTTTGAAATACCAGCTGGTATTCCCTTTGCTAACCCTGCATCTAACTTCCTAGTACCAGAGGGGAGTTAACAGCAAACAGTCTCTAAGATCCTAATGCAGGCCATAGAGGGGTCGAAAACCGGACGTTATTTAAAAAAAAAAAAAAAACATCGGTCATTCAATAGGCCAACGTTACCACTAGAGATGAGCGAATCGAACTAGGCGAACCGGAATTCGAGTCGAATTTCAGGAAATATTCGATTCGTGTCGAAACCGAAATTTTGCCTACTTCGGGTGCGCGAATCGAACATTTCCCGATCAGCCGGCAAAAGTGTCCCTGCAGTGAGCTCCGCTATTTCTGACAGTTCTCTGACAGAAGGAACACATGTTTAGCGGTTGAAACATTGTATCTATTAGTTTACATTTAGGATACAGATGTTTCAACCACTGTACATGTGAAGAAGTTGTGAGAGAACTGTCAGAAATAGAGGAACTCTGCACATACACTTTTTGCCGGCTTGGAATTATTCTTCTTTTCATCCTACTTCTTCTTCTTCTTCATCCTCAGAAGAAGAGGATGAGGATGAGGATGAAGAAGAAGAAGAAGAAGAAGAAGAAGAAGAAGAAGAAGTAGGATGAAAAGAAGAATAATTCCAAGCCGGCAAAAAGTGTATGTGCAGAGTTCCTCTATTTCTGACAGTTCTCTCACAGCTTCTTCACATGTACAGCGGTTGAAACATCTGTATCCTAAATGGAAACTAATAGATACAATTTGTATCTATTAGTTTCCATTTAGGATACAGATATTTCAACCGCTGTACATGTGAAGAAGCTGTGAGAGAACTGTCAGAAATAGAGGAACTCTGCACATACACTTTTTGCCGGCTTGGAATTATTCTTCTTTTCATTCTTCTTCTTCTTCCTCATCCTCATCCTCATCCTCTTCTTCTGAGGATGAGGATGAAGAAGAAGAAGAAGTAGGATGAAAAGAAGAATAATTCCAAGCCGGCAAAAAGTGTATGTGCAGAGTTCCTCTATTCTGCAGATACACTTAGAGGAGCTCTGCAGATACACTTAGAGGAGCTCTGCACATACACTTTTTGCCGGCTTGGAATTAATCTTATTTTCATCCTACTTCTTCTTCTTCTTCTTCTTCTTCTTCATCCTCATCCTCAGAAGAAGAAGAGGATGAGGATGAGGATGAAGAAGAAGAAGAAGAAGTAGGATGAAAATAAGAATAATTCCAAACCGGAAAAAAGTGTATGTGCAGAGCTCCTCTAAGTGTATCTGCAGAGCTCCTCTAAGTGTATCTGCAGAATAGAGGAACTCTGCACATACACTTTTTGCCGGAAACCGCTGTATGGAGTGAATGTCCCAGAACTGTCAGAAATAGACTATTTATGACAGTTCTGGGACATTCACTGCATACAGCTGTTTTAACCGCTGTATGGAGGGAATGTCATGGAACTGTCAGAAATAGACTATTAATGACAGTTCTGGGACTGTCCTTCAATGCAGCGGTTGAAACATTGTATGTATTTGTTTCCATAAATGGATCCATTTATGGAAACAAATACATACAATGTTTCAACCGCTGTATGGAAGGACAGTCCCACAACTGTCATTAATAGTCTATTTCTGACAGTTCCATGACATTCCCTCCATACAGCGGTTAAAACAGCTGTATGGAGTGAATGTCCCAGATCTATCAGAAATAGACTATTTATGACAGTTCTGGGACATTCACTGCATACAGCTGTTTTAACCGCTGTATGGAGGGAATGTCATGGAACTGTCAGAAATAGACTATTAATGACAGTTCTGGGACTGTCCTTCAATGCAGCGGTTGAAACATTGTATGTATTTGTTTCCATAAATGGATCCATTTATGGAAACAAATACATACAATGTTTCAACCGCTGCATGGAAGGACAGTCCCAGAACTGTCATTAATAGTCTATTTCTGACAGTTCCATGACATTCCCTCCATACAGCGGTTAAAACAGCTGTATGGAGTGAATGTCCCAGATCTATCAGAAATAGACTATTTATGACAGTTCTGGGACATTCACTGCATACAGCTGTTTTAACCGCTGTATGGAGGGAATGTCATGGAACTGTCAGAAATAGACTATTAATGACAGTTCTGGGACTGTCCTTCCATGCAGCGGTTGAAACATTGTATGTATTTGTTTCCATAAATGGATCCATTTATGGAAACAAATACATACAATGTTTCAACCGCTGTATGGAAGGACAGTCCCACAACTGTCATTAATAGTCTATTTCTGACAGTTCCATGACATTCCCTCCATACAGCGGTTAAAACAGCTGTATGGAGTGAATGTCCCAGATCTATCAGAAATAGACTATTTATGACAGTTCTGGGACATTCACTGCATACAGCTGTTTTAACCGCTGTATGGAGGGAATGTCATGGAACTGTCAGAAATAGACTATTAATGACAGTTCTGGGACTGTCCTTCAATGCAGCGGTTGAAACATTGTATGTATTTGTTTCCATAAATGGATCCATTTATGGAAACAAATACATACAATGTTTCAACCGCTGCATGGAAGGACAGTCCCAGAACTGTCATTAATAGTCTATTTCTGACAGTTCCATGACATTCCCTCCATACAGCGGTTAAAACAGCTGTATGGAGTGAATGTCCCAGATCTATCAGAAATAGACTATTTATGACAGTTCTGGGACATTCACTGCATACAGCTGTTTTAACCGCTGTATGGAGGGAATGTCATGGAACTGTCAGAAATAGACTATTAATGACAGTTCTGGGACTGTCCTTCAATGCAGCGGTTGAAACATTGTATGTATTTGTTTCCATAAATGGATCCATTTATGGAAACAAATACATACAATGTTTCAACCGCTGCATGGAAGGACAGTCCCAGAACTGTCATTAATAGTCTATTTCTGACAGTTCCATGACATTCCCTCCATACAGCGGTTAAAACAGCTGTATGGAGTGAATGTCCCAGATCTATCAGAAATAGACTATTTATGACAGTTCTGGGACATTCACTGCATACAGCTGTTTTAACCGCTGTATGGAGGGAATGTCATGGAACTGTCAGAAATAGACTATTAATGACAGTTCTGGGACTGTCCTTCAATGCAGCGGTTGAAACATTGTATGTATTTGTTTCCATAAATGGATCCATTTATGGAAACAAATACATACAATGTTTCAACCGCTGCATGGAAGGACAGTCCCAGAACTGTCATTAATAGTCTATTTCTGACAGTTCCATGACATTCCCTCCATACAGCGGTTAAAACAGCTGTATGGAGTGAATGTCCCAGATCTATCAGAAATAGACTATTTATGACAGTTCTGGGACATTCACTGCATACAGCTGTTTTAACCGCTGTATGGAGGGAATGTCATGGAACTGTCAGAAATAGACTATTAATGACAGTTCTGGGACTGTCCTTCAATGCAGCGGTTGAAACATTGTATGTATTTGTTTCCATAAATGGATCCATTTATGGAAACAAATACATACAATGTTTCAACCGCTGCATGGAAGGACAGTCCCAGAACTGTCATTAATAGTCTATTTCTGACAGTTCCATGACATTCCCTCCATACAGCGGTTAAAACAGCTGTATGGAGTGAATGTCCCAGATCTATCAGAAATAGACTATTTATGACAGTTCTGGGACATTCACTGCATACAGCTGTTTTAACCGCTGTATGGAGGGAATGTCATGGAACTGTCAGAAATAGACTATTAATGACAGTTCTGGGACTGTCCTTCCATGCAGCGGTTGAAACATTGTATGTATTTGTTTCCATAAATGGATCCATTTATGGAAACAAATACATACAATGTTTCAACCGCTGCATGGAAGGACAGTCCCAGAACTGTCATTAATAGTCTATTTCTGACAGTTCTATGACATTCCCTCCATACAGCGGTTGAAACCGCTGTATGGAGTGAATGTCCCAGAACTGTCAGAAATAGACAGAAACTGTCACAGAACTGTCCTTCTTCTCATCCTTCTCCTTCTTCTCATCCTTCTTCTCATCCTTCTTCTCATCCTTCTCCTTCTTCTCATCCTTCTCCTTCTTCTCATCCTTCTCCTTCTGCTCATCCTTCTTCTCATCCTTCTCCTTCTTCTCATCCTTCTCCTTCTCCTTCTTCTCATCCTTCTCCTTCTTCTCATCCTTCTCCTTCTCATCCTTCTCCTTCTCCTTCTCATCCTTCTCCTTCTTCTCATCCTTCTCCTTCTTCTCATCCTTCTCCTTCTCCTTCTTCTCATCCTTCTCCTTCTCCTTCTCATCCTTCTCCTTCTTCTCATCCTTCTCCTTCTCCTCATCCTTTTTCTTCTCATCCTTCTCCTTCTCCTTCTTCTCATCCTTCTCCTTCTTCTCATCCTTCTCCTTCTTCTCATCCTTCTCCTTCTTCTCATCCTTCTCCTTCTTCTCCTTCTTCTCATCATTCTCCTTCTTCTCATCCTTCTCCTTCTTCTCATCCTTCTCATCCTTCTTCTCATCCTTCTTCTTCTCATCCTTCTCCTTCTTCTCATCCTTCTCCTTCTCCTTCTTCTCATCCTTCTCCTTCTTCTCATCCTTCTCCTTCTTCTCATCCTTCTCCTTCTCATCCTTCTCCTTCTTCTCTTCCTTCTCCTTCTTCTCATCCTTCTCCTTCTTCTCATCCTTCTTCTTCTCATCCTTCTCCTCCTTCTTCTCATCCTTCTTCTCATCCTTCTTCTTCTCATCCTTCTCCTTCTTCTCATCCTTCTCCTTCTCCTTCTTCTCATCCTTCTCCTTCTTCTCATCCTTCTCCTTCTTCTCATCCTTCTCCTTCTTCTCATCCTTCTCCTTCTTCTCATCCTTCTCCTTCTCCTTCTTCTCTTCCTTCTCCTTCTTATCATCCTTCTCCTTCTTCTCATCATTCTCCTTCTTCTCATCCTTCTCCTTCTTCTCATCCTTCTTCTTCTCATCCTTTTCCTTCTTCTCATCCTTCTTCTTCTCATCCTTCTTCTTCTCATCCTTCTCCTTCTCATCCTTCTCTTTCTTCTCATCCTTCTCCTTCTCCTTCTTCTCATCCTTCTCCTTCTTCTCATCCTTCTCCTTCTCCTTCTTCTCATCCTTCTCCTTATTCTCAGCCTTCTTCTTCTCATCCTTCTCCTTCTCATCCTTCTCCTTCTCATCCTTCTCCTTCTTCTCATCCTTCTCCTTCTTCTCATCCTTCTCCTTCTCCTTCTTCTCATCCTTCTCCTTCTCCTTCTTCTCATCCTTCTCCTTCTCCTTCTTCTCATCCTTCTCCTTCTTCTCATCCTTCTCCTTCTTCTCATCCTTCTCCTTCTCCTTCTTCTCATCCTTCTCCTTCTCCTTCTTCTCATCCTTCTCCTTCTCCTTCTCCTTCCTCATCTCCAAGGGCATTTAAATTAAAGGTACAGTGTTCTGCACTAATTTAAAGGCTCTCTGAAGCCTAGAAACCCTTTAAATAAGTCATCTTCGTAGCGGAGAAATTCGCATCGAATCGAATTTCACACTGGAATTCGCCGAATCAGCCGAATCGAATTTTTCATTTCTTCGCTCATCTCTAGTTACCACCAATGGTAAGAAAAAAAAAAAATCGGCATATTTTCGTCCCATCTACGGCCAGCATTTATTTACTTCTGTCCCTGCAGAGAGCTCCGCTATCATATTTGACATGAAAAAGTATTGCGGTTGCAACAATGTATCCATTTGTATCCATTTCAGATACAAATGTTTTTATTCGGATACAAATAGATATATTGTTGCAATCGCAATACTTTTTCATGTCAAATATAATAGCAGACTGGAATTCTTATTCTTCTTTTTCTTCTTCTTTTTCTTTTTCCTCTTCTTTTTCCTCTTTTTCTTCTTCTTTTCTTTTTTCTTCTTCTTGCAGGCCACGGCTCATGCGCAGATTTTTTATCGGTCAAAAGATCGGCCGATTTGCCCATCATTGCCCGGAAAATTGGCTGATCGGCAAAATCAGCCGATTTTTTTCCAACTTCACCGATAAAAAAAATGTGCCAAAACCCCGAAAAATGGGCAACCATTAATGGTGCGAAAATCAGCTGATTTTTTTTTTGGCTGAAAAATCAGCCGATTTTCAACCCGTCTATGGCCTGCATTAAGGATATCTGTACTCACAAGGCCCAAGAGCAACTGGACACCTTTCTCTGTGATACCAGACCAGATGCTTAGGAGGCAGCCCCTCAGTCAGCATAGCAGAACATGGGTCTCGCAATTCAGACCCCCAGGTAGCCCACCTGAAGTCTAAGGCAGCAACTGCCTGGGAGGGCAACGTGTCCTCTTCCAGGCTTGGGCAATTCCAGCCAGGAAATACCCAGAGCTTTGTGTGTTTACTGAATATATACAGCTACCCAGCATACCTTGGAGCCCATCGCTCTGGTATAGGCTGAGGTTGTATCAGTATTCATGCTGCTATCTGCATAGCTCCACACCTATCATCCAGAAACGTCTTCAGTCTCCCGGATACAGAGGACGCTGGGCAGACTAGCAGCACCTGAGCACACAGAGCAGACCTCACTAAATCACAGCTCTCTCAGTACAGTGAGCTAACTATTCTTTTACCTAACAACAATTAGAGTCGCTTTGCCTAAAGAGTGACAACTAAATGTACCTATCAAAAACATATCTAATCCTATCTACCTAATTCTAGCACCTATTAAGGAGGGTACTACATCAACATTAAAGTGAAGCTATTTGGACAACTATCATTTTTACAGAGACCCAACTACATTCCTTAATTATACAGGATGCAAGAGCACATTTGTACTTGTTAAAACAAAGGTTTAATTTAAAAACCATTAGCACATATAAAGATTAAAGTGAACCTGTTCAATGAGCTGTCAGTTTTACTTGACTACATCCCTGGAATATACAGGATGCAAGTATACATTTGTACATATAGCAAACCTTTGTTAAAGTGAAGGTTTGCCTTTTCATTTTAAATGCCCTCTAGTGTGGAATTAGAGATTGGCATACAAAATGAAGGAGTAAGCAAGGAAGTGTTTCAAGATGTAGAGGAGAGAGTGCAGATCCAGGGCCAGGATGGATGCGGACCTCTTCACAGGTCAATAAACTAGAAGAAACCAAGACAATGAGTTTGGGACAGTATGGCACGCATCAGCCCCTTCTATGTCACTCTCATTGGATGAGACCAGTTATGAAATGTGAGTTCTTCCATAGGTATGGGCTTTATCCATATGTTTGAATTTAACAAGAATTTGGGACAAGACTTTGGGACAGGAAATTTTGGGCAATTTGGGATTAAATGCACCAAATGTTGCTCTGAAACTATATACTGTTTCATTGTTATGAATTATAACTATTATTATACAGGATTTGTATAGCGCCAACAGTTTGCTCAGCGCTTTACATTAAGGTGGAAGACAATACACGAGACAGTATAGTAACAATATGATTCAATACACGGAGGGGTTTGAGGGCCCTGCTCCTTGGAGCTTACAATCTAAGAGGATGAATAATTCTGTACTGTAAAAGAAAGAAGAAAGTCACTTTGTGTCCTTGTGATAATGAGTGTGGTTAATAGCAGATAGAGTGGGCGCCATTGCTTAAAGACTGCTGGCAGCTGGGCATCAGTAAAGCCCCACTACGACCCATTGACACTCAGGCCCAGTTTGGGGAGTAAGTGATCAATTCTGTGGGTCAATGAAAGCAGTGACTGGGGCAGTGGCTAAAATGTCTGGGCACCTATGTTGTACTGGCCCCAGCTGAAGCCTTGACCAAATGTTAATTGCATCTAGACCACTGTAGCAAATGAGACCTCTGTGGTAAAATGTGAAGCACTCCTATCAAGGCCAATGGAATACAAGGACAACCAATGGGGGACTGTACTGGAAACCAGGAGACTTGGCTGTACCATGGCACAATTGTCCACTGAGTGAGAAGTCTCTTTAGTTCCTGAAATTGGCCCAACAACCTGGACACTAGGGGGCCCTCCCATCATGTTTATTAGGTAGCCCAACCCCCATCCCAAATAAAATAAAAACACTTGGTAAAAAAGAGAAAAAATTTTAGGAAAAAAATACCTACCTTTATCTTGACTTCTGGTGCACTTGCCTAGGTGAGGGTGATGCTATTGGGCCTTCCCTGAGAATCTTGAGAGATCCCAAATCCCATAATAATACAAGCACTTTCTTTTCATGAGAATGTTCTCATGTTATTAGAAATTAGTGATAAGCTTGCTATTTGGTCTGAGCACAGCCTCAAACTCAATTTTTGGGGCAACACCATCTTCTGATGCCATTGGTGTACTTACTTTTAATACGTACACCCTTACATCCATTGATACTTTTGTTAAATAGATGATTGAAAAGGCACATTTTCCTAGTTTTTCTTTACTATAGCATATCACTTTTACTTGTAGGCACTGTTTAATTGAAGATATAATGATTGATGTAATGCAAGATAACACACTCACCCTCTTTTTTGACCCCAATGCATTCCATCTGTTATTAATAACTAAATATAACCTGTGTTGGCTGGAAATCTTTTGGGTAGTATTTTCCTTTCTCATTTAGGTGTTATACAATGACTATTGACTGCCTGATTTAACCTAAACCTGTTAAAAACACAGCAGGTCCAAAGTGATGCTGGAGATGTCAATTTTTATATTCATTGAGCAATGGCAGGAATGTAAAGGAGACAGTCATCCTTTGCTACTGCATAAATTTGTTTCAGATTATTTTAAGCAGGAAATGACTGACAGGAGGGAAAGAAAAGGGAAAATAGGCTGGATTTAAAGAGGAAACTGTAAAAGTAAGAGCATAGGCACCAATGTAAAGATGGCTGTTTTATGTCCCAAGCCCAGGACATGAACTAGATGGTAGGATGATAAATCAGCACCAATAGAGCAAAGGCCGCACCACCAAATGCAGTAATAACTGAGCTATGCCATTTTCCTGATCATGTATAAACTGTTGTTCCTCCCTCCTGCTTGGAAGGAATACTCATAATTTTTACGATGTGTTATCTTCAGCAGTCAGTGACAAAAACAAATGTTGCATTACCTCCCCACTGCAAGGTTTGATAATTATTTTGGTAGCATCCTCTTGTGTACATAGTTTATAATGTAGTTAGAGGCTTGTTAGAAGCCAGGGTGTGAGTCAGTGGGTTCAGTGTGAGATCAGACTGGAGGGCTCTAAAGGTCAGGCCTCTGGTACCTCCCTCTGGTTCCTGAAGCTTGGAAAATTTTCTAGAAGCTAGTGCGTGGAGGCAAGAAGGTGCTGATCTGCATATTCATGGGAGTCTGACCAATCCCAGACAGGAAGCCTGGCAGTGTGACAGACAGGTCCATAAATACAAGAGAGCCTGGCCAATAGGGGAGTGGGATGGAAGATGGAGTGCTGAGGTATGCTGCTGTGTAGCCTGGGAGGGGACCCCGGAGAAGGGGTGCTCTGCCTCCAGGCTGGAGGTTGGAAGGATGGGAGAAGGAAGTAGACAGAGGGAGCTCTATTGCCCTGTAGTCCACTGAGGAAGGGCAGCCAGTTAGCCTGGAAGAAAACTAACCCAGCAGAAAGCTGAAAGCAGTTTACCCATGCTACAGGACATAAGGACAGTGTGAGTACCTCTACACCCCAGGGCCTACAAAAGAGAGGGCTGCTAGGTGCTATACCCAACCAGATCTCCCTGGAACAGGGCTTCAAGTCAGTCCCAGAATCTCTTGCTCCAGGATACTCTTTACAGACAGCCAGGTGGATGGGTAGTTTCTAGCTGGGGTTTGAAGAGGTTCACTTAGAGGGGACCAAGTGCTGTGTAGAGAGACTGTGTTACTGATCTGTCAAAAGACTGTTGCCACTTAGGAGGGATTAGAAATTTCAATAACCATCATTTTTATATAGAATTTAGGACATTTGTCCTCAGAGTATTGGTTTCAAGTCAAGTTGGGCATCCCATATACCCCTAGGTCCTATCCAAGTTGTTTACCCCAAATAAAACAACGAAAACAAGCCCATGGACTGGCTAGTGACTGTGAATGAAAGTTGGAAAATGCATGTTGCCTGGCAGTGCAGGAAAATATAGACCCAAAACCAGTGGCTCTCAGGGGGGTAGCACTACATTTAGTCTAGGGACGTACCGATAAGGAGAAGGACTTACCTTACTTCTTGCTCTGGCAGGCTCCCTCAATCCATGCAACAGGTCTCCTTCAGCTTAGTCTCTAAGGTGCTTTAGGCTTCAGTGACATGCTCGGCCTCACCACATACAGTACAAGGTAAATAGCCCTTCATTGCGCATGATGATGTCAAGTCCCTACCCACATACCAGATTGTCAGGAGGAGTCCTAGAACAAGGATTCAGGTGAGTAATAAAGCCTAATTCAACTCCCACTATCTTATTCGCGTTTTTAACCCTTGCAGTTCGAGGCAAGGCCCTCATTCCTGTTCAAGGAATTCATTCCTGTTCAGCTTTAAGAATCATCAGGTGTCATTTTTATACCAGGACATGATTGTTTAGGGGCAAAGAAACATGGGTATAAAAGCAATGTGGATAGGTAGTTCTCAGAAATAGCAAACAGAAACTTTCTAGATTACGGCTGCAAGGAAAATCAAGTAGATTTTTCTTTTCCAATTTTCTTATCTTTATCCAGTTAAACAATAGGAGCAGCAAAGCACACTCACTTTGTTACACTAGCAAGCATAAAGGACACTACTAATATTATATAATATGGGCTGCCACACATGAGAGCAAGCCCAATAATAATAAAAAAAATGACCACTGAAAGGTTTGTCTCAAATGTCTGACACTTTTTCTGGACATCTTGTCTGTTTAGGGATGTTGAGAAATAACAGACTAGCTGACTGGATCACCAGGTGAAAATAAAGAAAAAAACTAAAAAAGGAAACTGATGCAGCAACCACATCAGTAAACTGCAATATATGACATGTTTGGTTTAGGGTTTAATAATGCTTTAGTACTGATTCACACCTGTGTGGTTTCACAGCTAATTGCCACAGTTGTTGTTCAGAAGCGGTTCAGGTCAGGTTTAGATCAGGTTCAGGACAGGTTTAGATCAGGTTCAGGTCCATATTTTATTCTGTTCACAGCTGATGACATGCGGTTTAGAAATGGTTCCCATAGAAGTCTATAGCCTGTAATCTGCATCTGAACCGGGCCGCACTGCTCAGAAATCGGACAGGACTCTTTTTCAATCCCTTCTGAATCCACACTACTAGTGCACTGGACATACTGTATGTGAACAGGCACCATAGGAAGCAATGTTATTTCACATGTTATGTGGATTGGATGTGGTTCAAACCACATCCAATCCGCATATATGTGAACTGGCACTTAGGAAACCATATACAATTGCGGGAAGTAATATAAACTTATATATATTGTTTCACAAACTCACAGCCAATATTGCAAAAACATTTTATTGATTAATTAAAAAAAAACAAAAAACAAAGCCATTCCTTTACCATGGATAAAGAAAAGGATCTACTGCTCAAAGGCAAATATGTGGTCATGACATATCCTATCCAATATGACAGCACACATACTCAAAATATATTATTTTCTACAATCCTATATGAAATCCCATTAATCTTCAGAACAGGTTAGGGCTCATGTAGACAGGCCTCCTTGTGAAAAGCATGCTTTTTCCTTCAAACACAACCCTGCTCAAATGCATATTTGCAAAGCAAAAGCAGCCTTTGACTTTCTTTGGGTTCAGTTAAGTACATTGACAAGCATCGTGTGAAGAAACACACGGCAAAGCAGATCAAATGCAACCTCTGAACTGTCATCTACACTACTCCTTTGAAGTCAATATGAATTTGCTCAACTGCATTTGACATGCATTTCAATACATCAAATGTAGGAAAACAACACTGATCTACAAACATCCTTATAGTGTTAGTATCAGTAATGGTTTCAAAATGAGGTGGTGGAGACCAAGATTGAGCTCAGGTGTGTTCAGATCCTTGTCCGAATTTACCTGAGCTATTCCACCAGGGAGCTGTCACTGTGCACCGCCAATCATAAGTGACCTTATAATCTGCACCCCACACAGTAAACTGCAGGGTAGTTCTGGTGATACAGGCAAACAACTGGAGGCATCCAAGGCCCATGGGCCACCCCACTTGAACTGAGGTACTCTGGTGTCAAATGGAAAGGGGATCCCCATAATAGCCAGGTCTTCTAAAGGAGATGCATACAAGTAGGATGTGGCCCGGTTGCCAGCACGCCGATTCTGACAGTGGAAAGTCTCTCACCTGGCTGAAGATCACTTGCTCAGCTACCTCTGCCTCATTAGGTGTGGCCTCTCTGAGCTACTGAGAGAGAAAAATAGGGATGTTTATCCTTTCTGGGCATGTCCAGTAGTTGTGGGAAATGGAGTTAGGGGCCAACATTTGCATCTGAGCATGACAAAAAAACTAGCAAAGTATACAGTATCTAAAGCTACTACGTTTTTCTTTTTCAGAAAGACTTTGAAAAGGTTAGAACCTCTGCCAGGCTTTAGTTGCTGTCTGTGTACCCACTGGGAAGATACCTCTTTTATACCAACCCTAATGACCATTGACCAGAAAGTGATGGAAAAATCAACTGTGTCGTAACAGGATAGGAATCCTGTTACCTTTTTTTTTGCTGTCTGGGTCACATTGAAGAAATTTGACTTAACTTCCTGTCTTGAAGGCAAACAAACTAGGAAATCGGAAGTCTTTCCAAAGTAAAGGGAGATCATGTCATTATAGCAAGGGTATCCACCACCACTATCAATGATGATCCTTGTCAATGAGACAGAAAGTGATGGAAAATCCAAAATTTTACAGTTGTCACTGAAACAGGAATGGAAGGACATTTTCCATTGGAATCCCTGGCTATAGTGACATGATTTCCCTTTACTTTGAAAGCATTTCCTTCCACTTCATAGTTTGTTTGTTTTCAAGACAGGACGTTAAGGCAAATTTCCTCAACAGGACCCAGACAGAGAAAAACACAAAAAATAGGATTCCTATCCTATCCAGGGAATCACCAAATATCTACTGTGGTGAAATAAATATGAATAATAGGAAGATCAGATAAAACAAATTTTTGAATGATTTAAAAGAAAGGATACACTCAATTACTTTTTCTTAGCAAAAGGTGTAAACACCTTTTTTTTTTAAATTTTTTTAATCTATTTTATTGATTTTGCATAAGAGCACAAAACAAACATATTCAGGCAGAGCACACGCTCACAGGAGCCATTGCCTCAATACAAAAATAGAAAAACATAACATACAGTAGCAGCTTAAACAGCAAACACAGTATATAGTATGGTGTAAGATTCTTGTGAAGACATGAGAGATAAACAGGGGTATCCAGACCCAAACGGGAGCCCATGGGAACCTGATAATCACAAATAGTCATCTTGGTATCCAAAGGGGTGGCCATATAGGGGTTATCCACCAGCATGACCAAACCTTGTTAAATGTATTAGGGAACCCTCTGTTCTGATAGGTATTCTGATAAAGGGGCAAGGTAGAATTAACTAACTTTTTCCAAAAACTAATAGGGGTGGGGGGGATGGGGACTTCGTCTAACATAATGTTATGGCTTTATGTGCATAGAAAAGTAATAGGCTCAATATGGTTCTCAAGGCCACAATTGAAGCTAGTTCCTCCACTCTAGTAAGCAGTAACTAGGTGTCATTTCAATGGGGATCAGCACCACAGAATGGATAACATCAAGCACACCTTTCCAGTATGAAGCTATTTTGGGGCATAGTCAGAATATATGGATAAAATCACCTTGCGTGCACCTTCAACAGGATGGGAAGATAGTGGGATTCATCTTATTGAGTCTGTATGCTGTGAAATATGTCCTGTGGAGAATCTTGAATTGAATCAATTTGTTTCTAACAGATACCAGAAGGGTAAAGGGAGATTTCCATAACTCATCATCGTCAAACTCAGGGACATCATTTTTCTATTCCTGCTTAAGGGAAGACAACTCAGGTAATGCTGCCATAACAAGATAGTGATATAGCACCGAGGATGGCTTTTCCATATCTGGCACACATAACACACGTAGACTCCAGTTCTGAAGGAACCATCTGGTTTAGTCACTTATACATTGGTTGCCATGGAGCATGCAGGTTGGGTTGGGCTGTTTTCTTTAGACTGCCTAGCATCCCCTGCAAATTGAATGTCATGGATGTATCCAGCAATACTTGTTTACAAGAGGATGAGCATTTTACAATGAATTGAAAAAAAACACAATTGATTTTTAAACAAGTGTGTGTTTGGATAAAAAGGTCAACTACAGCTGGCTAAAAATGCATTGACTTTTACCTTTAAAAAAAACCTTTTTAAAGTATACTTAACAGTATGTCACACTGTAACACATGAAACATAATAAAATCCAGGTAATGTAGTAGTACCTCTACAAGCATCTGTCTAACACAGACCTTAAGAAACAAACCTATGTAAATATTATCCAATAGCAATGATAAACTGAGAGGTGAAGATTTCCTTATATAAATGCGTATGTGTACATATAGATTACACAGATCCCTCAGTAATACTCGCACTGCTTCTATATCACCAGGAGCTTAATATATTTTCAAGGTCTTTGAAATTTCCTCCAAGCATCTTCTTTCAGATGTGGATTTTTCCTTTCCAGATAATAACCCCAGATCACTGGTGTTAACAGGAATTGACAGCAGCTGATCTGGCCCTGATTTGCATTGTAAATAACGGGGAGAGACGCTAAGAATATTAGATCAGAATCAAGGTAATTTTCATAAGGTATAAGGGAGCTTCTGCCCTTGAAATTCAAGCTCTTAGCTCAAAGTAGTCTATTATCACGTTCTCCACGATTCCTGCATCATCTGTCAGTTTTTTTCTACCTTTTTTAATCAAAACCTGTTATATTTTATCATCAGGAATTTTCTTTGTTATCTTACACAGGTTTTTTTTTCTTCCAATCAAGTGAGTATATTGTTTGTTCAGCAAATGTCTTCAGAAGAACCATTCCCTCGGGGAAGCTACATTTTCACAAAAGACTTCATTTGTAAGAAAATGAATACCATCCAAAGCAGAATTGGACACACTTCACAAATCCAAGGATGAAAAGATAAGGGGGCGAGATAAATAGATAGTAGATAGATAGATAGATAGATAGATAGATAGATAGATCCTGGGGCACCTTGAAGCAAACAGATAGTTCAAAGCCATATATATTTACTGTTTTACCTTTCAGAGGATTCTGTTTAGCTAGTCTTGTGATTCATAGACATGTAGTGCCCTGCCAAGAGTAAAGCAAAATTTTGTTTTTTTGACTGTACTCAATGGAGAAATTATCTGTTCTTGGTCTGGCTAGGTTTCCCTAAGGTCAGAGGTTGATTCCTCCTGTCTGTTTTTGGGAGAAGCTTCCAGGAAATGGAATAGGAGGGTCAACCACTGATTTATTAATATTTATCAGACCTCAGCCAATCCATGGCAGGTGGCACCCAAAGGTGGCTGAGGAAGGTAATAAATGTTTGGGAGGCCTGCTTAGAGCACTCTTGTCCTGGGGCTGCTGCCCCTGGGATGCAGCTAGTGTACTGGAGTGGCTGTTTGGATGAGGTTCCAGAAGAGATTTGACTAAAGAAGTTTGCTGGAGGGCATTTTCTTGGAACACTGGTCTGGAGTAGTATAATTTTTCTTCCCTCACTGAAAGCTGGATGGCAGACTGTACATGGACTGTGTGAGTAAAGGCCTAGATTTGATATCCTAGAGGTGCATATGCCCTAGCATCCCCTTCCCCTAGGAAGTAAGAACCAGAAGTTGCTGTGAAGGAAGGAACGGCTTCTATAGATTTTCAGACTGGCCATTCTCTATTGCATCCATTCAAGGCTGTTTCAAGAGGATTTTGTAAGAAGACTGTCCTCCTGTTAACTTTTGCTATTGTTTTGGAGTATTCTGAATCCATAAGTCTCCTCCTGATCAAATTTCTGCAAATAAAATCCACAAAAGGACATCCCCCTAGACTGAGTCTGTGTTGTCAGAGTGCTTTGAATTGTGTCTGTGGCAGGCAGCCCTTGTACTAGCACCTGGGCATTTTCTCAATAGCCCCTCTGGAACCCCTCCATTTTGCACAGTGCATAGCCAGACACTTGTAGTTCCAAATTAGGGATGACCACAAGTTCAACCAAAATCCAAGATGTTTGTAGCTTGGCAAACAGGAGAACTAAATGGACAAATTTGGGCAATTCACCTGCGCACCCAAACCCATTGCCTGTTCGTAGGTTTGTTTCAAATGGCAAAGAAGCAAGTGGGCACCCCAGGTGACATCATTGACCAAATATGGTCATGAATTTATTTGGTCAATTACATGAGCCAGCATCATCGGCTGGTTTATTCAGACATGAGAATATGGCAAGGAAGGATTGATGGCACAGGTCGTTGTGTCTGTGTTGGTGGGTCATCGTTCATTGTGATTGACGAATCAACACAATGTAAAAATTAAAAAATAATAATAAATTAAATAAAACACACCATACACACTGCTGAAAATGTATATTATTCAAAAAACAAAAATGCAACATAATTCACATGACCAGCAATGTAAATCCATAAACTAGTGACTTGACGACAACTGTCAAAAAGAGTTTACCACACTTTGCAGAGATTTCCTTATAATTTCTTTTGGACTTTCTGGGAAAGGAAGAAAAAGAAATCTATTCAATGGGACGCTCTGCAACAAAATGACAGGGTTATAATACTGCATTTTTCAAAACTGAAAAAAAAGTTATGGCTAAAGATAAACTGTAAAAATAAAATGCCTGAATTAGATTTTTATGATTCCCACTTGGTGGTTTATTAAAGAAGTACATTATATTTTCACTTAGCCAAATTAATCTGTTTCTTGTTGAACACCCAACCATGCAGATGAATGTAAAAAAAATAGGCATTTCTTTTGTACTTGATTCGATGGCTGAAACAAATACAACTTCACTAAATGAAAAATGTACTGCTTCAGTAATCCAACCTTTGTGGACTAAAGAAATAGCATTATCACATTGTCTAATCCTACCTTAAAGGAAACTATAGTCTTTTTAGTCAGATAGGTATGTGATTGTGATCAACATTAATGTGGCTGTAAAGGCAGGTTATATTTTACCTTAATACATTCCTTGCATTAAAGTAAAAATTGTTCCACCTGTTGTATTGCCCCCTAAACCCCCTCCCCCCTCCACACCCTTACACTTACCTGAGTCCTATTTCAATGCAGTGCTGTGGGTGTCTGCAGTGGCTCTCCCCTCTCTCTCAATCCTTACAGAACCTGAAGGCAGCAGAGGGAGCCATTGGCTCCTGCTGCTGTCACTCAAATCCTGTGAGGAGAGAGCAGAGGACAGAGCCAAGATGCATGTGCATCAATGGATGCACACAGCTCAACACAGGAGCGACTTCTTATGGTGGCACGCTGAGAAGAGGAGTAGTCTAGAGTGCTGATAGGAACCCTAGAAGAGGAGATTCAGGGCCACTCTGTGCAATACGATTGCACAGAGCAGGTAAGTATGACGTTCATTATTTAAAAAACAAAAATATTGTTTACAACCACTTTAACCACTTGCCCTCCAGGGGATTTACCCCCTTCCTGACCATTCCATTTTTTGCGATACAGCGCTGCTTTACTTTAACTGGCAATTGCACAGTCATGCAACGCCGCACCCAAATGAAATTTATGTCCTTTTTTCCCACAAATAGAGCTTTCTTTTGGTGGTATTTGATTGCCTCTGCATTTTTTATTGTTTGCGCTTTAAGCAAAAAAAGATCGAGAATTATGAAAGAAAAACAATATTTATAACATTTTGCTATACAACATATCCATTAAAAAAATTAAAAAAATCTAATTTTGTCATAAATTTAGACCAAAATGTATTCACCTACATGTCTTTTCTAAAAAAAAATACCAATACATGTAAATTATATGGTTTACGTGAAAGTTATAGCGTCTACAAATGGCGGTATATATACTGGATTTTAATTTTTTTAATACTAGTAATGGCAGCAATCAGCAACATGTAGTGGGACTGTGGCGGGCATTCTAACACTGAGGGGGGTAGGGGGGACTTGCTAACTGCCACTAACATCTCAGTGACACTAATACAGTGATAAGTGCTAATAAAAAGCACTGACTGTTGTAATGACACTGGGCAGGAAGGGGTTAACATCTTGGGTGATCAAAGGGTTAACTGTGTGCTGTTTTACTATTTTGTCTGTGTGCTGTTCTGTGTGTGTGCTTTACTGTGTAAGCAGCGTGCTGGTGCTGACAGGGGAGAGATCTTTATTGTTTACATACTGACCTCTCCTCTGTCAGTGTTCCTCGGCAATCAAAGGGTGCCGTCAGGGAATCACCGGCTGGGACCCGATGATCGACAGGTATAGCCGCCAAGAGCGGTGCGTGAGTGCGCTCCACCTACCCTCAAACAGCAAGTAAAGTATGTGTAGTGCCCTCCTCTGGTTAGGTTGCTAGGCGAAATTCAGTTTTTGGCCTTACTGTAGTCAGTGGAGCAGTGGTCTGTTGTTTTTGCCTGGTGAGGGTTTCCTAGGCTGAGTATTTGATTTATTCTACCTGCTTCTGGAAGAAGCTTCCAAAAAAAAAGGGCAAAGGGAAAGTCAGGTGTCAATTTAGGAATATTTATCATGCCTCAGCCAATCCCTGAAAGGAGGCATCCAATAGGTGACTGCTGGGGTGATAAATATTTGGAAGGCTGTTCCAGAATGTTTTTTCTTTTCAGCGAAGGTTCCAGTTCTCCTGGGGCTACTATCTCTGGTAGGCTTCTAGTGTGAGAGACATTTTGCCATTTTTGGCCTCAGCAGCTGCTGAGCTGAGGGCCTAGAGAAGATACGCTAATTAATTTCTGCCGGAAGGCATTGCCAGGGACTCTGGAGAAGGATCTTTTGTTTCACTCACTGTCATGTGGAAGCTGGGTGGCAGTGAGCTCTTGAGACATTGTGAGTAAGACCTAGTTTTGGGACTTTGTGTGACTGCATCTATAAGGATTTGTGCTATAAAGGTTTTGCTTCTACTGTTTATGCTATTTATGTTTGGAGCATCCTGAACCCCTAAATTCCCTTTTTTTCAAGCGCAGTAAATTTACATGAAGAACATCCCCTAGACTGAGCCTGTATTGTCAGTGTGCATGGAACTGTGCCTTTGGTAGGCTGCTTCTGTACTAGCAAGGGAGACCCGGGCACATTCTCAGCAGCCCCATTGGGGTGAGCACTACATATGAAAGTAAAGTGAAAAATAACTTTTACCCTTTTTACTCTTCCAGTAATAAGAGAGCAGAGGGAAATGACACTTAGTGCGTTAGAGAGGTAAGTAAACACTATTGAAATATGTGCTTTGTTCAGATTTTATGTCTGAAGTTTACAGTCATTTTAAGGTGTGTGAGTTGCCCATGTGGCTATGAAAGCCAAGGAATGTTCCTGACACTCTTTTGAACAGGAAGACATTTGGATGATTGGTAGAACATCTCCAACATTAATACACCAATCTAGTTGAATGTGAATAAATACTACCAGCCTTCTGAGATTATTTTCTAGGTAAACTCAATAGAAAGCCCTTACAGCACCCTCACTACTTCATCAGGATAGCAGAAGTCTATATAGGCATCTTGATCCCATGGATACTTGCCCTATTGTTGCTACTGAGTGGGTTTTCATAAAATATACAATTATAAAAATGGATGCATTATACCATCAGTATACACTCACCAGCCACTTCATTAAGTACACCTGTTCAATTGCTCAGTAACACAAATTGCTAATCAGCCAATCACATGACAGCAACTCAATGCATTTAGGCATCTAGATGTGGTGAAGACAACTAGTTGAAGTTCAAACTGAGCATCAGAATGGGGAAGAAAGGGCATTTAAGTGACTTTGAATGTGGCATGGTTGTCGGTGCCAGCTGGGCTGGGCTGAGTATTTCAAAAACTGCTGATATACTGAGATTTTCGCACACAACCATCTCTAGGGTTTACAGAGAATGGTCCAAAAAAGAGAAAATCTCCAGGTCAGAGGAAAAAGGGCAGATTGGTTTGAGATGATAGAAAGGCAACAATAACTCAAATAACCACTCGTTACAACCAAGGAATGCAGAATACCACATCTGAATGCACAACTCATCGAATCTTGAAGCAGATGGGCTACAGCAACAGAAGACCACACCGGGTGCCACTGTTGTCAATTAAACACAGATAACAGAGGCTACAATTCACACAGGTTCAACAGAATTGGACAATAGAAGATTGGAAAAACAGTGCCTGGTCTGATGAGTCTTGATTTCAGCTGTGGCATTCAGATGGTAGGGTCAGAATTGGACGTAAGCAATATGAAAGCATGGATCCATCCTGCCTTGTATCAACGGTTCAGGCTGGTGGTGTAATGGCTGGTGATTGTATATTTTTAAGCATTAAACCACACAAACATAAGGAGAAAATACACGTTCTTTTTAAATACTGTCCAAATGGAGAATGAAACCAATGACCCAAGATAAAACTGCTTACACCTAACCACCATCTTTTCTTTTATTACTGATTATTGCAAGGAGGATTGGTTGCCTTCTTTGGTGCTCTAGCTGCTTGTGCACTTTTGTTTGTAGCGCTCGCTATACTTTTTCCACACATTTTTAACCACCATCTTGGTCACAGCAGACCTATTTGTTTGTAAACCTACTTTTTGTTCTCTATAAATTCTAACATACATACTCATACTTTAAGGTCAGGTCTAAACCAGTACATTCTACCTACTTTTCTATGAAAGTAACAATTGGTTCATCTGTCATATTCAATTTAAAATGCATGTTTGCAATCAACCAACACATTCTGGGTTAATTTAGTCAGAAAGTAAGTGGGATATTCTGAACCTGGCAAATGTCACCTTACTGATATAGGTCATGTTATCAAGTCCAATTGCAATTAACCTTTGAACTTATGTAAAAATGTGACCCCATTATCAATTCATTACAGCTCCATAATAACTTCAAGTGGTTTTCTGTTTCATATCCCAAGACACCTACACTGAGGAACTCTCTCAGTGAATATAAATGACTATGGTCTGTGTAAAATTAGTGGGAGTGAAAAGAACTTAGCTTAGATAAAGGTTAAAGCAGAACGAAGCACAAAGATTTAACTTTTTACCAAAACAGATACAAGGCATGCCCATACCTCCCAGCAGTCCCAGATTCCGCATGACTGAATCCTGTAAGATCTGGACTTTGTCCCACTACTACAGTCAGGTCCATAAATATTGGGACATTGACACGATTCTAACATTTTTGGCTCTATACACCACAATGGATTTGAAATGAAACGAACAAGATGTGCTTTAACTGCAGACTGTCAGCTTTAATTTGAGGGTATTTACATCCAAATCAGGTGAACGGCGTAGGAATTACAACAGTTTGCATATGTGCCTCCCACTTGTTAAGGGACCAAAAGTAATGGGACAGAATAATAATCATAAATCAAACTTTCACTTTTTATTACTTGATTGCAAATCCTTTGCAGTCAATTACAGCCTGAAATCTGGAACGCATAGACATCACCAGACGCTGGGTTTCAACCCTGGTGATGCTCTGCCAGGCCTCTACTGCAACTGTCTTCAGTTCCTGCTTGTTCTTGGGGCATTTTCCCTTCAGTTTTGTCTTCAGCAAGTGAAATGCATGCTCAATCGGATTCAGGTCAGGTGATTGACTTGGCCATTGCATAACATTCCACTTCTTTCCCTTAAAAAACTCTTTGGTTGCTTTTGCAGTATGCTTTGGGTCATTGTCCATCTGCACTGTGAAGCGGCGTCCAATGAGTTGTGAAGCATTTGGCTGAATATGAGCAGATAATATTGCCCAAAACACTTCAGAATTCATCTTGCTGCTTCTGTCAGCAGTCACATCATCAATAAATACAAGAGAACCAGTTCCATTGGCAGCCATACATGCCCACGCCATGACACTACCACCACCATGCTTCACTGATGAGGTGGTATGCTTAGGATCATGAGCAGTTCCTTTCCTTCTCCATACTCTTCTCTTCCCATCACTCTGGTACAAGTTGATCTTGGTCTCATCTGTCCATAGGATGTTGTTCCAGAACTGTGAAGGCTTTTTTAGATGTCGTTTGGCAAACTCTAATCTGGCCTTCCTGTTTTTGAGGCTCACCAATGGTTTCCATCTTGTGGTGAACCCTCTGTATTCACTCTGGTGAAGTCTTCACTTGATTGTTGACTTTGACACACATACACCTACCTCCTGGAGAGTATTCTTGATCTGGCCAACTGTTGTGAAGGGTGTTTTCTTCACCAGGAAAAGAATTCTTCGGTCATCCACCACAGTTGTTTTCCGTGGTCTTCAAGGTCTTTAGGTGTTGCTGAGCTCACCGGTGCGTTCCTTCTTTTTAAGAATGTTCCAAACAGTTGTTTTGGCCACGCCTAATGTTTTTGCTATCTCTCTGATGGGTTTGTTTTGTTTTTTCAGCCTAATGATGACTTGCTTCACTGATAGTGACAGCTCTTTGGATCTCATCTTGAGAGTTGACAGCAACAGAGTCCAAATGCAAATAGCACACTTGAAATGAACTCTGGACCTTTTATCTGCTCATTGTAATTGGGATAATGAGGGAATAACACACACCTGGCCATGGAACAGCTGAGAAGCCAACTGTCCCATTACTTTTGGTCCCTTAACAAGTGGGAGGCACATATGCAAACTGTTGTAATTCCTACACCGTTCACCTGATTTGGATGTAAATACCCTCACATTAAGCTGACAGTCTGCAGTTAAAGCACATCTTGTTCGTTTCATTTTAAATCCATTGTGGTGGTGTATAGAGCCAAAAATGTTAGAATTGTGTCGATGTCCCAATATTTATGGACCTGACTGTAGCTAGGTGAGAGAATGTTTATTACTGTTCTGTTGGGTGGAGTGATCTCTTGCTTGCCATGAACCATCCAGTTTGTCAGAGGGAGGCAATGGCATAGGATGAAGGGTATGGACAGCTAAGTAATGATTACCACTGGTTGCATAGAGATACAGCACATGGAAACCAGGACACACTTCCTACACAGCATAGGAGCTGTCCAGCCATTACATAGGGGACCCTGCAACTCCACACAGGGGGTCACCCCTCATGGAAGGTAGGAGCTGCTGTGAGGATTACGCTGAGAAGTTTGAGTGGGAAAGCGGCCTGCTTCTGTCAAGGGTTGTATGCCTGCTTTACCCAGGGGAGCTTGTGATGTATCAAATACACACCTTGATATATTATTATCCTCAACTATACATACTAAAATGTGATCTTTATTCTGCTGTGGAACCATATATCCTAGCATGCCACTGGCAACTACCCGGCCACTGACTGCTAATGGTCGAGGCATTCAATAAAAGATGTTTCTGCAATTGGTATATAGCTCTTCCTATTTGTTTGTCTTTCTTTCAGTGTGTAACCCAGACAGCCAACAAAGTGCAACTGCTCCTCCGTCTTGGTTTTAGTGTTACATGCTTGCCAGTTAGCTCTGACCCGAGTCTGATTTCCAGGCACAGTGCCAGGGCTTGAAGACTGGTCCCTTGGAATAGAATTTACTGCTGATCAAGCAATTAAACCCTCTTTTTTTACAGCCGAGGAATCGTCTTAGCCTCTGTTTGATCTCCAGTTGCCATGGTGCTGCACATGTAATGAGTTATGACACCAGCTATTTGATGGCCTGACAGTTTGGTTGAGAGCACAAGCAACTGTAACAGTTATCATTCACAGCATGCCTTGTATGTAACTGTTTCAGAGAAAGAAGCAAATCAGTGGGTTTAGTTCCACTTTAAAGTGTACACAAACCCTCACAGAGAATAAAAATCATAATTTTAGACTATATTTAATCATGGTTCCTTTTGGCCATACAGAATTCCCAGCACAATTTAGTTATGCCCGCTGTTCACCACGGCAGTCTCCGCGTGTTACTCCTTTTCTTTTTTGCAAGTTGTTCCTCTTTCTCAAATTTTACTGTTTGGAGGAAATTGTCACATTGCTAATGTGGTTATTTCAGCTGTAAACCTAACAATCAGGCCCTACAATATCTAGTATCATAGATGATCACGTGTACCATCATGACAACTATAGAACTAAACAAATGCTTAAACAGCACCCTCTTCGGCTGTGAAGGATAGGAAGGTATAGTTCCACTTTAAAATTACATAACAGAAGTCTTGCATGCAAGTTGTGAAGGAGCTCAGAGTTGACAAATACAATCCTAACTGCAGAGGTGGTTTACTCTAATATTTCTGAGTGTTTTAAAGTATGACACTTACCCTTGGGCCAAAAAAAGGTTTTTATTTTTTTTACCAAAGGTGTAAAGCTCTTTACTGCTTATGTGATATTTAACTCAGACTGAAGACTTGGTCAAATTGCTTTTTAAACAATCAAACTGTGAAAAACTGGATAAAAAAACTTGGGTTACTGTTCCGGTTCCTGTATCCAAGTTCGGTGGACTTCACTGTGGGTGCCAGCTTAGTGTGAAGAGCCTGTCCCAGCTCTGTGTAATCAAACAGGAAAGGGGAAAGTCCCAAACACCACTCTCCAAAATAACATCGGTAATACTAGTTGAAGCAGCCTCAGTCAACCCCTGTCCTAGCCATGCCCCCAACACAAGGCTTAGTTATTTAGGTCCTTGGAGGTCCTCCCCCACTAATATGTTACAAGATGACCCCCCACCCCTAAACTGCCTCCACCCCCGACAGGATTTAAGTGTTCTCCCCAGCAGCAGCTATCAATTTTGAATTTTGTTCTTGTTTAAACCACAAGTCCTGTCTGCTACCACAGCAGATGGACTATTATTTATTAATGTGGCCAGTACCGCACTCATAGTCCATTGACACTTCCTCCAGCTCTGTAACCGAAACTCCATACCTCAGTATAGACAAGGAGCTAATTTCATAATAATTTAGTCCAGATTCATTGAAATTTGTTACTATTATGATTTGGAAATTTGGATACATGAGATTCTCCAAATAACGAAATCTTCATTCGAATTTCGATTTGTAACAAAAAGAATTGCATATGTCTAACTGCAAAATCATGGACAATAATTTGAAGCTACTCCTAACATACATTGCAGTTCTAACAAACTCCACTGTTCTAGGAAGGCCTGCCACAAGATTTGAGTTTGTCTATAGGAATGTGTGCCCATTCAGTCAAAAGAGAATTTGCGAGGTCAGGATGGTGCGGAAGTTGGAAGAAAAGACCTAGATCACAATCAGTGTCTAATTCAGCAGGGTGTAGGTCAAGGCTCCTTGCAGGCCACTCATGTTCCTCCACACTAAACTTATCACACAATGTCTTAATAAGCTTGATTTGAACTAGGGGCATGCTCATGCTGGAACAGAAAATGAAAAGAATTGCATATGTCTAATAGCAAAATAATGGACAATAATTTGAAGCTACTCCTAACATACATTGCAGTTCTAACAAACTCCACTCTTCTAGGAAGGCCTGCCACAAGATTTGAGTGTTTCTATATGAATTTGTGCCCATTCAGGCAAAAGAGAATTTGTGATGTCAGGATGGTGCTGATGTTAGAAGAGAAGACCCAGCTCACAATCAGTGTCTAATTCAGCAGGGTGAAGGTCAAGGCTCCTTGCAGGCCACTCATGTTCCTCCACACTAAATGTATCACACAATGTCTTAATAAGCTTGACTTGAACATAGGGGTATGCTCAAGCTGGAACAGAAAATGGCCTTCCACAAACTGTTAACACAAGGTTGAAAGCACACAAATGTCTTTGTATACTGTAGTGTTAAGAGCACACGTTAATAGAAACACCTGAATGCAAACATTTAGAGGGATGATCAGGAGATGGCCCCATAAAAGTCTATGAGAAGATACTGGCCAAGCACAACTACCACATGAAAACAATTTGAAACTGGATTTAAACAGTGAAGTCTCTGGCCAACATTTTCTGTCTACATTGCTCTTATATGAACCGAATCCTATGTATACAAGGCATCAGAACCTCTTGGACCCCAAAGCTCAAATAGGATGACGGACATTGGGCGAAGCCAGAACCTGGCGACATAATCACACTCTTTGAGACTGCACACATGTGACTTGGAAGTGGTGTGGATCTCATACAAGACTGGTAATTTGATCCTCAGTGCCGAATGAGAGCACTATAGAGTATACGTTTGATTTTTATCAGTATAATATTGGTTTTAAATAAAAAATATCTGCACCATGAGCTTCTGCCTCCCCTCTTTTTTAATATGCTGGAGGTTTTATGTGATTTGTGGGCAGCACAGTGGCTAAACGGTTAGCACTTCCGCCTGGCAGTAATTATGGTTGTTGGTTTGAATCCCAGCCACGGCACCACCTGCCTGGAGTTTGCATGTTCTCTCTGTGCCTGTGTGGGTTTCCTCCAGGTACTCCAGTTTCCTTCCACACTCCAAAGACATGCTAGTAGGTAAATTGGCTCCTGTCTAAATTGGCCCTAGTGTATGTATGTATGAATGTGAGTTAGGGACCTTAGATTGTACACCCCTTGAGGGTTAGGGACTGATGTGAATATATATATGTAAAGTGCTGTGTAAATGGACTGTGCTAGATAAGTACCTGAAATAAATATTCATCTTTTGTGAGAGTACCTATTGTAGTCGGAGGTATATATGAACTTCTGCTTTGTTTGACCATTTTATTAAGTTAATTGGTCAACAACAGAGGTGAGTTTATCACCACCTGTTTACCATAGGAGAGAAAATCTGTTGATTTTTAAGAATGGGATTGAGGGTTTGTTTACTTTTACTGGCACTTACTTCTGTGCTGGACTTTGCACTTTGTGAATATTGTGATGCACTTTATACAGTATCTCACCATAACACTTTGTAGAGGTTATAGGCATTAGGTTTATGGATTGTAATTGTATGTTTTATTTATTTTTGGATTTTTGTTGTTTTGTTTTGTTTTTTTAATTCATTTTCCCCACACAATTTATTTGGATATATACAGTTGTATTCAAAATAATAGCAGTGTGTTGAAAAAATTGGATAAAGCTCAAAATCCTTCTAATAGCTTTTATTTCCATACACACAAATGCATTGGGAACACTACACATTCTATTCCAAATCAAAACATGAAGAAAAATAGATCAAATTTGTGTTGTTCCGCTAAACTAAATTGAAGAAAAGTGAATATTAGACTGTTCAAAAAAATAGCAGTGTTTGTATTCTTCTTTACAAACTCAAACATTCACTATATAAACTGAAAAATGTTTGAAGATTTTGCTTTCCTTTGAATCACTTAATGAATATTTAGTTGTAGTCGCACTGTTTCTGAGAACTGCTGTACATCTGTGTTGCATGGAGTCAACCAACTTCTGGCACCTGTGAACAGGTATTCCAGCCCAGGATGATTGGACTACATTCCACAGTTCTTCTGTATTTCTTGGTTTTGCCTCAAACTGCATTTTTGATGTCACCCCACAAGTTTTCTATTGGATTAAGATCCGGGGATTGGGCTGGCCACTCCATAACGTCAATCTTGTTGGTCTGGAACCAAGATGTTGCACGTTTACTGGTGTGTTTGGGGTCGTTGTCTTGTTGGAACACCCATTTCAAGGGCATTTCCTCTTCAGCATAAGGCAGCATGACCTCTTCAAATATTCTGATGTATTCAAACTGATCCATGATCCCTGGTATGCGATAAATAGGCCCAACACCGTAGTATGAGAAACATCCCCATATCGTGATGCTTGCACCACCATGCTTCACTGTCTTCACAGTGTACTGTGTCTTGAATTCAGTGTTTGGGGGTCGTCTGACAAACTGTCTCCGTCCACTAGACCCAAAAAGAACAATCTTACTTTCATCAGTCCACAAAATGTTGCGCCATTTCTCTTTAGGCCAGTCAATGTGCTCTTTGGCAAATTGTAACCTCTTCAGCACATGTCTTTTTTTCAACAGTGGGACTTTGGGGGGGCTTCTTGCAGATAGCTTGGCTTCACATAGGTGTCTTCTAATTGTAACAGTACTCACAGGGAACGTCACACCTTCTTTCATCTTCCTGGAGCTGATTATTGGCTGAGTCCTTGCCATTTTGGCTATTCTTCTATCCATTCGAATGGTAGTTTTTAACTTTCCTCCACGTCTTTCAGGTTTTGGTTGCCATTTTAAAGCATTTGCGATCATTTTAGCTGAGCAGCCTATCATTTTCTGCACTTCTTTATATGTTTTCCCCTCTCCAATCAACTTTTTAATCAAGGTACGCTGTTCTTCTGAACAATGTCTGGAACGACCCATTTTCCTCACAATTTCAGAGAGAAATGCACTGTAACCAGCATGTACAACATTTGCTGCCTTCCTTCCTTAAATAAGGGCAATAATTGCCACCTGTTTTTCAAAGAATGAATGACCTCACTAATAGAACTCCACACTGCTATTATTTTGAACACGCCCCTTTCAACTAGTGATTCAATGACACAAAATCAGCAGCATGCATGTCATGACTGTTGGGTCTGTTGGATTTCTATTACTCTACTACACCTGCTAGTAAATTATTTGCCATGTAGAAATATCATTTCTACCAAAAACAGTGATTGATCAGGTTTGTGATGTCTGACTGCTATTATTTTGAACACAACTGTATATTCTATGTTATTATATAACTGTGATTTAATTATATTTTTGTTGGGGGTAGTTCTTTTTTTATTATCATTTATTTTTAATATCAATTTTGATATTCATACATCACCTGGTTTGTTTTTTTTTTGGCACTGTAGCCTAGTGCCTGAGTATAGGCAGTTGAAGTCAAAAGTATCAAGGCTCCTCTATGGTTTTCTGTGTCACTGGAGAAGCTACTGTATGTGTTTGGATACTGCCACCCTCTGTAACTCTGGGGTCAGGCAGAGTCTATTTTGGCAAGCATTTTGCGAGTGGGCAGTGTAGGGACAGGTCACCTGTCTGTCAGGGAAAGTGAATAACATTAGGGAAAGGTTCTGGACAAGTAGGGACAGGATAGGGACATGCCATCCCCTCTCAAATCCTCCCATTTGGGTACAGACCTGCCAGGCTGCATTCCGCCCTCTGAAACAGACACTGTCGGCACGTCCAAGACCTGCTCTGTTCCACATTACCATTACAACCTGTTAGAGTTCCCGGTTGCATGCTTTCCCGCCAGGCTGTTTGTAAAGATGAACTTTGAGTTTAATACAGGCTGTATCTGTGTATTACTGCCAAGCTGCACCTCCCAACATGAGTTTTTATCAGATTTGGAGGGATATCACCTGCATCATTTTGAGGGGTGTTAGTACCATACACATCATATTGTGAAAGCCTGTAACAATTATATACTGCAGCCTTTCTCAGCCTTTTTTAACAATGAGAAACCCTTAAATAACTTTTGGGTCTCAGGGAACAACTACCAATAATTACTATATCTACAACTCATGGTACATTAATGTGACGATCACTGGGAAGAATGTGGTCATTGGGAAGAATCCCGCCCAGGGGCGGACTGACCATTTGGAAACTCGGGCACTGCCCAGGGTCAGTAGGGGGCCCCATGAGATGCCCCTGGTACCTTTTTCATAGGCTTTTTTGAGTGTGGGCAAGGACACAGGGGCCCCATGATCCCCTATTGCCCAGGGGCCCCATGAGTTGTCAGTCTGCCCCTGATCCCGCCCTTACAGATAGCTTAAAAGATCATTGATATCAATGATTACTTATCTGACAGAGAGAAAGTGCTCATTGCTCAAGGAAACCCTAGCAACATTTGGAAGAACCCTAGGGTTGCATGGAACCCTGGATGACAAAGGATAATATAGTAGATTTCAGAAAGCTGGAAAGTTAGAAAGAGAAACTGAATCGCTGTGTCAATATATCATAAGATGTTGCTACAGAACTACTGATCACAGATCAGAACTTTGACATTTTCGTGGCTTACCTCTATGGATTACTCAGCTAGTCTGAAAATAGGTACCTCTTGAATTTGACAGAATTTATTTAATGTTACTAGTCTGGAATTGTTGAGCAGTTGTCAGTGAAAATAACTAAAGATGACAAAGTTTTTCTATTCATCACTACATATATACTGTATATTAATTTCCCTAAATTTTCTTTTTTTAATTTTAAACATTCTCTGGCTGTTAGTTGGGATAAATTTTACTATTGGCAGATGGACTGCATTTTCAAAACTATTTTCCTCCTAGACAGGGAACAATCACGCCATGCCTCCCTAATTAATGACATCCATGTCTTGCCAACAAAAACCTAAGTTATATAACTGCGCCTTTCACCACATCTTTGAGGCTGTAGGTCGGGTGGTGAAATTATGAGATCTGTACATGGTATTCATTGCCTATCTCATGCCCTATAAAATCTGTCAAAATATTTATGGTGCACAACGGAAAACTATTAAATTTTTCTGAACATCATGTTATGTATTTGCAAACATTCAGTTGCCAGCTGTAGATGACTGCGGACAGCTGTGGACCGACAATGTAGATATCAAGCAAAATGTGAACATTTGATATTATGCATTCCAGATAATTTCAATTTCTGTACAAACATAAGGAAACAGGAGACATTAATAAACCTAACACTTATATAAACATACATAGTTCTGTCCTACAAGTCTGCAGTTTGGGATTAATGATCAATCCTCTCAAAACATATTTTTCTGCTTTCTAAGTGCTGAAGATTTAAAATAGCACTTAAGGCAAAACTTAAAAAAAAATCATTTGGACCTAGTAAGTGAGGTTTATATCCTCTGCTTTCTGTTTCCCACTGGGGAGACTTTCCTTCACTTCCTGTCCTATAGCCACAACAGGCAGTGACAAGGAATTCCTTCATAGTGAGGGAATTCCTAGTTGTCACCAGCATCACCAGAACTAGTTCCCCATTGGAAGATTCCCCTCAAATTCCTGTTCTGGTGACAACCCAAAATTTGGGATTTTCTTTCATTTTCATTATTTGTGAAAATGGTAAGCGGCACAATTATAAAGGGTGAATCTCCCTAATGGGATCACAAACCCTGCACACCTATCAAACTAGGAAGATCAGCTGTTTTCATGCAGCTGCTGTAACCTAATAGACTTGAATTCACTGCCTGTGGGCAGCAGCTGGAACCTAGAGATGCAGAAAAAAATGATCTGTTCATGGTATATGGGCCTCTGCATCAGTGTGAACAAGGACTATTAATTGTCCATTAAGCCTGGACAGCATTTCTTAGGTCAGGAACTGATGTTGGAAAAGCAAACCTGGCTCACCATCAACATTCCAATCCATTTCAAATGTGTTCATTAGTATTCAGGTCACGGCTTTGTTTAGGCCACTCAAGTTCTTTCAAACCAACCTTATACAGTCATGGCCAAAAATATTAACACCCCTGCATTCCTGTCAGATAACGCACCACTTCGCCCAGAAAACTGTTGCAATTACAAATGTTTAGGTATTCTTATGTTTATTACTTTTGTTTGTATTGGTATTAAAAAAAAAAAAGTGGAGGAACAAAAAGTCAAATTGACACATTCCACTCAAAAGCCCCAAAATGGACTGGCACCCTCCATGTAATATTTGTTAGCACACCCCTTGGAAAAAATAACTGAAATCAATTACTTCCTATTACATAAATGAGTTTCTTACACCTCTCTACTGGAATTTTGGATCACTCTTCTTTCGCCAACTGCTCCAGGTCTCTCAGATTGGAAGGATTGGAATTTGTCAGATTTGGCTTTTTGTTCCTGCACATTTTTGTATCATACCAATACAAACAAAAGAAATAAACATGAGAATGCCTTAACATTTGTAATTGCAACAATTTTCTGGGCAAAGCCGGCATTTACACATTGCTGGCCAGGGAAGAAGGTGACAAGGGGCAGGACCAATTGGAACTACTGCATGTGCACCCGCAGCGGTCTATAATTAACCTGAATTATACACCGCTGTGGATGCACATGCAGTAGTTCCAGTTGGTCCTGCCCCTTGCCACCTTTTTTCCCCGGTTGGCACTGTATAAATACCTGCTATTTCCCTATGAACGGGTTGTCTTTAAAATGGGGTGGTGTCCCTGAAACACATATCGGCCCCGCTCATCCCTGACATCACAGGTTGGACTTGACAGCTGCATATTCTCTCTCATTGCAGCTATACTCCCACTGGCTTGTCGCCAATCCCTGGCTGTACTAGATGTTCACACTGCTGCAGGTCCTGCTTGGCTGCACTCATTTGTTATCCATCTGATGCCGGAATTCTTGCCTTGGCTCCTGTATGCTGCTAATCAAGATTTTAGAACGTAAGTGTATGTTTAATTGGTGTCTTTGTGGTTTAACTAACTACTGAACCTTGCACTCTGTATGTAACGCATCCCTGAATTGTAGACTCTGTATGCAACGCACACCTGAGCTTTGCACTCTGTTTGTAACGCACTCCTGAACCTTGCATTCAGTTCGGAACGCGCTCCTGAACCTTGCACTCTGTTCGTAACGTACTCCTGAACCCTGCACTCTGTATGTAATGCACCCCTGAACCTGGCACTCTGTTCGTAACGCACTCCTGAAACTTGCACTCTGTTCGTAACACACTCCTGAAACTTGCACTCTGTTCGTAACACACTCCTGAACCTTGCACTCTGTAACGCACCCCTGTACCCTGCATTCTGTATTTAATGCACACCTGAGCTTTGCACTCTGTTTGAAACGCATTCCTGAACCTTGCACTCTGTTCATAACGCACTCTTGAACCTTGCACTCTGTTCATAACGCACTCTTGAACCTTGCACTCTGTTCGTAACGCACCCCTGAACCTGGCACTCTGTTCGTAACGCACCCCTGAACCTGGCACTCTGTTCATAACACACTCCTGAACCTTGCACTCTGTTTGTAAAGCACTCCTGAACCTTGCACTCTGTTTGTAACGCACTCCTGAACCATGCGCTCTATTTGTAATGCACTCCTGAACCTTGCACTCTGTTTCTAATGCACTCCTGAACCTTGCACTCTGTTTCTAATGCACTCCTGAACCTTGCACTCTGTTTGTAACACACTTCTGAATCCTGCACTCTGTGCATAATGCATTCCTGAATC
This sequence comes from Staurois parvus, assembly GCF_062004578.1. NCBI lineage: Eukaryota > Metazoa > Chordata > Amphibia > Anura > Ranidae > Staurois > Staurois parvus. The sequence continues at coordinate 177,699 of NW_028318458.1, forward strand.
CTTCCATACTTTGTGTAACGCACTGTTCCACAGTTTGTGCAAAACCATTTGTAATGGAAGCTTTTAATTCTTTTTTTTAAAGGATTGTGCTGGGGGTTGTGTCCATAAGACTCTAGCTTGTGGCACAGCAGTCAAAGCATATTTTATAGGTACAAAGAAGCCCGACTATTGTGTAACCACGCCCTTTAGGCCCCTCCCACTGTTAAGCATTTGGTCACACCCATTTTTGCCACAGCATGCTACGCACGCCACAGGTCATTCCTCCCTCAAATGTCCCTCATTCTGAAGTTCAAAAGTTGAGAGGTATGTGGAGTAAATAACAACAAAGTTCTTTTACTGAAGTAATTAATCATAACAAATGAACAGTTCTCAGAGTCATCTTCCATTCACATTACTGTACAACGTGCTCTAGGTGTCCTTTAGTCGTGCCCCTTTGCCCCATGAGATAGTCATACCTTAGATAGGTGAAAAAGTATTGTAGTCCACTAGCCCATTTCAGCAGCAGAAGTCCATATCCCTTGGAACTCTGACTCCCACAAGGGGTGGTTAAGCAGCAAGGTAGCTCCTACATTTTCAGCAGCACGCTCCTTCTCTTCCCGTACTAAGAGTATGCAAGGGGACCTCTGACTTAGATACAGTTTCCCTTTTATATGCTTTGCCCAGCAGAGGGTGATACTTGTCTGAAAAGCCAGGGAAAACCTGGCCAGCAGTATTAATCTTTACCTCTCAGGTAGCATCATTTCATCTGGGCAACACTGACAAAACAGTGAGATTTAACACAGCAGCAAATACCCTTAACCCAGAAAGATATTTAACACGGCAACACAATACCTTATTAAGACCTGCTTACATGTGGATACTACAAGATGTAAGAATGACATTTTTTTTTTTTACATTTTGTTTTCTTTGATGGTTGGATTTACTGGCCCATACCATCTACTCTCACCAGCCACTATATTTGGTACACCTTGCTAGTGCACGAAAATATCCCCCACACCATTACCAGCACCACCACCAGCCTGAGCCGTTGTTACAAGGCAGGATGGATCCATGCTTTTATGCTGTTTATGCCAAATTCTGACCCAACCATCTGAATGTCACAGTCTGCCCATTCTCCTCTGACCTCTGATATCAACAAGACATTTTCGGCCACACAACTGCCGCTCACTGGATAGTTTCTCTTTTTCAGACCACTTTCTGTAAACCCTAGAGATGGTTGTGCATGAAAATCCCAGTAGATCAGATGTTTTGAAATACTCAGACCAGCCCATCTGGCACCAACAACCATGCCACATTGAAAGTCACTTAAATCCCCTTTCTTCCCCTTTCTGATACGGGGTTTGAACTTCAGCAAGTCGTCTTCGCCACATATAGATGCCTAAATGCATTGAGTTACTGCCATGTGATTGGCTGATTAGCAAATTGTGTTACCAAGCAATTGAACAAGTGTACCTAATAAAGTGGCCGGTGAGTGTATACTTTCCCTATTTTCGTTTTTGGCTTTTCTTAAATGAAGTATATAAAATAAAAATAATAAAATTAGCTTTGTGCTATTCGCCCAGATAAAATATAATAAGACATAAAGCTTAGCTGGTGGCATAGCAGGAAATGAAAGGATATCTCTCCAAAATGTAGATAAATCCTTATTAAAGGCCAGTTCACACCATAGAAATGCAGTCTGAATGCATTTCTGTATGCACGTTTTTAACGCCTTCCGATGCATTTTTTTATGCGTTTTTCGTGCGTTCTGGTTACTTTTTTCCACCTCTCTTTTTCTTCAACTTAAATAAGGACATGTGCATTCCGATGCATTTTTTATGTGTTTAGGTGCATTCCAGGGTGTTTTTAATGCATTTTTTATGCATTTTACTACATTACAATACAGTTCAGTGCAGAAAAAATGCAGCATGTTCTACTTTTTTTTTCTGGAACTGGAAAGCACTAGAACTGACTGCACTGGTGTGAACCATGCCATTGGAAACCATGTAACCTGCTATCAATGTGTTTTTGATGCAAAAAAAAACCACACTGGACTGCATGTGGTGTGAACTGTTGACCACGACACAGTTGACCACCCCCTCCTCCTTAATAAACTACTCTCCCTTGGCATCAGAGATACTGCTCTCTCTTGGTTCTCATCCTACCTATCCCGACGCTCCTTCAGTGTCACCTACAATGGTGCCACCTCCCCCTCCCTCCCCCTCTCTGTTGGGGTGCCCCAAGGCTCTGTCCTTGGACCCCTTCTCTTCTCCATCTACACCTCCTCCCTGGGCAAACTCATACACTCTCACGGCTTCAACTATCACCTCTACGCTGACGACACCCAAATCTACCTCTCCACCCCTCTCCTCACTCCCACTATCTCCGCCCGCATCACTCACCTCCTAAATGACATCTCAGACTGGATGTCGCTACATTTCCTCAAGCTCAACCTCTCCAAAACCGAGCTCCTCGTCTTTCCCCCTGCCAACACCCCCCCCCCCATCCTATCCATCATCACCAACAACTCCACTATCACTCCCGCCCCGCAAGCCAAAGTCCTTGGTGTCATTCTTGACTCGAACCTCTCCTTCCAACCACATGTCAAATCACTCACAAACACATGCAGGCTCCATCTTTGCAACATTGCCAAGATACGTACCTTCCTCACCCTTGACACCACCAAACTCCTAGTACACTCCCTCATCATCTCACGCCTTGACTACTGTAATTCTCTTCTCACCGGCCTACCCAAGTGCAGGCTCTCCCCGCTCCAGACCATCCTGAACTCAGCGGCCAGACTCATCCACCTCACCACCCGCTCCACCTCTGCCACCCCCCTCTGCCTCTCCCTCCACTGGCTCCCGATTGCCCAACGCATCAAATTTAAACTCCTAACCCTGACCTACAAAGCCGTTCACAACACTGCCCCTGACTACCTCACCAACCTGATCCCCAAGTACCGCCCTACCCGTACCCTTCGCTGCTCACAGGACCTCCTTCTATCCTGCTCCCTGGTCTCCTCCTCCCATGCACGACTGCAGGACTTCTCCAGGTCCTCCCCCATCCTCTGGAACTTACTGCCCCAATCCATCAGACTGTCGCCTTCCCTCTTCACATTCAGGCACTCCCTCAAAACCCATCTCTTCAGGGAAGCCTACCCCACCCTCACCTAACGGCCATTCTCCCTCTTTCCTCCCACCCCTCATTCCCCTCAGCCACTTCCTACTGTACCTTTACCCCCTCCCTCCTAGATTGTAAGCTCGAAAGAGTAGGGCCCTCTTACCCCTCGTACGTTGTTTGTTGTTGTTGTACTGTGCCATGTATTGTCCCCCCCTCTATTGTACAGCGCTGAGCAAACCCTTTGGCGCTATATAAACTCGAAGTAATAATAATAATAATAATAATAACTGGCCCTTAGACAGTTGCCATTGTTCCATTGAAAGGTTTTCTATATATTCCAGTGAAAATGTTCACATTTTGATTTTCCATCATTTTCTGTCCCACTGGCAGTGGTTATCAGGACAAATAGATGCCAGTCATGTTTAAAAGCTTAGTTTTGACCTGAAGATTACTTAACACCCCCCAAAAAAATACATTATTTTATTCTGTTTGCAGAGGGATAAGAGAAAATAAAATTAAAGTAATTGCACATTTTTATGTTGCACAATGTTATCTCAACTGTTTATCAAATATATATTTTCAGAGAAAATATACTCAAATAAATTATAGTTCACACAAACACAATATAATCCCAAATTTTGATAAAATATAAAAGATTGTGATGAGTAAATACTAAATAGGTCAAATACTAACAATTGCAATCACCAAATATGTAATGCCTAGAATTATTCCAGTGAGCATGACAATACTTAATGTGTATACATGAGTGCAGGAGACTTTCAACATTTTGTAGGGGTGTTTTTGTGTTCACTTTCTTTTTCTTCCTGAAATCAGCAGATGGAATGGAAGTTCTGGGCATCAACAAGAGACAGGTAAGCCATATAGCAGGAGGGAGGGAGCACCACACTTAGGGTACTGTAGAAATCAAAGCAGCCCTTCACCCATGGACATGAACATTTCCCATATGTCAATTGCCTTTGATGCTTGTTCAACCAGGATAAACATACTTAGAATCTCGGAGAATACTTTCCTTTTCTCCCCCACCGTTCTTCTGCTGCATGTCCCATCCCACATTGCCATCTTTGTTTTCTTCATCATCTGTCTCTTTCTTTTTCATGCAACCAGCCCTTTAATGACCCAGCACCAGTTCTCAGGATGGCAATAACTTTAGGCTGCATTTACAACTGAGCGGAGCGATTTTCAGGTGTATATTTTTGTATAATTTGGTGCACTTTTGCATTTTTTTTTTTTGTTATATAAGCATTTTAGAAGCATATTTCAAGCATTTTACAAGTGTATTCAAGTTTCAGATATTTTTGTTTGAGCCAATGAAAAGCCCAGAGCCCAGTTGTTACAGGCTAAAAACACCTGAAAAAAAAATGTGTGCATATTATGCATTTTGAGGCATTCCCATTCAAGTCGATGGGGCCCAAAACATCCAGTTCTGCCTCAAAAATAGCTTGTGTAGCTTCTGGAGCATCAGGTGTTGAGCTACAGGTGCCAGAGTGCTCATATGTGAACAGCCACCATTGAAATACATGGTATTCTGGCAGGTGAGTGGCTTGGAGCTTTGAGTTCCAAAACACTCAGGTATGAATGGGGCTAATTTGCAATGAGGGAGTCTACTGAGAAAAGCCAGAAAATAAGCCAACTGATTTTGTGTAAAAAAACTTGTGATTTTAAAATGTATTTATTTGTTACAGACATTTATAAAATAATCTTTGATCTGGGTCAGTAAGAGGGCAGTAGAAGCTTGTGTAGCGCTTAACCCCAAAAGGGCCCGCTGAGAAGTCCCAAGGTTCTTTTCCTAACTAGTGTATCCACAGCCAGACACTCAAACTCTCCTCTGGCTCAGTAGACAGTCTAGGGGTATCCTTTTTTTGATGCTTTATTAAAGCTGAACTTGGACAGGGTCTAGGGAAGTGGTGGAATACTGCAGTAGCTCAAAAAAACAGTAACATGAGGACACTTCTTAATCTTTGTAAAGCTTTGTAGCACAGTCCTTGGAGCAGCAACTATGGAAATGAGCTACATTCGACACCATAGGAAACGTACAAATTTTGTGCAAGAGCTGATGCTGACTCATGAGGGATAGTAGCAGCACACAGTCACTAGGATCCTTCAGAAAGGTCTGTACTCACAAATGTCCCTGGATACTTGGATGCCTCTTTCAAATATCAGCCAGACATTTATCCCATCTGCAAACTAGATCCTCAATAGAATCCTTCAGTCTGTGCCACCCAAGTTCAGTAGAATAGGCCCCACAACTTAAGCATAGCTGGGAACTCGATGAGCAAAGCAGAAATGCAGTTAGACTGCCCAGAAGGGCAGCAGAACTTCAGGCTAGGAATTTCTCCTCCTGGACAAGAACGCTGCTGTTCCAAGTTTCAGGTTATTTATGCACTCCATAACCACCTACTTGGCACACCCCCCAGGGATTGGCTGGGACCACATGAATATTCAGGCTGCTTATTTTACTCTCCCAGCCCACTACATTCCAGAACCCTCCAGAAGGCAGGGGAAAGCAGTCAAATCTGCAACCAATAAAACACACAAAATCCCCAAATAATCATAAGCTACTTAACTGATTATAGGAGAGCTACAGGCACTAACCCACGAACCTAGCTTGCAGTCTATCTAGGAGCATGCTACAGGTTCTCTCTGAGATATGTGCCATATAATATCCTCTCTTTTTCTGCTTCATGCATCACCAATTGCTTTCAAACTTCAAAGATTTGTTTGAGTTTGAATGGTGGCTGTGAGCAACTTTTTAGTACCAACATTTTTTAAATAAGTAGCTTTCAAGAGGTGAAAGAGTAAGGAGTGCATTCTAGGATCAAAAGCAGATTTATTCCAAGATCATCAGTTTAGGAGACAAAATAGGGTAAACTGGTGTACTACAGTAATGCTTGGGTGAAAGACTGAAGTATTAAGCCTATAGGGCTCCCTGTGTTCATTGTAAGGTTTCATTTTCAGTATGAAAGAGAAACTTTCATTCCTGGAGAGAAATTTTAATTCCTTCAGTACACAGGGATGTGTGCCATCTAGGCCAGGTGCTTTATCTTTATTTTGGTAGAACATAACATCACTTCTTATTGTGTTAGTTAGGTAAGTGATTTTAAATGGGAAGCATCTGCTGTATTTCCCCACCATATTGCCTGGTTCTAAAATCTCAGTGAAGAAAAACTAAGACAATTCTTTAAGAGATCAGCCTATCCTTTGCCTTCAATAGATATACAGTCAGATCCATAAATATTGGGACATCAACACAATTCTAACATTTTTGGCTCTATACACCACCACAATGGATTTGAAATGAAATGAACAAGATGTGCTTTAACTGCAGACTGTCAGCTTTAATTTGAGGGTATTTACATCCAGATCAGGTGAACGGTGTAGGAATTACAACAGTTTGCATATGTGCCTCCCACTTGTTAAGGGACCAAAAATAATGGGACAGAATAATAATCATAAATCAGACTTTCACTTTTTAATACTTGGTTGCAAATCCTTTGCAGTCAATTACAACCTGAAGTCTGGAACGCATAGACATCACCAGACGCTGGGTTTCATCCCTGGTGATGCTCTGCCAGGCCTCTACTGCAACTGTCTTCAGTTCCTGCTTGTTCTTGGGGCAATTTCCCTTCAGTTTTGTCTTCAGCAAGTGAAATGCATGCTCAATCGGATTCAGGTCAGGTGATTGATTTGGCCATTGCATAACATTCCACTTCTTTCCCTTAAAAAACTCTTTGGTTGCTTTTGCAGTATGCTTTGGGTCATTGTCCATCTGCACTGTGAAGCGGCGTCCAATGAGTTGTGAAGCATTTGGCTGAATATGAGCAGATAATATTGCCCGAAACACTTCAGAATTCATCCTGCTGCTTTTGTCAGCAATCACATCATCAATAAATACAAGAGAACCAGTTCCATTGGCAGCCATACATGCCCACGCCATGACACTACCACCACCATGCTTCACTGATGAGGTGGTATGCTTAGGATCATGAGCAGTTCCTTTCCTTCTCCGTACTCTTCTCTTCCCATCACTCTGGTACAAGTTGATCTTGGTCTCATCTGTCCATAGGATGTTGTTCCAGAACTGTGAAGGCTTTTTTAGATGTCGTTTGGCAAACTCTAATCTGGCCTTCCTGTTTTTGAGGCTCACCAATGGTTTACATCTTGTGGTGAACCCTCTGTATTCACTCTGGTGAAGTCTTCTCTTGATTGTTGACTTTGACACACATACACCTACCTCCTGGAGAGTGTTCTTGATCTGGCCAACTGTTGTGAAGGGTGTTTTCTTCACCAGGGAAAGAATTCTTCGGTCATCCACCACAGTTGTTTTCCGTGGTCTTCCGGGTCTTTTGGTGTTACTGAGCTCACCGGTGCGTTCCTTCTTTTTAAGAATGTTCCAAACAGTTGTTTTGGCCACGCCTAATGTTTTTGCTATCTCTCTGATGGGTTTGTTTTGTTTTTTTAGACTAATGATGGCTTGCTTCACTGATAGTGACAGCTCTTTGGATCTCATCTTGAGAGTTGACAGCAACAGATTCGAAATACAAATAGCACACTTGAAATGAACTCTAGACCTTTTATCTGCTCATTGTAATTGGGATAATGAGGGAAAAAACACACACCTGGCCATGGAACAGCTGAGAAGCCAATTGTCCCATTACTTTTGGTCCCTTAACAAGTGGGAGGCACATATGCAAACTGTTATAATTCCTACACCGTTCACCTGATTTGGATGTAAATACCCTCAAATTAAAGCTGACAGTCTGCAGTTAAAGCACATCTTGTTCGTTTCATTTCAAATCCATTGTGGTGGTGTATAGAGCCAAAAATGTTAGAATTGTGTCAATGTCCCAATATTTATGGACCTGACTGTATTTAATGCTTTAGTTTGTAACCTTCAACACTGGATAGATTGGAATGAGTAAGCAATTTATCTTTTTGGAAAAAAAAATACTAGCAGTTAAATTTCATATTATCAACAATTGTTCTCAGCTTTAGTCCTTTGCTATTTTTTTTTGCATTGCTCCCATTTTCATATAATTACATTTCAAACTTCACATGATTCAGCATTATCAAATTGCCATACAATACACTGAAAGGAAAAGTGACAATGTTAGAGGTTTCACTAGAAGAATTAGGAGACCACACATGATAGAGCAGTGTAAAATTGATTAGCACAAAAATTTTATTGAGCAAGGTTAGGCCAAAATTTACTAGAGACAAAGAGCACAAGCTGGGGTTTTAACTACAAGCATTAAGACATTGCAGATGATACAGAAATGAAAACCTATTAAGCAGCAGAACAGTTTTAAGCAGGGATAACAGCCTAAATAGTATATGCCTTACTTTTAATTTAAAAGGAGCATCATTTGAGATGATTTAGGTGCACACTGTTCTTGCATTTAGTTTTGTTTTTTTTTTCTTTCAAATGATGCAAGTGCTGGAAACAAAAGGCATCTCCAATTATTCAGTAACAAGTGAATGCTGTGCTTTAACCACTTGCCAACGTCCGGCAACATACTGTGGACAGGCAGCAGCTACAGGCAAAGCTATTTGCAAAGGGGGGCGCTGCGTGCCCGAGTGGGACACAGTGGAATGAAGATCACATGATCACAATGCGATCACATGATCACAATGTAAGCAAAGCTGTTATGAATCAATCTGATTCATAACAGCTCTGCTTCTGTTCCTGTGATTGTCTCACAGCTGTCACATGATACATGTTGCCAATCACAGCACCTTGTACCATGTGACCAGCGCTAGTCAAACACAGATCACTATTATTTTGAACTGTCATAAATCTAACTCATTCATGACAGTTCAAAACAAGCTTTGCATTGCTTGATTACATGATCTTCATTGCTCATATAATGCAAACTGTAGAAAAAAAAACAATCCCTGATCACCCCCCCCCCCCTCAAAGTAGTGCAATGTTACTATGGTAACATTGTATACATACACTGTGGGGGCCGGTATGTGGATAGGCTGCCAAAATGTCTCTCATGTGTGGTATCCCCATACTCAGAAGCAGTAGCAGAATGTGTTTTGTAGTGTTATTCCACATATAGCCATGGCATACGTGAGCATTATATCATTTAAGTCACAATTTCAAAAATTTCTGGCAAAAAAATTAAATCTTCCATGGACTTAACATGTCTCTCAGCAAATTCCTCAGGGTGTCTACTTTCCAAAAAGGGATTATTTGGGGGGTGTTTGTATTGCCCTGGCATTTTAGCACCTCAAAATATGTGATACGCAGTCAGAAAGTAAAAGCTGTCTAAATTCCAGTATATATACCATAGTTTGTAGACGCTATAACTTTCACACAAACAAATTAATATACACGTATTGGGATTTTGTTTTACTAAAAACATGTAGCAGAATCCATTTTAGCCTAAATGTAGGACTAACTTTGAGCTTATTGGACAATATATTTTTTTTTTCAAAATGTTCGGTATTTTTTTGTTCATATCACAAAAAAAAAAACAGTAGGAGCACGATCAACTTAGTTGATGTACTCCATGGCTCACGAACACTAGCTCTATTGCTAAGTTTAGATGCCCAGAAGGCATTTGACAGGTTGGGTAGGCCCTATATGTTTGAATTACAGTGACGTGGGAATACACGGGCCTTTTTTAAAAGCTATTACGGCGCTGTATTCACGGCCTATCGCACAGGTTATGCCACATCCAATATTTTTCCCATGCTCAACGGAACTAGAGAGGGATGCCCTCTGTCCCCGCTCCTATTTGGGTTATGTCTTGAACCATTAGCAGTAGCGATCAGAGTGCACCCTGACATAGGGGGAGTGATTGTGAGGGGGAAGGAATATAAACTCTCACTTTTTGCAGAATATGTTCTATTGACTATAACTAAACCTCACTTGTCATTACTTGCATTGCATAAACTTTTACAAACTTTTAGTGATTTATCTGGCTATAAAATAAACACTTCAAAGATGGAAGCTTTGCCCCTTAATATCCCATCCCAAGATCTCTCACTGCTGCAACAAAATTACTTATACCACTGGTGTATGTCATCTATAGAGATGAGCGAATTATTCAAAAATTCGATTCGGCTGATTCGCCGAATTTGCGGGAGAAATTTGATTCGATGCAAATTTATTCGCTGCGAATTTAACTTATTAAAAGGGTTTCTAGGCTTCAGAGAGCCTTTATATTAGTGCAGAACACTGTACCTTTAATTTAAATGCCCTTGGAGTCTGCTGGGGAAGAGAAATAATACTGTCAGTCAGTATGACATTCAGATGAGTGCCGTCGATCTTAGAATCACCGCACACTTCACTCATTTGGGCAGTCACAGGGCACGACGAAGAAGAAGAAGAAGAAGAAGAAGAAGAAGAAGAAGAATGAAAAGAAGAATGAAAAGAAGAAGAAGAAGAATGAAAAGAAGAAGAATGAAAAGAAGAAGAAGAAGAAGAATGAAAAGAAGAATGAGAAGAAGAATGAAAAGAAGAATGAGAAGAATGAAAAGAAGAATGAAAAGTAGAAGAAGAAGAATGAAAAGAAGAAGAAGAAGAATGAAAAGAAGAATGAGAAGAAGAATGAAAAGAAGAATGAGAAGAATGAAAAGAAGAATGAAAAGAAGAAGAAGAATGAAAAGAAGAAGAAGAAGAATGAAAAGAAGAATGAAAAGAAGAAGAAGAAGAATGAAAAGAAGAAGAAGAAGAATGAAAAGAAGAAGAAGAAGAAGAATGAAAAGAAGAAGAAGAAGAATGAAAAGAAGAATGAGAAGAAGAATGAAAAGAAGAATGAAAAGAAGAATGAGAAGAATGAAAAGAAGAAGAAGAAGAATGAAAAGAAGAAGAAGAAGAATGAAAAGAAGAATGAAAAGAAGAAGAAGAAGAATGAAAAGAAGAAGAAGAATGAAAAGAAGAATGAAAAGAAGCAGAAGAAGAATGAAAAGAAGAAGAAGAATGAAAAAAAGAATGAAAAGAAGAGGAAGAAGAATGAAAAGAAGAAGAAGAAGAATGAAAAGAAGAAGAAGAAGAATGAAAAGAAGAATGAAAAGAAGAAGAAGAAGAATGAAAAGAAGAAGAAGAAGAATGAAAAGAAGAATGAAAAGAAGAATGAAAAGAAGAAGAAGAATGAAAAGAAGAAGAAGAAGAATGAAAAGAAGAAGAAGAAGAATGAAAAGAAGAATGAGAAGAAGAATGAAAAGAAGAATGAAAAGAAGAATGAGAAGAATGAAAAGAAGAAGAATGAAAAGAAGAAGAAGAATGAAAAGAAGAATGAGAAGAAGAATGAAAAGAAGAATGAAAAGAAGAAGAAGAAGAATGAAAAGAAGAATGAGAAGAATGAAAAGAAGAATGAAAAGAAGAAGAAGAGGAATGAAAAGAAGAAGAAGAAGAATGAAAAGAAGAAGAAGAAGAATGAAAAGAAGAATGAAAAGAAGAAGAAGAAGAATGAAAAGAAGAATGAAAAGAAGAAGAAGAAGAATGAAAAGAAGAAGAAGAATGAAAAGAAGAAGAAGAATGAAAAGAAGAAGAAGAAGAATGAAAAGAAGAAGAAGAAGAAGAAGAAGAAGAATGAAAAGAAGAAGAATTCCAGTACAGCAAAAAGTGTATCTGCAGAGAGCTCCGCTATTTCTGACAGTTCTCTGACAGTTCCTTCACATTTACAGCGGTTGAAACATTGTATCTATTTATTTCCGAATAAAAACATCTGTATCCTAAATGGAAACAAATAGATACAATGTTTCAAAAGCTGTAAATGTGAAGGAACTGTCAGAGAACTGTCAGAAATAGCGGAGCTCTCTGCAGTGACACTTTTTGCCGGCTGATCGGCAAAAATTCGATTCGTGCATCCGAAGTTTGCTAAAATTCGGATTCGGTGCGAATCAAATTTTTCCTAATATTCGAAACGAATTCCACTTCGCCAAGTTCGATTCGCTCATCTCTAGTCGGGAAATCTATGCTCTCCTAAATCAGTGGGATGCCTATAAGATATCTTTCTTGGGTAGAATAAATGTATTAAAGATGTAAATTTTTCCAAAGCTACTTTACCTTTTTGAGACTCTACCAATCGCGATCCCACAAGCTCAACTGCAAACTCTACAACGAGCATTTTTTATTTGGCATGCCAGAAAGCCCTGAATAGCGAGAATGGTTCTATTGACATCTAAAAATAACGGAGGCTTAGGGGTACCAGATATTACCAAATACTATTTAGCCACTCATCTGAGACAAACGCTGTCATGGTTCATCCAAAAACCTCAGAACAGATAGGATTGAGATTGAATTAGGCTTTATTTATCCAATCCACACATGTTCATTGTTATGCCCTTTTCATTATGGATTCCCCCCCCCCCCTTTAGCTCAAATCCATTACATTTACCCTCAAAGTCCATGTTAAAAGTTTTATATAATCCGGAGCTCCCAGAAAATCTGTCCTACCCACAGATAAGCCCTTGGGCATTTAATGGGATATTTCAACTTTGTCATCTGATCAATCTGGTGTCATGCAGGATTTGGTCATTTGAGGAGATTAGGGCGTGGAAATCCACAATACCTGTATCAGCCAGACACACCTATTTACAGTTCCGTCATTTCTTCCATTCCTTGAATTCCCCTTTAACACTAGATCGCCCACAGATTTCGAGAGGATAGCCATTAAAGGTCCCACCCAACAACATCTTATCACCTCTTTATATAAACTACTTCTCAATAAAGGTTTTCTTATTGATAATCCTTACCGTTATATGAAGAGATGGGAGGATGAACTCCAATGCTCAATCTCTTTGAAATATTGGCAGGTGATTTGGGAATCTTTTGCTAAGACCTCTCGTTGTGTTGTGTATAAAGAAAACGTATATAAAATATTGATGCATTGGTACAAGACCCCTGTAGTGCTTCATGCGATCAACCCGAATCTGTCTGACAAGTCCTGGAGGTGCATGGGAGGAGTAGGCACCTTGGCACACATCTTTTGGTTTTATCCACAGATTGAGGGTTATTGAGCTATGGTTAGAATGGTCTTGGAGCAAGTACTCAATGTTACCCAGGTCACTTTCACTCTATTTGGAAACTATGGGATCATTCTCCCTTTGGTAGACTTCCTTCCTCTCCCCCTCCCCCCCCCCCTTATATAGTCCAGACACCTCTTTATATACCGTGCCTCTGACAAATAATGTAACCCAGTGATGTGCAGGCTTATGTTGATTTGTGCCTTTGTATTGTGCAGATTACTATGCTGTCTAATTATGTTCATCTTTCTTCTGTTTTTGTTTTCTTTTATACTGATGGTGGTTTTCTTTCATTGCAACGTGTACACCTAAAGTGTTGTTGTAACTGTGTTCTGAAAAAATGGGCTTTGCCAATTAATAAAAATTTACAATAATAAAAAAAAAACACACACAAAATTTTCTTGAGCAAATCTGCACATAAATTTTCTGCGACCATGGGCACTAACCTGGAAGAGAGTCAATGTCTAATCAGGGCTGGTGCTATGGCTAGGTGAACTAGGTAGCTGCCTAGGGCTCAGCCACAGTGACTGATGTCCTTCTTCCGTCCCCCTGACTATTGCCGCTCTCTCTTGCTCCCCCTGGTTTGCCATGTACCATCTTTCTTCTGCCTCTCCATCACCTTGTTAGCTGCCTCTGGCCACAGTGAGACCCCAAAACTACAGCGCTGCTCCCTGTATACACACTTGTGTAGAACTAATACCAAGTAGAACTGCATAACTACATGATCTACCTCTCATCTCCAGCTGGGCCAGTCCAGGAAAGTTGGGAAGCTGGATCGCTGCAGTGCAGGTACACCCTGAACGTCATCTCTCAGAGGAAAAGAGCTGGTGGACTGGCCCAGCATGAAGGAGGTGGCGCCGGGCATCTTCCACAGGAGTGGGATCTGGAGGAGGAAACAGGTGCTGGACCGGTTCTTCTCCTCCTCCCAGCCCAACCTCTGCTGCTCTGGGGCTGACTCCTTACCCTCCAGCACCCCTTGTAATAGCACCGGCAGCATCACCAGTACCCTGTAGCTCAGCTCCACTCTGCACCACCTCCAGGATCACCTCCCACCCTACAACCGGAGTTGGGACATCCAGGATGGAGAGAGACAGCAAGGACCAGACTGGGAGGCTGCCAGACGACACCAACTGTCCCATCAAAAGAACCCTGCCTGGCAATGAGTACATCAACCAGCTACTGCACCCCATCAGCACCAAGGACAGCGGGCCGGCCAAGGAGAGGGAGAGCCGACAGCAGACTGTGAGACTGTGAGTGATTGCGGGGGGAAGATGGGGGGCGGTAATCAAAATCAGCATCCCAGGGGAGAGTTTACCATCGTTGTGGGTGCACTTCACTGCTCCCCCTCTGAAATGTCTGGGAAAGTGTGCTTTGTCCTTTATCTGCAGTCAGTACAGGACACACAGACAGGGAGCATCCCATCAGGGGCTCTCCTTGTCTACCCCAGACCACCGACACATGCCATTGCAAGGGTTGAAGCTTTTTAAAATTTTGAAGGTTTTTTTTTTGGGGGGGGGGAGGGGCTGCAAGTAGCTGGTCTTGCCTAGGGCGTAAAGTAGTCCAGCACCGGTCATGTGTCTAATATGTATAGTGCTCTTCTTCAGCTAATCCTAGAGCCAGCAGAAGTAGACATATTCAGTCCCTTGATGTAATCAGCACTATCCATCTAATGCACATAAATCTTTATCCCTTTCCTGCTACACATACAGCCAACTTGCATACAGTACCATCAGTTGTAAATATGCTGCTTCTGTGGAGATGAAAATATATTGTATGTGAGGACCTTTGACAAATAACAACAGTGCCTCAAAAGATTAACCAAAATCTATTGGTCATTCCCACCTAAAACTAAAGTCATTGCTATCATACTGTTCCTTATCATCATTTGCTTGCTCCAATTATACCACAAAGGAACTCGTCATCCACTTGACCTCCTCCCACTATTATGATATGGATCCAGATGTTTGAAAAGGCTGGATATTAATCATATAAAGTTGTTTTTTAAATACTATCTTGTACAGAAGCCTGCTCTATCACACTAATCATAAAGCACATTCTCTGTTCTGCTGATAATACTCATTTCACAGTTAATGTTACTTGATTCCTTACAAACAAATGTCTTATTTCTGCTTCATTTACCAGCGATGATTCGCGCTGTAATTTTGCAGAAACACTCAATGGTTTGATGTCATTCGGAAGCTCGCAGCTAGAATAGGGAGATTTTGTGCATCACGGCACCACTAAGTCAACATGGGCCACATCGCGATTGCTTGCAATTAACTCAACAGCTTCTGTTAAAAATAAATAAGAATCCCAGGATAGAACATATGCAAATGATACCATTATTTTCCTCGTTAGTTCGGCCGGCGCTGGCAATTAAAGAAATTAGACGGATTTAAACAGGGGCCCAATCTTTCCTGTGTAAATTGTATCAACTGAAACTAATTTGATTTTGTCGAAGGCCTTTCTGAAAATTGATTTTTTTCCCCCTTTATTAAAAGTGAACTTGCGATTAAACAAGCTCAGCTATCTCGACATTTTCTCTGCAAATTCTAGAGAGCTTTGCTCAATATGACTAATAGATTTTTGGGGTTGAGATGACTTGCTGAAAATATGTAGATTTTATCAGACTGTATTTCCAGAGGATTATTACATGACTGTGGTATGAATACTAAATCACAGTTAATGATGCTAATATCAAGACACAAGCTAAGTGCAAATACTCAAGATAAGAGATACACTGCTCACTGAAAAGGAATGTAAAGTGGTTTTGTACATCATTTATTTTTTTATTATGGTGAAGACTAAAAACTAAAAATAAATTATATTTACTGTATACACTATATTGCCAAAAGTATTGGGACACCCCTCGAAATCATTGGATTCAGGTGTTCCAATCACCTCCATGGCCACAGGTGTATAAAATGAAGCACCTAGGCATACAGACTGCTTCTACAAACATTTGTGAAAGAATGGGTCGCTCTCAGGAGCTCAGCGAATTCAAGCATGGTACCGTGATAGGTTGTCACCTGTGCAATAAGTCCATCCGTGAAATTTCCCTACTAAATATTCCACGGTCAGCTTTTAGTGGTATTATAACAAAGTGGAAAGAAACTCAGCCACGAAGTGGTAGTCCACGCAAAATGACAGAGCGGGCTCAGCGCATGCTGAAGCGCACAGTGCGCAGAAGTCGACAACTGTCTGCAGAGTCAATAGCTAAAGACCTCCATAC
Source organism: Staurois parvus (assembly GCF_062004578.1). Classification (NCBI taxonomy): domain Eukaryota; kingdom Metazoa; phylum Chordata; class Amphibia; order Anura; family Ranidae; genus Staurois; species Staurois parvus. The sequence goes on from NW_028318458.1 coordinate 194,032, forward strand.
TTCATGTGGCCTTCAGATTAGCACAACAACAGTGCACAGAGAGCTTCATGGAATGGGTTTCCATGGCCGAGCAGCTGCATCCAAGCCTTGCATGACCAAGTGCAATGCAAAGCATCGGATGCTGTGGTGTGAAACATGCCGCCACTGGACTCTAGAGCAGTGGAGACATGTTCTCTGGAGTGATGAATCTGGCAATTCATCTATCTGACAATCCGATAGATGTGTCTGGATTTGGCAGTTGCCAGGAGAACAGTACTTGCCTGACTGCATTGTTCCAAATGTAAAGTTTGGTGGAGGGGTGATTATGGTGGGGGTTGTTTTTCAGGGGTTGGGCTTGGCCTCTTAGTTCCAGTGAAGGAAACTCTTAAGGCGTCAGCATAAAAAGACATTTTGGACAATTTCATGCTCCCAACTTTGTGGGAACAATTTGGGGATGGCCCCTGTTCCAACATGACTGTGCGCCAGTGCACAAAACATGGATGAGCGAGCTTGGGGTGGAGGAACTTGACTGGCCTGACCTCCACCCTATAGAACACCTTGGGGATGAATTAGAGCAGAGACTGTGAGCCAGGCCTTCTTGTCCGACCTCACAAATACGCTTCTGGAAGAATGGTCAAACCTTCCCATAGACACACTCCTAAACCTTGTGGACGGCCTTCCTAGAAGAGTTGAAGCTGTTATAGCTGCAAAGGATGGGCCAACTCAATATTGAACCCTATGCACTGAGACTGGGATGCCATGAAAGTTCATGTGCGCGTAAAGGCAGGCGGCCCAATACTTTTGGCAATATAGTGTATATATATATATATATATATATATATATATATATATATATACACAGTGGATATAAAAAGTCTACACACCCTTGTTAAAATGTCAGGTTTCTTTGATGTAAAAAAAAAAAAAATGAGACAAAGGAAAATAATTTCAGAACTTTTTCCACCTTAATGCTATAAACTGTACAACTCAATTGAAAAATAAACTGAAATATTTTAGGGTGGGGGGAAGTAAACATAAAAAACTAAAATAATGTGGTTGCATAAGTGTGCACACCCTCTTATAACTGGGGATGTAGCTTTGTTCATAATTAAGCAATCACATTCAAAATCATGTTGAATAGGAGTCTGTACACACCTGCCATCATTTAAAGTGCCTCTGATTAACCCCAAATAAAGTTCTAGTAGGTCTTTCCTGACATTTTCTTAGTCACATCCTACAGCAAAAGCTATGGTCCACGGAAAGCTTCAAAAGCATCAGAGTGATCTCATTGTTAAAAGGTATCAGTCAGGAGAAGGGTACAAAAGAATTTCCAAGGCATTAGATATACCATGGAACACAGTGGAGACAGTCATCAAGTGGGGAAAATATGGCGCAACAGTGACATTACCAAGAAATGGATGTCCCTCCAAAATTGATGAAAAGACGAGAAGAAAACTGGTCTGGGAGGCTGCCAAAAGGCCTACAGCAACATTAAAGGAGCTGCAGGAACACCTGGCAAGTTCTGGCTGTGTGGTCCATGTGACAACAATCTCCCGTATTCTTCATATGTCTGGGCTATGGGGTAGAGAGAGTGGCAAGATGGAAGCCTTTTTTACGAAGAAAAACATCAAAACCTGGCTAAATTTCGCAAAAATACATCTGAAGTCTCCCAAAAGCATGTGGGAAAATGTGTTATGGTCTGATGAAACCAAGGTTGAACTTTTTGGCCATAATTCCAAAACATTTGCACAAAAACAACACTTCACATAACCAAAAGAACACCTTGCCCACGGTGAAGCATGGTGGTGGCAGCATCATGATTTGGGGCTGTTTTTCTTCAGCTGGAACTGGGGCCTTAGTCAAGGTAGAGGAGATTATGAACAGTTCCAAATACCAGTCAATTTTGTGCACAAAACCTTCAGGCTTCTGCTAGAAAGCTGAACATGAAGATGAACTTCATCTTTCAGCATGACAACGACCCAAAGCATGCATCCAAATCAACAAAGGAATGGCTTCACCAGAAGATTACAGTTTTGCAATGGCCCATTGACATCCCAGACCTGAATCCAATGGAAAATTTGTTGGGAATGATCCGAAGAGTGCTGTGCACAGGAGATGCCCTCCCAATCTGACAGATTTGAAGTGTTTTTGCAAGGAAGAGCAGGCAAATATTACCAAGTCAAGATGTGCCATGCTGATAGATTCGTACCCAAAAAAGACTGAGTGCGGAATCACATCAAAAGGTGCTTCAACAAAGTATTAGTTTAAGGGTGTGCACACTTATGCAATCTTATTATTTTAGTTTTTTATTTTTACTTCCCTCCACCTAAAAGATTTCAGTTTGTTGTTCAACTGAGTTGTACAGTTTATAGGTCACATTAAAGGTGGAAAAAGTTCTGAAATGATTTATCTTTGTCTAATTTTTTTACATCACAGAAACCTAACATTTTAATAGGGGTGTGTACACTTTTTATATCCACTGTATATAGAAAGAGAGAGAGAGAAAATAAGTAAGATAAAAGAACTCCAAAAAAGGGTGAATACACAACCTTAAAATTACCAATCTTTCATTAACATCAATGTTCATTAAAACTTTATACATCAATCCATACCATGTGGGATCAAAACAACTGTGTGAAAATTCCTGTTTACAACTATTATACAGATACAACTAACAGCTAAAGTTGTTCAATGAATAGAGAGCATGAGCTTACCAGCTTGCAGAGATATCGGTCTGACTCAGCAGGGATATGTCAGACCTCTGCAGAGAGACTGCTGCTTCCACACAGAGAACAAGGCTCCTTCCCTACAGCATGCTGGCAGGAGAAAGACTTTTCTGTGTCTTCTTTCTAAAGAAAATAACCTGTAAGATTTTACACACCTTCTATTTTGATGCAACTGGAATTTATTTAGCTGATTTAAACTGAAAGTTCAATGGGGCTTTAACCTTTAACATGAACTTTGCTATCATAGCCCCACTTAGTGCTGGGGTGTGGACATGTACAGAATTGTAATATAATGTAATTTAAATACAGTTTTTCATTCATGTCTATACAGCAGACAGGATTGATTTTAAAGGAGTTCTCTAGAAAACCAATCCATCTGAGAAAGTAGTTCCCCGACCTCTATCAATCATATACATTTGGATGAATGAAGAAAGCAATCTATTCTTCTGTTTTGGCTGCTGTTGTATAAATGACTATACTAAAGGGGAAGGGGAAGCACAGGGTCAACATTTTTCTGAGAGTTGGACACTGGATTACATGTTAGCTGCGCTTCAATTTCCAAAAAGATAAAACAATATTTTTTGTTCAGACTGCAATTTTGAAAGAAATTTCAAAGAAATTGGGTGCGAAAAGAAAAATGTAATCACCTGCAAACCCAGGAACACAGTGAATCAGGATCCTATACAGTACAATTGCTTACAGTGACTATCTCCATTATTTTTCCTGATTTTGTGACAGTGCTCTTTCATGTGATTTGATGGTATGAAGGACACTTTGTTATACATGAATGGCAAATGTGTCTTAAAGGATAAGTTCACCTTCGGGAACATGTTACATGTTCCACTCGTTGTTCGGGTGGAACATGTAACATGTTCCCACTGCTGCAGCGGCTCAGTGATCCAAGCCCTCTGTGTGACAACAGTACGGGCAGAAGTTCCCCATACCAGCTGTCACTTTTTGAAAAGACATGCGGGGTTCCGCTGACAGGGCCAAGTCATTTATTCACAGAGTTCTATGAATTAGTCAGACATAAGTACCGGCATCCTTTGCAGATGTCAGCTAGAAGTTCTTAATGAACTACCATGGTATTGTTGAGCGCTCTATTAGTTCATTTATTCTTGATTGATCCTGTCAGTGTGAAACCGCCTGCCTGTACAAGCAGACAGATAAACTGGCAATCTGCAGGAGTCCTGCATGGCACCAGTGATCTGCTAATCTCTGGTGCAATGCTTTTCAGGCTTCTAAAAAAAAAAATATTAAATGTACATTTTTGTACCTGCAAAAAATGTGCAATTATCATTTTTTTAAGGTGAACTTATACTTTAATATCTCAGAGACACTTTCACTTCAAAGAGACCTACGTATCGGGTACCATCAGGGAAGATTTTATCCTGATACATTGCCCTTTCTGCATACCTCTCAATCACCATTATTTCGGACAATCCTAGATTTTCTCTCTAATCCTCCCACTTTTGATTTATATGATCCCTCTCAATTCTAAAAGAGAGAGAAAAAGAGATATGGGGAGAGAGGTATACTGTATGTGGAGAGAGAGATAGGGAGAGAGAGCTAGATATGGATAGAAAGGGAGATATAGAGAGAGAGATATGAAGAGAGCGATATGAGGAGAGAGAGAGCTATGGTGACAGAGATATGGAGAGAGACATGGGGAGATAGGAAGATTTGGAGAGAGAATGGTATAGAAAGAGAGGTTGGGAGAGAAAGCTATGGAAAGAGATATAGGGAGGGCCACCCAGTGACATCACGAGTGCGGCCCCACCTCCTTGTGATATCATTGACCCAGCATGCCCTGGTTGATGATGTCTCAAGGGTCAGGGTCACACATGTGATGTCCCTAGGTGGCCCCGCCCCTTACATATTTAAGAACTGTCAAGCCAGCGGAGCAGTCAGACGGCCGGGAGCCAGCGTCAGGAGCGGCGCCTTTTTTTTTCAGGTAGCAGCAGTGGTGGGCATCGTGATTGACGTTGGATCTACTTCAGAGGACATTCTTTTATTTTTCTTGTTTTAATAAAGGACTTGTCAAAGACTTTCTCCTGTCTTTGTTTCACACTACACTTATTTTTGTGTGAATGGGTAGCAGTACCATGTAATCCATACTCATTCACATAAAGGGGGGCGGGATCTGGGGGCCCCCTTGCTACAGGGGGCTTCCAGATTCCGATAATCCCCCCACCCGCAGACCACCACAACCACCAGCCAGAGTTGTGGGGAAGAGGCCCTTGTCCCCATCAACATGGTGGGGATAAGGTGCTTTGGAGGGGGGAGCCTCCTCTGCCCCAAAGCACCCCCCATGTTGAAGGCATGTGGCCTGGTATGATTCAAGAGGGGGGCGCTCACTTGCCCCCCCCCCCCCTTTCCTGACCTGCCGGGCTGCATGCTCGGATAAGGGTCTGGTATGGATTTGGAGGGGACACCCCACACCATTTTTTTTTTCATTTTGGCATGGGGATCCCCTCAAAATCTATAAAAGACCCAAAGGGCTTGGTATGGATGGTGGGGAGTCCCCACACCGTTTTTTAAATAATTTTTTTAATTGCCGGCAATTCTTTCTTTTACATTCAGCTGTCAGTGGGGAACCCCTCTGCCAGCTGAAACATTAACGCATGGTTTTCACTACTAAAATACCGTATGAATTGATAAAATAACTCATGCGATTGTTTAGTAGCATTTTTTGGTGAATTGAAACCTTTTTTTTTTAAATGCTATGCGGTATCCTACAGCATACTAGGATGCGGTAAGATACCGCTTAGTGAATTGTGCCCAGTGAGCCTCTTACCGGGCCCCCTACTGACCCCGGGCCCTCAGGCAATGCCCAAATGGTCAGTCCACCCCTGCTTCCTCACCATCCACTACTGTGATTGAAGAGAATTTCTTGGTACTTTTGGATCTAAGGATCATATGACTCTTTCCCCTCCTCTCATGAGACATTGCTGCTGTTTGGTAATTGGCTTAGTCTGCATTTTTGCATGAGCTGCAATTGGAACCCTACAACATCTTACACAGGACTTCTTTTCTGGAAGAGGGTAAATATTAGATGCTGTAGGGGCTAGCTTTAAAGTAAACCTGTGGCTTTTTCTTGTTTCTGTTTAGTGCCATTTATATGTACAGTAGGTGTTGAGTAGGTAACCATTGAGGAATTGAGAGCATGGTAATCTGTTAGTGCAGCTAAATTCATGGGTGTTGAGATGAGTTTTCCTAGAAAATTGCCAAAAGCAACATATTACAGCAGTAAATATCAATGCCATTATGTCTAGCCTCAGTGAAAACTTTGTTCAGAAGGCACCAATCACAGGTGTAAGAAGAATTGTCCACACCCCTGAGAGATGTCATAAAAACAACTTCATACTACATATGCTAGAACCTGGGCTTCAAGCATGTTCCTGTATTTTGAAAAAGGATGGACTTATTTTCAGTTTATTTATTGATATAAGAATTACTTTTGGGTGCTCATATAGTTTAGATAAGGACCACACTTTGCAAAGATACCTTGATGTGGTGGCATGGCCTCCTACATATTTTCAAATTAATTCAACAGAGACTTTTGTTTGTAATCTAAATATTACAGTAAACCAGACAGATTATGGTAAGGCTGGCTAAAATGAACCAAAAAGCCATCCACTAAACAAGTGTAAATAACAGTAGAGGCTTCCTAAAATAAAAGTCATGTGTATGTTTCACTTCTATTACATAGTTACATAATTAGTCTGGCCAAAAAAACACAAAAGTCCATCCAGTTCAACCATTAAAAAAAAAAAAGTTATAATCCTGTTCGCACAGTTGATCCAAAGGAAGGCAAAAAAACCCCAGCAAAGCATGATCCAATTTGCTCCTGCTGGGAAAAAAAATTCCTTTCAGATCCCCCGAGAGGCAATTGGATATTCCCCGGATCAACTTTACCTATAAATATTAGTATCCAGTTATATTCCGTGCATCCAAGAAAGAATCCAGGCCTTTTTTAAAGCAATCCACTAAACTGGCCAGAACCAACTCTTGAGGGAGTCTATTCCACATTTTCACAGCTCTCACTGTGAAGAAACCTTTCCGTGTTTGGAGATTAAATTTCTTTTCCTCCAGATGTAAGGAGTGCCCCCTTGTCCTCTGTGATGATCTCAGGGTGAATAACTCTACACCGAGTTCACTATATGAACCACTGATGTATTTATACATTTTGATCATATCCCCCCTTATGTATTATACATATTGATCATATCCCCCCTTATGTATTATACATGGTGATCATATCTCCCCTTATGTATTATACATTTTGATCATATCCCCCCTTATGTATTATACATGGAGATCATATCCCCCTTATGTATTATACATGGTGATCATATCCCCCATTATGTATTATACATGGAGATCATATCCCCCCTTATGTATTGTACATGGCGATCATATCCCCCCTTATGTATTATACATGGTGATCATATCCCCCCTTATGTATTATACATGGTGATCATACCCCCCCTTATGTATTATACATGGTGATCATATCCCCCCTTATGTATTATACATGGAGATCATATCCCCCCTTATGTATTATACATGGTGATCATATCCCCCCTTATGTATTATACATGGTGATCATATCCCCCCTTATGTATTATACATGGAGATCATATCCCCCCTTATGTATTATACATGGTGATCATATCCCCCCTTATGTATTATACATGGTGATCATATCCCCCATTATGTATTATACATGGAGATCATATCCCCCCTTATGTATTGTACATGGCGATCATATCCCCCCTTATGTATTATACATGGTGATCATATCCCCCCTTATGTATTATACATGGTGATCATATCCCCCCTTATGTATTATACATGGTGATCATATCCCCCCTTATGTATTATACATGGTGATCATATCCCCCCTTATGTATTATACATGGTGATCATATACCCCCTTATGTATTATACATGGAGATCATATCCCCCTTATGTATTATACATGGTGATCATACCCCCCCCTTATGTATTATACATGGTGATCATATACCCCCTTATGTATTATACATGTAGATCATATCCCCCTTATGTATTATACATGGTGATCATATCCCCCCTTATGTATTATACATGGAGATCATATCCCCCCTTATGTATTATACATGGAGATCATATCCCCCCTTATGTATTTATACATGTTGATCATATCCCCCCTTATGTATTATACATGGAGATCATATCCCCCCTTATGTATTATACATGGAGATCATATCCCCCTTATGTATTATACATGGAGATCATATCCCCCCTTATGTATTGTACATGGTGATCATATCCCCCCTTATGTATTATTCATGGAGATCATATCCCCCTTATGTATTATACATGGTGATCATATCCCCCCTTATGTATTATACATGGAGATCATATCCCCCCTTAATCTCCTCTTCTCAAGAGAGAATAAATTCAGTTCCTCTAATCTTTCCTCATAGCTGAGCTCCTCCATGCCTCTTATCAGTTTGGTTGCCCTTCTCTGTACTTTCTCCAGTTCCCCAATGTTCTCTTTGTGAATTGGTGCAAATAAAATGAACTGCATATTCCAGATGAGGTGTTACTAATGATTTGTACAGGAGGTAATATGATATCTCTCTCTGGAGTCTATACCTCGTTTAATACAAGAGAGGATTTTGCTCGCTTTAGAAACCGCAGCTTGGCATTGCATGCCATTATTAAACTTGTGATCTACCAGAACCCCCAGATCCTTCTCCACCATTGATTCCCCCAGTTGTACCCCCCCCTAGTATGTATGATGCATGAATATTCTTAGCCCCCAAGTGCACAACCTTACATTTATCAACATTAAACCTCATTTGCCACATAGTTGCCCAATTAAACAGTGCATTGAGGTCAGCTTGTAAGTTGGAGACATCCTGTAAGGACATCTATTGCAAATGCAAACAATATGAAGCATATGGCTTAATTAAGGACAGTAGATGGAGCCATGCAGATGTATCTAGTACTATGTATCTAGAACTGCTGGTTAATTAAACAGACACAGTGTAACATTATAGAGCCAGTTTATTGAAAAAAAAACAAAAAACTGCATATTGCTCTTTCAGGCTTGCTGGCTATCAACAGCGCAGTGAATGGAAACCATGGCTTCTGTGGTGTATTACTTGAGGATCAGAAAGACAGTATAATCCAACAGGTTATGGCCAATTGGGTAGCAACCAAAAATCCTTCCACTAAGGCAGTAATGAGAAAGATCCACTAATGGTTTCATTTCTGATGCAGTGAAGGACAGAGGATGCTGCACTACAAAGTCCTTATAGCCTCTGACCCCCAAGAACAATGCTGGGTTTTTTTTAAACAGAGTTGCTTTAGATCCCAACTAATTCATAAAGGGTTTTTTTGTACTCAGTGTTTGTAGATACAGTCGTAAAATGGAAGAAAAGGAAAGGAGATGGGCATTCTTTGCTGATCTGTTTTTTTTTTATTATGTGTTTCATTTACATCCAGAAGCTATGCAAACGATTTGACCACCAATAACCATTCCACATGGCATTGAAAAACAGATGCTAAATGCGACACGCAAAATGGTCTTTGGCGGCTGGAACTAATGTATATAATTTGAATGTAAATATATCATACAGTTAAAATACTGATTATCGTAGGCTGCCCTATGCTATTCCCTTTCCTCGATAAACAATTTATGGTTTGATGTTCTCTAGAGCTGATCAGAATATCAAAACGCTTGGATGACCAAGCTGTCGGGCTGAAATGCATGTGGCCACAAGTAAATGGACTGTCATCCAGCCTCAGGTGTACACAAGCTTGGGGAATAAAATTTTCAAATTTGTAGCCTGTATTTGCAAGTCTTCTTCTGGGAAATCGTTAACCTTGAAACACAGCTCGTAAGTACCATCCAAACTCTTATAAAAAGGGCGCCAGACTCTAAGTGGAGCCATGGAGAGAATAAATGATTTCTTCAGTTTAATGTTTTCTATGGAGAATGAAAGAGTTTACATTTTAATCATGTTGACGCTTTATTGTTTATTGTTGCGGCGTCCCCGTAGCAGCTGTTCTCCAGAAGGAGACAGACAACCCTTAATGTTCTTGTTTAAACGTGCTGTTCTGAATATCATGTTTCATAGATTCCTGTATGTAGATACAGCAGCACTTATATAAAGTGTGTGGGGCCCTTTCATAGTCTTATAAAGAGCTTGTTGAGCACTGGGGATCCACAACTCAATGTGAAATGATTAAATAAATCCAGGTTTAGTATTTAAAGAGCTTAAAGTGGAGTTCTGCCCCCACCTACCCCAAAAAAAAAATTAAAAGTCAGGAGCTACAAATACTGTGGCTGCTGACTTTCAATAGTAGGGCCCTTATCGGTCCATGGATCCAACAGTGTCCTCACCCTGAGCTGATTCTTCAATCAGAAGTTGGGTGCTGGTGCCGCCATCTTGATGAAGGGAAACTGGCAGTGAAGCTTCGCGGCTTCACCGGCGGTCTCCTACTACGCATGCGCAAAGCATGCTGTGCTTTGTGAATGGGCTGCAGTCCTCTGGGACCTTGGAAGTGTTCAGGGGGGCTGCGGGGGGTGCCAAACGTCTGGCTCAGTTCACTGCAGCGAACTCAGCTGGAAGTGGGAGCGGGTACCTGTCAAAATCAGGTACCTGCTCCCCCCAAAAGGTGCCAAATGTGGCAGCGGAGGGGGGAGGAGGAGGAGGAAAGGCAAAGCTTCCACTTTTGGGTAGAACTCTGCTTTAAAGTATAACTAAAAACAAACCCTTTTTTTCATTTTGGATAGAGAGGAGAGGAATTAGAACATCAGGTGCTGTCTGTGCCCCCATTAGGGAGATTGACCTTCTGTAATTGTCATGTTTATCATTATTACTGAGAAGTAAAAGTGAAGGAAAATCCCAAATTTTGGGGAAACTTTTCAATGGGGACACTAGTTCTGGTGACAAACACTTACTTCCTCACTTTGGAGGGATTTCTTATCACTTCCTGTTTTGGCTATTGGAAGGGGAGTGAATTTCTCCAATGAGACACAGAGATGACAAAAAAACACCTGACAGGAGGTTATAACTTACTCTATCCAAAATGAAAAAAACTTTTTCTTTTAGTTCTACTTAAAATCGTTCTGTGATTGTCATTTGTCATAAGAGAATGGCATCGAAACCAAGTCTATTATTCAAAATGACTGAATTCCTTATGGCGCCAGTGATTAAATGTATGTGGGAGCAGCCATGGCAAGTAGAGTAGTGATTCTTGGTGCAGTGGTTGGAGTACTTGTGCAGTGGCAGCAAGTAAAGAACAATATATAAAATGTAATTGTAAAGCGTAAATATATGCAACAATAAAATATATATATATATAAATGGATATAAGTCCATGTGGAAGAGTACAAGCTTGGCATCAAAGTCCCATGTGAAATACAGCTGCAGAGCAGCTCCGGACCCAGAGGAGGGAGATCCTTTCCAGACTGCACACCCATTCCACCTTAAAGGGGACCTATGGCAGATTACCTCATTTACAGTATATAAACTGCGTATTTAAAATGCGCATCTGGTGAGTGTTTCCCATATTCCTTGCACTTCATCGAACGGAATAATTATCACATGGAATGTATTTGAGATCACCTGAGCACGGGATCTTCAGTTAAAATCACCAATTGATGACAGAATATTACTTACACATGGACTTTTATCTATTTATATATATATTTTATTGTCGCATATATTTACGCTTTACAATTACACTTTATATATGGTTTTATGCACTATATGAACTATTTGCACTATCATTGGTTTTATAATAATATTACTCTTGGGTACGACATTTAATTTACAGCGCTGCACTTTTTGAATATATATGCTATTGAAGGTTTCTGGTTCCCTTGTAGTGCATTTGCTGCTGGGTTCATCTTAAGCGTCACTGATTTCTCGCATGAAGTAAAGAACAATGGTTTGGTGCCTTAGCAGTGAGATAAGTGCCATTGGGGCAGTAGCAGTAAGTCAAGGTGTGTGCGTCAGTGCAGTGACAGCTAGGGAAGAACTGTGGGCTTGTGTGGTGACCTAGGAAAGAAGGAGTGTGCGTTGGTGTAGTGCCAATGGGTGGAGTCATGAGCACTGGTGCAGTGGTGGGTGAGGTCCTGCACATTGGTGTAATGTCAGTGGGTGGGGTCATGTGCATCAGTGTCTTTGTTTCAATTTACTACACTATAGAAGAAGTGGTGGCTACTTGGTTGCAACTGTCAGTGCCTCCTATCCCAAGGTCCACACAGAGACACAGAAATGACAGTGGATGCCTTCGATGTTGTATATCACTTATCTTTATAAACATAGTACCCAGGGGCGGACTGGCCATTCGAGCACTCGGGCACTGCCCGAGGGCCCGGGGTCAGTAAGGGGCCCCATAAAATGCCCCTGGTACCTTTTTAAAGGCTTTTTTGGGTGTGTTTTGAGTGTGGGCAAGGACACAGGGGCCCCATGATCCCCAATTGCCCGGGGGCCCCATGAGTTGTCAGTTCGCCCTTGATAGTACCCCTACTCATTCACAAACAAAAGTAACAATAAAAATGCATGCACACCGTTTTTGACAATTCCTAATTAAAAACAAAAATGTCCCACAATGTAAATCACGTTGTACAGTGATGCAAATCCATGTCAATCATGATGAAAGATGTCCACTGAACTGCTGAATGAAAAAAACTGATAACCAATGTCACATCCAATCCCGTTGCTTCCCTCACGCTGAATAACATCTCCGTTCCCCTCTGCTAAAATAAACAAAGGGGTGGGGTCTCTCCAACGATATCATTGACCATGAAAATAGGGTGTGCAGCGCTATACAAATAAAACACACTGTCTAAAGTATGACAAAATATGACAGAAATGGAAAAAATCCCATAAACTGAATGTTAAACAGTCCAAGGTAATATAATATCAGTCCAAAAAGGTATATTCCAGTGATGGAGTATAAATGACTTCAATCCAAATGGGTATATTCCAGCATCCTAACATGAAGGTGTAGAAAAATTGCCCACTCACCGGAAGTGCAATTTAATGTGCACATAGAAATTCCATGAAGCCGAAGGTCCCATGAAGGTATAGCCTGATGATAAAGGTGCCCTCTGGTGGTAAATGGGGTGACGGCTGCCAGAGAAGTTGATCTGGACCAATATCCCAAATTGTCCTGCCTGGGTGGACTCCTAGAATGCTGGGCTGAGATGTGGAGGCTCAGTGCCAGGTAATAGAGATGAAAACGCTCATGGTGTAGTATTATGAAAAGTATTTATTGAGTATATATCATTAAGATAAAACAGTAAACGTACAGGGTTAGAGTACCTATACAGGTATAGTGTGAATGAGCTCTTTAAATGCACTGACCAGTGAATAAAAATGATGGCCACCGGACCTCCTAATCCGGTGGCGTAACGTCAAGGCGTGCAGAGGCTCCTCCTAGACGCGCTTCGTGTAATAACACGTCTCCTGTAGGGGCGATATCATTGACCAGCATGGAGCTGGCTCTATCAACCAGAAGCCCTGAATAGGAATCTTTTACATTTAGCAGAGGTAGCTGCTAAATGTGGCAGTTCCTGCTGCAGCTGGAGGTTCGGCTCAGCCAAAAACCCATTGGTTTGGCAAATACTGAACCTCCCAAACAGTGAATGAACCTGCAGCTCATAAACACTATACACAGTGCAGAGATCTCATATGAATTCCCTTTCTGGTTGATCATGCTTAGCCTATAGTGTTAGTCTATTTTCTTTTTTCTATAAGAATCAAATGTTAGGGAATGTTACAACCACCCTGCAAAAGGCAAAACAATCGGACATTTCACACATATTACAAACATTACAGGAATTATTTGTGATCTTTGTGAGAATGTAGAACCTTTTTAACATAGAACCCCAAGAGTGGGAAGAATATTATAAAGATTTATCAATCAGATCACAAAGAGGAGCAATGATGGAGACAATTGTAGCCACCCTGCTCTAAGCAGGTGTGTTTAGTTAAATTTAGTGGTGCTGTGCTGCAGTCAGCTTAGCTGAATTGATATCTCAACCTTCTTTGGGTTCTCCTTGGCTCTGGTTAGGTGTCACTGGTGCCTCTGGCAATAATGTGAGAGGCTGCACTAATCAGGGCTATGAATATACTGTATATCTCTCCCTGGCCAACCAATAGGAGGTTTATTACCAGTGGTGCATGCTGGGAGAGTGTATAAATATTCAGAGTGTGATCTTGAGAAGTGAGCTTTCCTCTGGACCTCCTGTCTAGGGGTGGGATGCGATTGGATGTTGAACCCTCCTAGGCCTGCTGTCTGAGGAGGGTGATCATGTGGCTGGAGCAAGGACTGAGTTTGAGGCCTAGCTTGGGGATTGAGGAGTCATGGGAAAACTCCAGGTGTCTTAAGGGGTTGGCAAAAGTTGGGAATTGAACCTTGGACCTCATTGGAGTATGTTGTTTTCTCCACTGGGTGTCGTCAGTTGAACTGACATGTACTTTACAGTTAGGAGCTACTCCGAATCAGAGTGCTGGAGCAGTTTTAAGCTTCTCCCTCTGTGAATACAGTAAATAATTTGTTCCCTTTTCTGGAGCCTTCTAGTCACTGGGTGTCCTGTGCCTTTACCCTCTCTCCCTGGTGTATTGAGTCTGACAACTATACCCTGAGGTGAAATGCTAGCCAACCCTGTCACTCTAGCTCTTGGAGGTCAGGGGTGTGCTACTCAAGAAAAAGAGAAACCCAGATATAGAGGAGGGACCTTGAAATCTGTATGGAGAACATGGGGTTGAAAAAACAGCCTCTGCCACTAGAGCTGCCAAAAGATTAGAAATTCAAAAATAGTAGTAATTTAATATACAGTAAGCTGCATAGAATTTTGATACTGTAAGACTTCCCGCTACCAAGTGCTGTTATTGCAGGTCTGAACTTGAAGCAGATAGCTATATAACTTCCAACAGCTGTCACTGGATTGCTCTCTAACTGAGATCTCAATTTAAAACTACCAGCCCATCATAGAATATTAATATAGACATGTGAGGCAAATGCCCCGTAGTCTGGTCTTCCACTGATTAGGTTAGATTAAACTCTCCAGTAGCCATAAAAACTAAAAATATTAGTTTACAGTGGACTGACCCTTTATTCCAGTATAAGCCAGAGAATGTATGATTTCCTAGCTTGACTGCGGCAGGATTGTTACTGGGATTCAGCAGACAGTTTACATTAAATTTCCAGGCAGACGTTTAATAGACCTCGTAAAACGCATAACATGTCTGACAGATTAGTTGCGCTCATAAAGCTAATGAAAGGGACCTATCAGTGCTACTTTAATGCTCGCCATCTAGCCAAACAACCAAAGGCACCACAATGTTTAGAGAACACATCACTCACATGGCTTCTATGAAGATATAAATATATATTATTTAAAATAAAATATATGTACCAGAGATGCTTACCAGTAAAATGGGGCAAGAGATGCAGTGCCACAATATAATCAGGGAAGGAACAGAATAAAAAATTATTTTATTACATATTTATTCATGTTTCTCGTTAGAGCTAGTAATTATATTACAAAACCATTGCAAAATTTTACTATTGGGTAAATCTGCAGAAAAAAATCAGGAAACATTATTTAAAAAGATGAAAAATTTCTTGTTGCATTCGAACCAATCATCATCTCTGTTTTCAAACTTTGATTCAGAAATGGCAGTTAGAAGCCAACTGACATCTATGGGCATCAAGACGAACTAAACCCCCTTATCCTTTACAGCTAAAGATGATGCCATATTAACCATTGTTTGATCTGCAGTTCCTATGGTGTTGCACATGTGATGAGCTATGACACCAGTTAAATAATTACTTACAGTGGGGCAAAAAAGTATTTAGTCAGCCACCAATTGTGCAAGTTCTCCCACTTAAAAAGATGAGAGAGGCCTGTAATTGGCATCATAGGTAGACCTCAACTATGAGAGACAAAATGAGAAAGAAAATCCAGACAATCACATTGGCTGATTTGGAAAGAATGTATTTGCAAATTATGGTGGAAAATAAGTATTTGGTCACCTACAAACAAGCAAGATTTCTGGCTCTCACAGACCTGTACCTTCTTCTTTAAGAGGCTCCTCTGTCCTGCACTCATTACCTGTATCAATGGCACCTGTTTGAACTTGTTATCGGTATAAAAGACACCTGTCCACAACCTCAAACAGTCACACTCCAAATTCCACTATGGTGAAGACCAAAGAGCTGTCGAAGGACACCAGAAACAAAACTGTAGACCTGCACCAGGCTGGGAAGACTGAATCTGCAATAGGCAAGCAGCTTGGTGTGAACAAATCAACTGTGGGAGCAATAATTAGAAAATGGAAGACATACAAGACCACTGATAATCTCCCTCGATCTGGGGCTCCACGTAAGATCTCACCCCGTGGGGTCAAAATGATCACAAGAACGGTGAGCAAAAATCCCAGGACCACACAGGGGTACCTAGTGAATGACCTGCAGAGAGCTGGGACCAACGTAGCAAAGGCTACCATCAGTAACACACTACGCCGCCAGGGACTCAGATCCTGCAGTGCCAGATGTGTCCCCCTGCTTAAGCCAGTACATGTCCGGGCCCATCTGAAGTTTGCTAGAGAGCATTTGGATGATCCAGAAGAGGATTGGGAGAATGTCATATGGTCAGATGAAACCAAAATATAACTGTTTGTTAGAAACACAACTCGTCGTGTTTGGAGGAGAGAGAATGCTGAGTTGCATCCAAAGAACACCATACCTACTGTGAAGCATGGGAGTGGCAACATCATGCTTTGGGGCTGTTTCTCCGCAAAGGGACCATGACGACTGATCCATGTACAGGACAGAATAAATGGGGCCATGTATCGTGAGATTTTGAGTGCAAACCTCCTTCCATCAGCAAGGGCATTGAAGATGAAACGTGGCTGGGTCTTCCAACATGACAATGATCCCAAACATACCGCCCGGGCAACAAAGGAGTGGCTTCTTAAGAAGCATTTCAAGGTCCTGGAGTGGCCTAGCCAGTCTCCAGATCTCAACCCCATAGAAAACCTTTGGAGGGAGTTGAAAGTCCGTGTTGCCCAGCGACAGCCCCAAAACATCACTGCTCTAGAGGAGATCTGCATGGAGGATGGGCCAACATACCAGCAACAGTGTGTGCCAACCTTGTGAAGACTTACAGGAAACGTTTGACCTCTGTCATTGCCAACAAAGGATATATAACAAAGTATTGAGATGAACTTTTGATAATGACCAAATACTTATTTTCCACCATAATTTGCAAATAAATTCTTTCCAAATCAGCCAATGTGATTGTCTGGATTTTGTTTCTCATTTTGTCTCTCATAGTTGAGGTCTACCTATGATGCCAATTACAGGCCTCTCTCATCTTTTTAAGTGGGAGAACTTGCACAATTGGTGGCTGACTAAATACTTTTTTGCCCCACTGTAGTTAGTCTGACTGAAAAAAGACAAAAGTCCATCCAGTTCAACCATTAAAAAAAAAAGTTATAATCCTATGCCCACAGTTGATCCAGAGGAAGGCAAACAAAAAACAACCCAGCAAAGCATAATACAATTTGCTCTTGCAGGGAAAAAAATTCCTTCCTGATCCTCCGAGAGGCAATCAGATATTCCCTGGATCAATGTGACCTATAAATGTTAGTATCCAGTTATATTCTGTGTATGCAAGAAAGAATCCAGGACTTTTTTAAAGCAATCTACTGAGCTGGCCAGAACCAACTCACGAGGGAGTCTATTCCACATTTTCACAGCTCTCACTGTGAAGAAACCTTTCCGTGTTTGGAGATTATATTTCTTTTCCTCCAGATGTAAAGAGTGCCCCCTTGTCCTCTGTGATGACCTCAGGGTGAATAGCTCTACACCGAGTTCACTATATAAACCACTGATGTATTTATACATGGAGATCATATCCCCCCTTATGTATTATACATGTTGATCATATCCCCACTTAATCTCCTCTTCTCAAGACAGAATGAATTCAGTTCCTCTAATCTTTCCTCATAGCTGAGCTCCTCCATGCCTCTTATCAGTTTGGTTGCCCTTCTCTGTACTTTCTCCAGTTCCCCAATGTTCTTTTTGTGAATTGGTGCCCAAAACTGAACTGCATATTCCAGATGAGGTCTTACTAATGATTTGTACCGGGGTAATATGATATCTCTCTCTCTGGAGTCTATACCTCTTTTAATGCAAGAGAGGATTTTGCTTGCTTTAGAAACCGCAGCTTGGCATTGCATGTCATTATTAAGCTTGTGATCTACCAAAACTCCCAGATCCTTTTCCACCATTGATTCCCACAATCGTACCCCCCTAGTATGTATGATGCATGCATATTCTTAGCCCCCAAGTGCATAACCTTACATTTATCAACATTAAACCTCATTTGCCACATAGTTGCCCATTTAACAGTGCATTGAGGTCAGCTTGTAAGTTGGAGACATCCTGTAAGGACATTATTCCACTGCACAGTTTGGTGTCATCTGCAAAGACTGAAATGGGATTTTTATTCCCACACCCTGTATCGTTTATAAATATATTAAAAAGTAAGAGTCCCAACACTGAACCTTGGGGTACACCACTGATGACCCTAGATCATTCAGAGTATGAATCATTAACCGCTACTCTGAATACGATCTTTTAGCCCATAGACTTTACCTTACACATTAGCCATGTGTGGGGAACTGTGTAAAACGCTTTTGTAAAATCCAAGTATACCACGTCCACCGCCAACCCTCTGTTCAAGGTTTTGCTCACCTCCTCATAAAAAGAAATCAGATTTGTTTGACAACTTCTGTCTTTCATGAATCCATGCTGTCTGTTGCTTACAATATTGTTTTCCACTAAGAACTCATCTATGTGGTCTTTTATTAAACTCTCCAGTATCTTCCCAACATTAGAAGTTAAACGAACAGGTCTATAATTACTTGGTAAAGATTTTGACCCTTTTTAAATATTGGCACCATATTGGCCTTACGCCAATCCAGTGGTACTATGCCAGTCATTAAAGAGTCCCTAAAAAGTAGAAACAATGGCTTTGAAATGACAGAGCCATTTGGTCCAGGTGCTTTATTCACCTTTATTCTGTCTAAATATTTTTGGATGTTATCAGTTGTGAGCCAATGTGGATCATCTGGATCTGTGGCAATACCATACCCATTATGGACAAGAGCTCCCCCATGCTCCTTTGTATACACAGAGCTGAAGAAGGTATTTAATACATTTGCCTTCTCTTTGTCCTCAGTCACCCATTCTAGATTATTTTGTAAGGGGCCTACATGCTCGGACCGGACCTTTTTACTATTAATATATTTGAAGAATTTTTGGGGGTTGGTCCCGATATCTTTTGCAATCTGCCATTCGTTTTCAATTTTTGCGGCCTTTATTTCTTTTTTGCATATTCTGTTATATTCTTTGTAATGTTTAAACAATGATATTGCTCCTTTATTTTTAATAACATTTATTTTCTTATTATCTATAACCTTTTTAACTTTGACCGTAAGTTTGATTTTTAGCCTTTTAAACTTGTTGCCCATGGGAATATATTTTGAAGTGTGTTCACATACAGTTTTTATGAAGAATTCCCATTTCTGTGTTGTGTTCATTGATGACAATATTCACTCTTGGAGAGCAGCTCTCAGCCTTGGAAAATTAGCTCTCTAAAAATTGAGCGTTTTTATTTTTCCCATATGTGCTTGTTGTTTACAGCTAACAATACATGAAATCATGTCATGGTCACTGCTACCCAGATGTTCTTTTATATGGACATTTGTAATAAGCTTTGCATGGTTTGAGATTACCAGGTCCAGCAGAGCATCATTCCTAGTTGGGGTCTATATGAACTGTACCATAAAATTGTCCTGTAGTAGGTTTAAAAATGTTTGCCCTTTAACTGTTCCTGCAGTACCATTACTCCAGTCAATTTGCGGGTAGTTAAAATCCCCCATTATTATCACTGTCCCAGCCTTTGCAGCCATTTCAATCTGTCCAAGATGCTGAGTTTCCACCTCCTCGTTAACACTGAGAAGCCTATAACAAACTCCAATGATTACCTTTTTAGTATGGATCCCCATGTGCAATTCCACCTATAATATTTCAGCCTCATCACACTCTCCATCAATCAGTAATTTGATGGCTTGGAAGTTCAGTTGAGAGTGAATATAAGCAGGCTAGTTACTGTAACAGTTATTATAAAAGACATGCCTTGAATTTAATTGTTTTGGGAAACCTTGGGTCAAAGACTCTGCAGACATGATGAGGTATAAGCCCTCTTTATTGTGTAGGCCTGTCCCAGAGTTGCTAGTGTTCCCTCCTGTCAATCATCTATTCTCATTAGGAGGATATAAAGCATTATAGTGGAGGAGTATGGATGGTTCAGAGCAGCTGCCATTGAAACCAGAAAATACTCAAGTTCCCGGGAAGGATGAGTACCTCATGTACCACTATGCAGTTTATCACTTTCCCCCATGGATAAAAGTACAAGACTGCCACTAATTGTCAAAAATATTTTTATACGTTGTGCTACTGTTCACCAAGAAAGTAAACTAGAGACCCTAAGCCACATGAGGGTACTTTGACTCTCCTTCTAATGCTAGTTATTCGTCACCCTGTGAAGAGTAAGATAAATGTGATGTGTTCTGAATCATGTTATTGGAAATGTTGTGTTCTGTACTGTTAAGGAAATATGTTGAATACTTTGCAGCTATGGGAATACACTGAAGATTATGCAAGTTGCAAACTAAATGTTTTTTCCAGCTAGGTATTTAGGACTGGTTTATTGTGCCTTCTGAGAAGCCAACAGTGTGGTCATCACCTAGGTAAAAAATGTGGCAGTGAACTCTGAAGTTAGTTAGTTAGTCTGTAATAGGGAAGACCTGCTGATGGTATAGAGTGTTGGAGTTTATCAACTCCTGAAAACTGGCATCTAACCATGGTCCATTGCATGTTGCAAGGTCTGAGCACTACAGCAACCTCAAGACAGTGTCCAGGGGCAACCATGATTAGAGAGGCCTCTCACCTGTACTGTGAGCTGCAAGTTATGGCTTTGATTACTAACCCTCCTATGACTGGACAATTTTGCAGGTTCCATAGGTAAGGCAAACCTGTTGGAAGAGGTGGTAACAGACAGGTAACATGATTCAAGATAGATTGCCTTTGAAGTGACCCTGCCAGCTTACCACAGAAAAGTAGAAACAAATGAAGAGCTCTTAAACTCACCAATCTGCTGGTCTGTTTCTCTTACCTCCCCTCCGTTCCCATCATGCAGTCCCAGTCACTGTCTTTGGCATTCTGTGTCTCCTACCGCACACCATGCTTTTTCCACTGATCCCTATATCCCATAGTTATGTAGAGGTCAGAGCAGGGAACCATAGAGCATGGTGAGGTATACAGACTTGGCATCCTGGAAGTGTTGAATGCAATAACATTACATTATTACATGTTATTGCTGTATAACAAACAAAAAATATGGTAGTATTATCTCACACAGAGTGCAAAGGTCTGGGTCTTTAGTTGTATGACACACTCCCCTGCATAATATTTCAACCAACAATGCTCATGCTCCTTGGACATGGTGCTTAGTATAGTGTTAGGCAAAAACCATATAGTAAAACATAAAAAGTCATCAATTAATATACAATCATGCATAATAATCAGGTTTTAAAACAAGCCTTCACTTATCTCTGTAGCTGCAGACAGTGTGGAAAATTCATCCTCAAAGCTTACTAAAAGAAGTAGTCAATTCATCCAAATCATGTCTCAGCACTCTATTCTCTCTACTTTCAGAGTAATTTCAGCGGTGACTCAGCAGCTCTGTTCACTGTACTACCCCCTCCCAGCATTGACTTGGCTACTGTCTAATATCTAAGGAAAACACAGAGAAGGAGCTCTGGGTGGTGGAGAGCAGAGTGCTGAGACCAGTCTTCAACGACTTCACTACTTCTCTAGTAAAATCTGCGGATGAATTTCTCCACCGTGCTTGCAGGTTCAGTGGTTAGTGAGGGCTTGTTTTACAGCTTATTCACTGCTTGTTAAAAAGATGTTATATATTTAGTCACAGTACTAATTTCAAAATATTTTAATATTTTGCTACATTTGACAATTTTGCCAATACATTACTGTTCACAACACCTCTCAAAAAGACCCCCCCAAAAAATACCCCCCACTGCACCCCATGTGCCCCCCAGGGATCCTAAGATCCCAAGACCTCTATCTCTCCTATTGATGTTAAACCAAGGAGTCCTGTTTCATCCACTGGATATTGGAAATACTGCTGATAGTATGCAGTGGGAGGTAGCAGCCTATATCTGACAAGTAACAATATAGATATATGGATACCACTAGATTGCATATGTAAATGCAACAAGTTCAGTCTAACTGCTAAATTTCATGCAATGTAAAGGCAATAAGTTCTGGCTGAGAATTGGCAGCATTGTATGTATAGTATGATGGCAAGATACATGTGACAGTCTCTCCTTACACCACGCCAATAACATCTGAGTCGGGTCGAGCCTGCTAGTGATGGAACAGTCCTACTTAGATTGCAGCTAATTGATCCACGGCTAGTGTGATGGAGTATAAGCTGGGAATAGTACTCTATCCAACATGAGCATACTTGCAATAAGAGCTGTTCTCACCACTTCCACCAGCACTTGTGTTTGCTGCTCTGTCAGATATATGAGCGGCATTTTGTTGGCTGCTTGTTGCTCACGGTGTATCAAACTGCTTCAGTCAACTCCATTCCCATGTGGATCATACACTCCGGTGTGCACTTCAGCGTGGTAACGGGGCTCCAAAATGGGAGAGCAGTCCCGTTCTGCCAAAATGGGGGGTGGGGGAATAGAAGGACTTCCCATGGAGAGGGTCTGTCAACATGCATAGACACATTGTGTAAAATAGGAGGAGCCTTTGCACGCCTTGACGTTACGCCGCCGGGTCAGGTGGTCCGGCGGCCCACCCATGGTTTTCACTGGTCAGTGCATAGAATCTTTTTTTCAAGCTGCTTATACTGGCTACAGGCTGCAGGCATGTGTTTTGTAACTCCTATGGTTTTACGTATTGGATTTAATAAATATTTTTAAAACATACTACACTATGAGTATTTTTACTCCTTACACCTGGCACTGAGTTCCCATACCTCAGCTCCAGCTTTTTTAGGTTCTCTGTGTGGACCCAAGGAGCAGTGTGACCCGACCAGGCCAGTATCGTCTTACCACCGACGGACCATCTGGGTACTATAAAGCAGCGCCTACATGTGACCCCGGCTACATGAAACCTGTACATGCGCATTGTAATTGCGCTTCTGGTAAGCGGGCAATTTATCTATTTCTGGGATTGGATTACACCTATACTCCCTGCGAGTCCCCCATCACTGAACTGTCTATCATCTTTAATATTTTTATATTTCATGATCGTATATTTTAATTGCCACTTGGACATTGTTTGTAGTGCTGCACTTATATTGTTTCTATGCATAGACACATTGTACTTTATATAAGTCCAAAAATGTATTAATAAACCTGTTTTGGTAGCCTAAGAGGTGCTGTATCCTATATGTTTTTTTTTTTTTGCACTACAGGGTATTGGCACCAGCAGTATTACCACTCCTATTTTTTGTGGGGTAAAATACATTACTGTTAGCTGATCTTCTTACGTAACAGTGTGTTGTCAGGAAATGCAACAAACTGCATGTTACAAACATTTGCAGCCTGTGTAGGGATGACACAAAATTCATGTTTTTGTACAAGAGATTTACACCCATTTCACATACATTTTACAGTTTGTGGCTAGGAAAGTCACAAAACACAAAATGCCTGAAACCGCAGGGTGGGAAAATGTATACAAAAAGCATAAAAACTACCTGGCATGGCATCAGAATTGCCTCTAAATGCACTTAAAAGCATGTGTGATTTTTCTATAGAGATACAGTATATGTGTTCTTGCATACACGATCAGTGGAGAAGCCCTAAAGGGAAACTATTGGGTTTTTTATATTTTTTTGTCAGATAGATCAAAGAGATCAGCTTAAAGCCCAACTCCCTGAAGCTCCCTGCCACTTTTTTGTTTAAATTAATTAATACATACCTTTTGCCTCTGTTCTTTGGCTGGTCTGCTGACATCACAGTTCCCTAAATTGGCCAATGGCCATACACATATACTGTAGATGTTTTCTAATCTAACAGATTCCTCCATTCATACTACACAGTGCAAATGGATGAATCTCCTGCTGTGGCTATTGTACTTTGCCAGGAGGTCCTGTCAGCCAACTTCTGCTCAGTGCTTTGTTGATGTAATAATTATTATTATTATTATTATACAGTATTTATAAAGCGCCAATAGTTCGCTCAGCGCTGTACATTACAGAGGGGAACAGAACATGTGACAGAACAATACCAGTACAATGCAAAACATGAGGGGATCGAGGGCCCTGCTCTTTCGAGCTTACAATCTAGGAGGGAGGGGATGGTGGCACAGGAGGAGATAGCTGTGGGGGATGGAGTGGTAGGAAGAGGAGGAGGTCGGCAGGTTAGCAGGGGGCGGGGTAGGCTTCCCTGAAGAGATGGGTTTTCAGGGTGCGCCTAAAGGAGAGGAGAGTAGGTGATAATCTGATGGGTTGGGGCAGGGAGTTCCAGAGGATGGGTGACACCCTGGAGAAGTCCTGGAGGCGGGCATGGGAGGAGGAGACCAGGGAACTAGAGAGAAGGAGGTCTTGTGAGGAGCGGAGTGTGCGTGCTGGGCGGTACATAATGTGTGTGGATTGCGCTGTCTAGGAGTACTGTGAGCCCAGTCTGCAATGATGTCACTGAGAGTAGAGTAAGTGGGTTTGATCACTCTGAGCATCATTCAACCTGGAAGAAAATTGTGTTATAAGCTGTGTTTATATGCACACGGATGTACAAGTGTTCTGTGCATCCCATGCAGGCAGTTCCATTCATGTCAATTGGGACACAGCTGCTTCTCCCAATTTGACAGTCATGCAGGTATACAGCCCTGAACATACATTGTCTGTATTTGGAGCTCTGCAAATTGGGAGGAGTGGTTATACCCATGCAGCCACTCTGTCCCAATTGACATGAATAGGACTGCCTGCATGGGGATGCACAGAACACCAGTGTATCTCCATGTGGGTAAACATGGACCTCACATGGACATACGGTACATAGTATGTTCCATGTGAGGAGGTGTTCAGTGCTAGCCAGAGTTTCTTTTTTTATTTTTAGACCTGCTCCTCTGCCCTTGGAAGAGCAACACTGCACATACATTATGGAGGATAATGAGATGGAAACTGAGATAATAAGTGTGGTGAACACAACATCAATTCAGTCTGTTTACTAATTAAATTAACAATATGCAACACATATATATTATCTGGTGACTTTCAACAAACATTTATTGGTGGAGAATCAATCACTGTCATTTAAACACATGCATCTAGAAGATTCAACAGCAGTGAATGTTTGATGAATATTGGATTCACTGTTTATTAGCTTCTTGCCAACCATGTAACACATATATGCAGCAGGGCTTTAAGCCATCACACATATATGTCCATAGCAGTGCCTAGTTGCTGCACATACTTTTTTGTTGTGTTCTAACATCGCACTCATAAAATGCTCCCAGTACACTGACCAAGCTGCCACTGATAGTTCATGGTCAAGGCTTCTGATTGGGAGCTAGTGGAAACATTTCCCAATCACGTGACTGCTGGGAAAACCAAACACAGCAGCCACAAGATACAGAAGCCATACGTGAGGGGTTAAATATTAGTTTTTGTTTCTTCTTTTCTTTTCTTTTTAACTAATGTCAGTGGGGTTGAAGTATCAAACACAACAAACACTTTACTCCTGCACTAGGAAAGGACTCAGTAGACCCAATAGGAATGTTCTGGAATTTTCTGGAATATGCACTGCTTGCTGCCCTCAACAGACCAGGGTGGTCCAAATACACTGGATGCAAATGGAGGAACAGAAAAAGGGTGCACCGACCTAGTGCATTATCGTTTAAAATAATTTATTGAAGAAACAAAATAGGTATCATACTCACAATGAACATAATAACACAGGCATGTCAAACTGAACAAGATGTATGATCCAAACAACATCTGAGTCCATACGATGGAACCCTGGATGACCAACTGGCTAACGCGTTTTGAGGACACAACCTCTTCCTCAGAGCCAACCAGGTTGCCCTGGTTAAATTCTCATTTTGTCTATCATAATGGTGGTCCAATTTCTTGTTATAGGGGGGTTCAAGTGTGGCTCCCCACATTATCAAAGAACCTAGGTTCCGACTGAACTTTTTCACGTTTTGCCCCTGTGTGAGAGGAGCCAAATATCATCTAGACAAGCAGTATTTCTACCACTTTAATAAAAGCAGAACTTCATCCAAAAGGGGAAGTTCCACTTGTTTGCATCCTCCTTGCCCTTCACTGCCACATTTTTGGGGGGGAGCAGGTACATGGTTTTGACAGGTGTCTGCTCCGACTTCCGGTCAGATGCACCAGTGATCTGAGCCAGAAGTTCGTCCCCCTTCCTTCCCCCGCAGCCTCCTGGGACACTTCACAAGTTCCAGAAGACTGCAGGACCATTCACAAAGCGCAGTGCATGCACAGTAGGAAAGACTTTGCTGCCGCTTTCCCTTACTTAAAATGCAGATGCCTGCACCCAAAGCCAATTGAATAATCAGCTCAGGTGAGGACATTGCTAGACCCCGGGATGGGTAAGTGTTCTTATTTTAAAAGCCAGCAGCTACATTATTTGTAGCTCCTGACTTAAATTTTGGGGGGGGGGAGCCTGGAGCTCCGCTTTAATCACAGCTTTCCTCCCTAGGAACTGCTGATGTCACCGGGAAAGTACGGAGACAGTGGTGAACATCACTAGTCAAATATGGCAACTGGCTAAATCTGGGCATTGACATTGACCAAATATGGCTTGTTTGATCAACAATGTCACCACTACCCCTGCCCATTCCTTTACATAGCAGAGCAGCTTTCATTCTGCTATGAGTAGCATCAGGATCAGTTGCGTGAGGCAAATTGTCAGATTTTTTTCTGGCGAGTTGGCAGGTAGTTGGCATTGTGATTGATGATAGATTTACAATGTGGGTTTTTTATTTGTTTAATAAAGGACTTATCAAATGTTTGGGTGTCTGTATTTCTAGGTTATACCTTTTTTGGGGAATGAATAGGGGTACTATTACATCACGCTCATTCACATGGGGAGAGGCAGTATCAGGGGGCCAACTTATTGTTAAAGGAAGCTTCCAGGTTCTGATAAACCCCTTGTCCACAGACCCTCACAACCACTGGCCAGAGTTATGGGGAGGAGGCCCTTGTCCTCATCAACATGGGGACAAGGTACCCCCCCTCCTATATTGAGGGCATGCAAACTAGTAAGGTGCAGGAGATGGGATGATGCATGCTCTTCCCTCCTCCTTTCCTGGCTAGTCAGGCTGCATGCTCAAATTAAGCTTTGGGGTCTATGTGACATTTTTTCTTAAAATAAAAAGGAGCCAGAAGAAAATTGTAATTTGCTAGCAATTTCAAAAACTTTTTCATTTATAAATGTCAGTATTTAAAAAAAATCACTGCTCCCTACCGAATTGAATTTTTAAAAATTGCCCATTAGCCTAGAAAATGGGCATTTTAATTTGACAGATTCAGCCCCCATTAATTTCAATAGCATTCCGATCTGATATCCAAACTTCTTTGAAGTACTGAACCATGCTCGACCTAAACCCAGGGCAGTTCGGCTCATCCCTATTTAGGAATTGTTGGAGACTAGGGACAAGCGTTAGCAGATACTTATAGTTTAAAGGGGTCTGATAGAAATCACTGCTCTTGCAATCTCTTTTCGAATCAATGTATCTACATTTGTGTTCTCTACAACCCCCATTAAAAAAATGACTTGTGTAACAGCAAGATTCATTACAAATGATTAAAGGGAAAAAAAACAAAATGAGAAAAGGGATGGACAGCACAGAAAAAGTAAGATAGTGTGAAACAAGCCATTTATGTACAAGAATCCAGCTTTCCTTCACTGGCCTAAGTAAAGCACAGACTACTGTCTGACTCTACAGGGACTTGAATTCCACACAATAAGTAACAAAAGGCTGCAAGTTGGGCATTAGGGTTCTAGAGGATGATGAAAGGTGACTTACTTACCTTATGCTTTTTTCTTCCAACACTCAAAGGCCCTATATTGTGATGACAGCAAAGATCTGTGACTAGTCAAGCAGAGAAGAGAAGAGGCTTTGAGGGACCGGGTTGTACAGCACAGAGGAAGTCTTCAGGTAATTCACCTTTTTCATCATCCCCTAGACCAGTGATGGCGAACCTTTTTGAGCCCGAGTGCCCAAACTGCAACCCAAAACCAACTTATTTCTTTCAAAGTGCCAACACTGCAATGAAACCTGAATATCGAGCTTTTGGTTTAGAAAAAACAACTCGTACAGTAGTGCAAACTAATTAACAGTACAGGGATGACCAGAGACTGCGGACAGTACAGGGATGACCGGAGACTGCAGACAGTACAGGGATGACCAGAGACTGCGGACACAGTACAGGGATGACCAGAGACTGCGGACACAGTACAGGGATGACCAGAGACTGCGGACAGTACAGGGATGACCAGAGACTGCGGACACAGTACAGGGATGACCAGAGACTGCGGACACAGTACAGGGATGACCAGAGACTGCGGACAAAGTACAGGGATGACCAGAGACTGCGGACACAGTACAGGGATGACCAGAGACTGCGGACACAGTACAGGGATGACCAGAGACTGCAGACACAGTACAGGGATGACCAGAGACTGCGGACAGTACAGGAGATGACCAGAGACTGCGGAAAGCACAGGGATGACCAGAGACTGCGGACAGTACAGATGACTGCTGACCTTTGGGGAGGGAGGGGGAGCGGGTACCTGAATTTGACAGGTACCCGCTCTTACTTCCGCAGAGTTTTTTTTTTATCTTACCTGTTCCTTTATCCAGCCGCGCGCTGTCTTCCCGGATTCTGTAGTGTGGGCGCTCGTCGGACAGCCGGATGCCCAGTGCGCATGCGCGAGAAGCGCTGCGCTTTGTGATTGGTCCGGCGGCTTCTGGGATCTGTCATGTGTCCCAGGTACCGCCTTACCATTCACAAAGAGCACTGCTTCTTGCGCATGCGCACTTGGGACCCGGCTGTCACGCACACTACAGAAGCCGGGAAGACAGCGCGCCGCTGGATAGAGGGACAGGTACGGTGCCACTGCAGAGCTGAGCGGCCGGCCCGGTATTCTGACACGGCGGCGGTGGAAATACCGGACCGGCCGCTCTATATTCGCTCCATAAGACGCACTGACATTTTCCCCCCTTTTTTGGGGGAAAAAAGTGCGTCTTATGGAGCGAAAAATACGGTATTCTCCTGGCGTGCCCACAGATAAGGCTCGGCGTGCCGGCTGTGGCACGCGTGCCACGGGTTCGCCATCACTGCCCTAGACAAAACATGCATTTAACCCATACAGTGAGGGGGTCAAACCATTACAAGGGAACAATTAATAGCAGCATGAAGTGGGGTTTCAATACTCTTACATTAGTTTGTAAATATATACAGTATGTACAGGTGAGCAGCCATGTTTGCTCATTGCATATGTAGCCTCTGCATCCTGTCAAACACATTGACTGTACTTCAATGCTTTTCTTTTTCACTGTGAGATCATGGCTAAGGTCTGCCCTGAATGAAAACATTAGACTCTCTGTCAAAGTTCATTGACCATTTATCTACCAGAGCATGGTTATAAACAGCAGCTGGTAAAAAAAAGGACCTTTAATTCCACTATAGCAGCCTGAAGTGTGTTTAAATATGTTGAAACAACTGTATGCTTTCAGGTGGAAGTACTTTAGGTGGTTGCAAAGCTGTCCAATCCATTTTACACCCCATTGAAGGTTCCAACCCCACTGGATGACCCTTGCCATGTATTTCAGACTCTGCTGTCCCACCTATAGGCATGGATTCGAAATGATTGGTGGAATAAAGGGCGATCAGAAGTAATGAGTATTATGTCACTTCTGGGTCCAGAGCTGTCATTTCCTGGCTGCTGTGGTCAGGAAAGCAGCAAACAGGTTATAATCTGTGCTCCATTAGCTGCAGTGGATTGCATAGGAAACATCGGGGGTCTAATAGACCCCTGATATCTCAATAGAGAGACTCCATAATAGCAGTGGTGCAAAAATTAGGTAAAACTGAAAAAATGTTTCTAGTAGCATAGTGATTAAAGAGTCCCTGTCATAAAGAAAAAACAAACCTTGTGTAGGTATAAAGTGTAGACACCTAGAGGTACCTGCACATACCTGCAGTGGTTTTTAGCACCCTGCTCTTCAAGCCAAATTTCACACCATTCTAACAAATATTTGACACCTTCAGGTAGCTACTACCTCTCCCCTATCCCCACACATTCCTACTGGTCTTTACCATGATGGGCTGCCTGATCAGAATCTCAGGAATATGCACAAAGATCAGGAACATGCAGAGGACATGAAGGGGCTGCACCATAAAGGCTGCTGCAGGTATATGAAGACACTATAGAGAACAATCCAAAAGTTGTAAGCTATCAAATATAATAAAGACTGCCCATATAGAGTCCCATCAAAAAGGGGGCACTGCATCTACCAAAATAAACCTGTTTATCAGGAACACATGTTATATGAAATAAATAAGCAGCATTTTTTTCCTTTTTTTAGGCAAGGTAGCAGCCTGAAATGAGTCAGCCTGTGAGTGAGGCAGAAGTTCACTTCAGGACAGGCTAGGGAGGTTCTGAAGGTTAGAGCTTCTGGTCCCACCTCTCCAGAAACCTGAGAGCTTTGTGAAGGAGCAACAAAGGAGGGGAGGAGACTCAGATCTGCATACTTGAGGGACCTTGGTCAATCCCCTGGCAGGAGGCTGGGCATTGAGATCGTGGCAACCCTTA
Organism: Staurois parvus; assembly: GCF_062004578.1. Classification (NCBI taxonomy): domain Eukaryota; kingdom Metazoa; phylum Chordata; class Amphibia; order Anura; family Ranidae; genus Staurois; species Staurois parvus. Next base: position 224,711 of record NW_028318458.1, read on the forward strand.
AGTATCACAGAGCCTGGGAGAAGAGTTAGTGCAGTGTCGGATAGAAGATGGGCTGAGAGGAAGGCTAGAGTGAGGAGCCTGGGAGGGGACCCAGGAGGGGGCCTACCTGCTGGCAGTCACTAGAAGGGAAGATCTACTCTGTCCCATTGTTCTCCTTGGGAGGACGGCCTATGAAGCAGGGAAGGAGCCAGCCCAGCATAAGGCCTGAAAGCAGCCACCAACCCACCAAGTAAACAGGGAAAGATACAGTGAGTACTCCTACAGCCCCTGGACCAGATAAGGGAAGAGGGCGGTCAGGTGCAACACCCAACTAGTCTTTATCCAGGACTGTTCTAAATCTACAAATTTTGGGCCCTCTTGCCCAGGGAATACCCTCGTCCAGCTGGGTGGGAGGATTCATCTCGGGTCTGATGAGGTACACCAAAGAGCTTTGGATGTTCGTAGATGAGAGACTATGTTTGTCCACATTTTTGGACATAGTTGCTCTAAATTGTCCTCAAGTTTGCAGTTTCCTTGAAAATCCCATATACCCCTAGACCCCATTCAAGTTTTTAACCCCTTAATAAAATCACAAAACCAAACTCAAGGACTGTGTGGTGACTCTGAATGCAACGTGTGGAAGAAACTGCGTTTTGCTTGGCTGAGCAGAGCTGTAGGGGGACCCAAAACTTACTCCTAAGGGGGTAGTGTTACATGTGCAAGTCCATGCAGAGGAGTTATGTCTTTCTTGAATTTGTACTTAGATATATATAAAATAGCATTTGCGTGGTCCTCCGGTCTATTATACTGTACATGCACCTATTATTTAGAAGGAGTTGAATTGTAACCAAGGGAATTAGATTTGCCTGATATAATGGCTAATACTATTTAGGCCTCATGCACACTGGACATCAAAAACACCACTTTTTTTACTTTTTTTTTTCTGCCTATAAACGCCCCTCAATGTTAGCCAATAGATCCATGCACATATGTTTTTCAAGATTTATATGGGGTAATAGATTCCTGCTTAATGGGGGAATGTATTCCTGAGTCAAAGGGGTTTACTTACTAAAACTGGGCAGTGCAAAATCTGGTGCAGATCTGTATAGAAACCAATCAGCTTCGAGGTTTCTTTGTCAAAGCTTAATTGAACAAGCTGAAGTTAGAAGCTGTTTAGCTACCATGTACAGCTGCACCAGATTTTGCACTTTTCCGGTTTTAGTAAATAAACCCCAAAGTCTTTAATAATATGCTTGGGTGACTGTACCCTGCTTAGGGCCAACAATTGTATTCATTCATTTATTTGCACATGGTATTTTGTATTAGGTGCTGGGTTCACAAGCTCTTCTTAATAGGAGTATTTAAGCAGCTGCTTTAACAAACAAAATGTTTTTACTTTTTTGATATCAGTAAAAATTAAATTAAATTTTTTTGAATGTCTAGCTGCTTGATTTGCCATTATCTTTACCTACTCTTGGGATTCTTTATGCATATGAAGGTATTTCTTGGATAAAAATCTCTTTAAACAGGGATACTAATCACATTAGTGTTATAAAGATGACTAATAGAGGGATAATGAAAATAATAATCATTGTTATCATCTTAAAATTATGTTAGAAAGGTGTGTTAAAAATACCAATTGAGTAAATGCTGCAAAAATAACTCAACATTAATGTTCAAAGTTTGATAGTATAAAGAGGGTTGGCATATAGACAACTAGAACAAGGGTCACCCCATAGGCTGGGGGATTATAAGCATCAAGATTGCCCTTGCAAGAGCAGCACTGTGGATATGTCATGGAGGATAATGAGATGGAAACTGAGATAATAAGTATGGTGAGCACAACATCAATTCAGTCTGTTTCCTAATTAAATTAACAACATGCAACACATAGGGGCATAGTTATGAAGCAGAGATTGTGACTGTTGCCAAATGGTCACTGTTATTTAAAATACATGCACCTGGAAGATTTACCTGCAATGAATGTTTGGTGAATGCCAGATTCACTGCTTTATAAATACACTCCTTAGTGTGATGTCAGGTGGAGCTTTACAACACTGCATCTGATAAAGACAATAAAACAAGATTTCTATATGGTTTAAAGAATCTGAATATACAATCTAAAGCAGTGCAACACAAAATCATACATTTACTTACAAATGTTGATTTTTTTGTCATTTTTTGTAAAAATGTGTTTGCGCTTAGCCAACACATGTGGCCGAAGAAAAATTTCACAGTGTCTCTTTACTGGACTTTTATAAGTTCTATCTTCCCAAAGAAAACTTTCCCACTTTTCACAATCACGCCTTATTTAGGTCATCAATTTTTGGCAGCACTTATATTTATGAGCAACTATTTGTAAGGATGAAGCACATGAACGGCAAAATTAGAACCAAAAAATCTGATGAGCACCTTGAGAATTAATTGAGAATTGCTACTACAACCATGGAACCAGATATTGATGCGTTCATTTATCAAAAGCACTGTCAAATATTGTATTAGTTTTATGTTGCTATATTTTACTTTTATAATAAAAAATATTACAAAAAAATTAAGTTTTATTAATCAGATAGGTACATTGTCTAAATCAGTGATCGCTAACTTGTAATCTGCCCAACTTTTTCTGCTCAACTATCCTTATTGTTGGTGTGTTTTATGTGTGGCCCAAGACAATTCCTCTTCACATTCAAATGACTGGAATGGAATAAAGAAAGGTAGGTATACAGATCTTTTTTGTACAAGATAAGCAGGAAGGTAGGAGGATGTAGCTTTTAGTACCACTTTAATCCTTGTTTTTCTTGCTAGTTGCTTGTTTATATTTGCTTACATTTCATACCCATATGCATGATGACCTAGTTATGTATTAAATGACCCCCAAAACCAGTTCACTATAAAAGGGGCAACCAACTACTTGCTCCTCATGATGCCAGGAAGGGGAACATAAGCTCTCCCTTGTTGGCTTCTAATCTTGTTCTGAAGGTGTGCAAAGGAGCTTGATTCCTATCAGTATTGGGCACCACCGCTTTAGGACAAAGACCTCCATTTTTTGAGGAACCTTTCTCAAAACACCCCCAGTGTTGAAGGGCATCCAGGCTGCTTCAACATAACAGGGAAGGACAAACTCTGGTTACCCCCTTGCTATATGGATATCAGTCCATATACCTGGTGTGTCAGGCTGGTTAGCTACGGGGCCATGAGGACTGAAAAAAAAATCAGTCAATCTTTGAAGTGCTGAAACTGTATTAAAAACACAGATTCAGCAGTTTCCATAGACAATTTATGCATTTTCTGTTGAAAATAAAATGATTTGTCAGCTCAGCTAGGCAAATTTTATTTATAGACAGGTCAACGGGAACATCTGGGAACACTTAGCTTTTTATAAATAGGGTGAATGTTACAGTAAAGACCTTTACTTACTGAAGAACAGATGTTGCCAAATGTCAGAAAATGTAGTTTTCACCGAGCAAATGTTGGGGTGAATGTCCACTAGTTTTGCTTTATAAATGGAGTAAATGCTGACCAAAGAGTTTTTTGGCAAATTTTAGACACATTTGCCACGGAATTTTATATATTGACTTAAAACAGACTCCTTAAGGGTTCATGCACACTGACTTATTGCAAACGTTTCTCCTCACAGGAAAAATCAGCGTTTCAAGCACACCTAAGCCACGTTTTTTTTTCCAAATGCATTTAGGTGCATTTAGACAAGTTCAGGTGCATTTGGCATTTTAGCATTTATTTGTTTAATTTGCCAGAATTGTAATTATTTTCTGGCAATGGAAATTTAAAAAAATGCTCAAGCACTAAAAGTGCCTAGTGCTTAGATGTGTCTAGATGCGTTTGGGCATGTTTAGCATTTTTCTATGCCCAAAAGATCCTCTCTTGAACACATTTTCTCTGCATTCAGGACAGGAGCTTTGCTTCTAAATGCTGCTGCTCCTATACTCTTCAAAAAGCATATGGGTGCATGGACATATTGGCTTTTACTGAGGAGAGTTCAGGGGCTTAGGCAAAAAACACCAAAAGCCCCCAAAACGTCAGTTTAGGAGCAGCAGTGTGCGTGAACCCTAAAGTGTGCAGTCGAGTCTGTGACAGATATTTGCCTTTTTAGTTTTGTAGTATGACCTACATTGTCTGAGCTTAATCTAAAGCTGGCACTTGGATCTATGTTTAGCCATTTCTGTTTGACAGAAGAGGATTGTTGCATCAACCTCTTTTGAATGGGAATGTTGGAAAACTTTTCCTGATCGGGGGAAATCCCACTCAGAATACAATGTTCCGATGGGAGGAGAAATCCTCCATCCACCATCTATGGCCAGTTTAAGAGTTGGTGGTCCCCAGGTATGATTACTATTGCCCTGTCAACTGCCAAACCTGGAGCTCATGACACATACTGTGACTATTGACTGGGCAAGATGTTATCAAATGATGAAACCCTGTATTAAAGAGCAATGAAAGACTAATGCTCTGTTTTTATGCTGTTATGCACACTTTGAAGTAGGGAGATGGAGTGTTTTTAGCATGAGGGCAACTAGCTGATGGGGGAAGGGTACAACAGTCACAGTTCTTGTGACTTCCTATATCTGATCCTTAGCTTTTAATCACACACAGTCCTAGTGATTAAAGTGTATCTACAGTATAGCCCAAAGTTTTTTTTTTTTATAGTTTTTGGACAGAGGAGGGAATGGTCAAAGTGTTACCTTGCAGAGATGTCCCTTCACTTCCCATGTGCATGGTAGTTCACTCATCTTGGCAGATGCCAAAACTGTACACTTACCTGTGCATGCATTGACCTACTTTTTCTGAGTCTAATCTAAAGCTGGTCATATATGGACTGAAATCTGGTTGGTTCAGCAGGGATAGGCTGAACTCGGATCCAAGTTTAGCCATTTCTGTGTGACAGAAGTGAATTGTTACATCGACCTCTTTTGAAGGGGAATGTTGGAAAACCTTTCTTGATCAAGGGAGTCCCACTGTTAGAATACAATGTTCTGATGGGAGGGAAAATCCATCATCCACAATCTATAGCCAGTTTAAGAGTTGGTGGTCCCCATGTTTGATTGGCCTGTCAGTTGCCTAACCTCATGCTCATGACACATGCTGTGACTCCTGAGTGTTCAAGACATTATCAAATGATAAGCCCTGTAGAAAAGAGCAATGAAAGACTAATACTCTGTTTTTGTATGCTGTTATGCACATTTTGAAGTTATTTTAGCATGAGGGCAACTATCTGATGGAGGGAGGGGCAACAGTCACACTTCTGGTGACTTCCTCTCTCTAAACCTTAGCTTATAACAACACACAGTAATAGTAATTAAAGTGTATCTACAGTATAGCGCAAAGATTTGTTTTAATACTTTTTGGACAAAGGAGTGAATATAGGAGGGAATGGTCAAAGGTCAAAGTGTTACCTTGCAGAGATGCCCCTTCACTTCCCGCATGAGCTGCAGTTTGCTCATCTTGGCAGATGCCAAAACTGTACACTTAGCTGTGCATGCAGATGGGCAGGTAAGAAACTTTAACGAGGAAGAGAAAAACCCTGACTGTTTGCCATTTTTTTTTTTAACTAAAGTTCCACTTTCATCAGTCTTCTTCCTGGCACAGTTGCATTGTGTTTTTGAAGAGTTGAAAAGGAACTCTGTACTGAGAAGGGGATGCAGCTCTAGGATCTTTGTACTCACTTCACTGTGTCTGCTTTCCTATTTAGCTGTATTTATGCTAATGTGTGTGGATTCTATTATTGCTAAATTCTAAAACCGTCCATAGTAAGTTACTTGGTACTGTTACAGTCTTCTGTAATGATCCATGCAGTCTCCATCTCCCAGCTCATCTTTTGAAAGTGATTCACTTCTGTAGATGTGTTTGAATGTTAGTTCTCTATGTTTCAGTTGACTTCCTTATGCTACTGCTTCAATCAATTAAAGTGGTATTAAACCCAAAACTAAAAATGTTATCCATTAAAGCTTATGAATCACTAAAAGTGGTGGCTGCCTTTTTTTTAGGACTTTTTTCCTTTATTTTCACTTGGTGAGAAAACCAGTATTACAATTCTCGTTGTAGGGTGGCTCCATTGCAGTGGAGAAGCAAAGGAGCAACATTGTCAGTCTGCAGGGAGGGAAGTGTTAGATGCACCTGCAGATTTAGAAGGACTTGACTAACAAATTAATGCTGAACTCCAGCTAAAACCTTTTAAGCAGTTCCAGAAACAGTTTTTTTCTTTGTAGATAAAGATTGAATAAAAGCAGATCATTGTAAGCACCCCTGTCAGTGAAAAATGGTTTGCCTATAAGCTCTAACTGACACTTTTGCTGAACAGCTTGGTCTGTTAAAGGAATGGCCACATCAACAGGTGAAAGCAAAGAGTGGGATTAACACGGCTTTAACTATACGCTTTGCTTATGTGTCAAGTTCCTTGTTTACTGATAATGTAATGATTTTTATGTATCTCACATGATACAATACTGTTATGGTTTCTATGACCTTGGTACTCTATTGTTTTGTACAGTTATCTCAAGATTGAAATAAAAATCTCCCTTGCCTACAACTGCTGTGTATTCTAGATTGGTTTGATATTCTAAGATAGGATTTATTGAACAGCACTGTACTTTCTCATACTGGCATATATTCTGTTGCTTATTAACAGTTTGATTAATTCTAATTCTTCTTTTCCTAAGTAATACAGGGGCTCCCTTTAGGGCCTTCTCTTAGGCAGCCCATAGATGATTTTTTTTTTTTGTTCAACCAGCAGGTTAAATAAAAAACACTGATCTGATTCCCAATCCACACATTTGAGGTGCATGGCGGAATCATTCCTATTAAGCTATTGTATTCTGACAGTGCAGAGACTTCGCTGCCATCAGAATACACTTATCAGCACTATTGCCAGCGGTGCTGATCAAGTGACATTTATTCAACAGGCTGGTTGTACAAGAAGGTCATTGGTAGATCAACGTCTGTATAACCAATTTGCAAATACATGGATATGAAATTTGGCGGGTCCCTACTAAACTGGCAGAATTTTGATCCATTCATGGCCGTCTATAGAATACCAGTTGCCTTACTTTTGTTGGCTTTAGTACTCATAGGTCATAGACATGGAACAAGTGTGTAGATTAGAACTTGTCAGAACTTGTGATATGCATGCCCATTCTAGGTCAGCAACTCAGAGGGCATATCAGACAAACAGATAACAGTATCATGAAGTGGGTTTAGCAAGCCTCCATATTCCCTCAGTCCCAAAATCCTTCTATGACCTGCAATGTGGGTGTGAAAGGAGCTGTAATTAAGTATTACTTGCAGTGTCCTTTTATAAAAAAAAAGACTATAAATATCCCCTGGTTCTTGATCCACCTAGTCAAAACAGAAAACCTAGTTCAAACTATATACCGTGTAGATTAAATCCAGCCATACACTAGTAGAATTTTGATTTAATTTTTTTGTTTTATGAATGTTCATTCAATTTTCTAATCGTTAATGGGGTCAAATTGAGTTTCCTTTTTGACTGCACTGACAAGAAAATTTAAAGAAATAGAAAATTTTTCTCAAACAAATTAATTTATAAAAGTATATGTGGTTTCGTTCGGGAAAGTCCACTTATTCCAAATCGAATGTTAAAAGCTTTTTAAGAATTTACAGCAGTCCAGTGCTTAAATGCACTGAGAAATTTAGTATGGAGTTTGTACAATGTTCATTCAAAAATCTACTAGTGTTTGGCATGCTTAAAAGTTTGAGCTCCCAGTTTTGAGCAAAGTAAAGTGCAGCTCAAAACTGAGTTACCAAATATGGGACATATATGGTATTGCAAGAGCAGATTACCAGAAGGCATGAGAAATATCCTACTTAAAAGCACATCAGTGCTGTCAGTTGATGATGTTGATGTCCTTTTAGGTAGAATACCTCTATGGTAAGACTGGTCTCAATTTGATTATATATATACTATAGACAAAGGGCGTTCAAGTCAAGCTGGGACTTTTCATTTTACAGGTGTATAAAGGCATGCTAGCATGGTGGTACAACATACAGTAGTAATTGGCAAGTGTGTTCTATTATTAATAGACGACACACACATCGCAGGCAAATCTATAGACCATTAATCAAGATGGCAGACAACAGTGTTCGGGCGTGCATGGAATTGTATGTGGCAATGAAGTCTCTGTGGTGATGAAGTCGCGGATATCTACAGAAGACTTCAAGCACAGTACGGTGATGAGATGCTCAGCTGCAGTTAGACATTTGAATGGTGTAAACGTTTCAAATATGGGTGCACGTTCATCAGTGACAATCCCTGCCATGGTGGTTCCCAGTACACAGCAGTCATTCCTGTGAACATTCAGCAGTGTGGAACCCCTGATCCTGGATAATCAATGCATAACCTGTCATGGAATTGCACAAGAAACTAATCTTATGAGAACGGTGAACACAATGATGATGATGATGAAGTGAAGCCCGCTGTCCTAGGATGGTTCAAGTGTACTGAAAAATCTTTCTATGCACCACTTCTCCCAGAAAAATGTTGCAATTACTAACGTTTAGGCATTCTTGTGTTTATTTCTTTTGTTTATATTGGTATAACACAAAAAAGTGGAGGAACAAAAAGCCAAATCTGACAAATTCTACACAAAACCCAAAAATGGACAGGAAAAAATTATTGGCACCTTCTCAAAATTGTAAGAAATAATTGCATTCCAAGTTTGTGATGATACTGTAATTTCTAGACGAAGTGGTGCATTATCTGACAGAATTGTAGGGGTGCCAATATTTTAGACCATGACTGTAGATATACCGTTGTGTTCAAAATAATAACAGTGTCTTGAAAAAAGTGAATAAAGCTGAAAATCCTTCTAATAGCTTTTATTTCCATACACACAAATGCATTGGGAACACGACACATTCTATTCCAAATCAAAGCATGAAGAAAAATATATCAAATTTGTGTTGTTCCTCTAAAAAATTTTGAAGAAAAGTGAATATTAGACTGTTCATAAAAATAGCAGTGTTTGTATTCTTCTTTACAAACTCAAACATTCACTATATGAACTGAAAAATGTTTGAAGATTTTGCTTTCCTTTGAATCACTTAATGAATATTTGGTTGTAGTCGCACTGTTTCTGAGAACTGCTGTACATCTGTGTTGCATGGAGTCAACCAACTTCTGGCACCTGTGATCAGGTATTCCAGCCCAGGATGATTGGACTACATTCCACAGTTCTTCTCTATTTCTTGGTTTTGCCTCAGAAACTGCATTTTTGATGTCACCCCACAAGTTTTCTATTGGATTAAGATCTGGGGATTGGGCTGGCCACTCCATAACGTCAATCTTGTTGGTCTGGAACCAAGATGTTGCACGTTTACTGGTGTGATTGGGGTCGTTGTCTTGTTGGAACACCCATTTCAAGGGCATTTCCTCTTCAGCATAAGGCAGCATGACCTCTTCAAGTATTCTGATGTATTCAAACTGATCCATGATCCCTGGTATGCGATAAATAGACCCAACACCGTAGTATGAGAAACATCCCCATATCATGATGCTTGCGCAACTATGCTTCACTGTCTTCACAGTGTACTGTGGCTTGAATTCAGTGTTTGGGGGTCGTCTGACAAACTGTCTCCGGCCACTAGACCCAAAAAGAACAATCTTACTTTCATCAGTCCACAAAATGTTGCGCCATTTCTCTTTAGGCCAGTCAATGTGCTCTTTGGCAAATTGTAACCTCTTCAGCACATGTCTTTTTTTCAACAGTGGGACTTTGCGGGGGCTTCTTGCAGATAGCTTGGCTTCACATAGGCGTCTTCTAATTGTAACAGTACTCACAGGTAACTTTACACCTTCTTTCATCTTCCTGGAGCTGATTGTTGGCTGAGTCCTTGCCATTTTGGCTATTCTTCTATCCAGTCAAATGGTAGTTTTTTGCTTTCTTCCACGTCTTTCAGGTTTTAGTTGCCATTTTAAATCATTTGCGATCATTTTAGATGAGCAGCCTATCATTTTCTGCACTTCTTTATATGTTTTCCCCTCTCCAATCAACTTTTTAATCAAGGTACGCTGTTCTTCTGAACAATGTCTGGAACGACCCATTTTCCTCAGAATGTCAGAGAGAAATGCACTGTAACCACCATGTACAACATTTGCTGCCTTCCTTCCTTAAATAAGGGCAATAATTGCCACCTGTTTTTCAAAGAATGAATGACTTCACTAATAGAACTCCACACTGCTATTATTGTGAACATGCCCCTTTCAATTAGTGATTCAATTACACAGAATCAGCAGCATGCATGTCATGACTGTTGGGTCTGTTGGATTTTTATTACTCTACTACACCTGCTAGTAAATTATTTGCCATGTAGAAATATCATTTCTACCAAAAACAGTGATTGATCAGGTTAGTGATCTCTGACTGCTATTATTTTGAACACAACTGTATATCAATGCTGGATTTCTTGTGTGTTGTTGTATCTTTAAGGAGGAAAGGAATGCCTCCTTGTACTCTGCTTATAATTTATGCATTGCTATAAATGTCCCAAAATTGGTAACTCAGCTTTGAGCTACACTTTACTTTGTCTGAAGCTGGGAACTCATATTTTGGACAGGTATAATTGTTAGATAGTTGACACATTGTCAACTGAAAGTGTTAAATGGTTACTTGGAAAAAAAGAAATGTCTGTCAAGTTGACTTTAAAATCAAGAGCAGTGCTAAAAGCACACATTACAGTCTTGTGGGTGGCCAGCCCTAATAAGAGAGCCTAATATACCCATTGTGTGAGAATCTGGCTGAGCTAGTAGGAGGTAATGGGTGCTTGGTAACTGAGTTTTGAGCTACACTTTACTTTGTCCGAAGCTGGGAACTCATATTTTGGACAGGTATAATTGTTAGATAGTTGACACATTGTCAACTGAAAGTGTTACATGGTTACTTGGAAAAATGAAATGTCTGTCAAGTTGACTTTAAAATCAAAGGCAGTGCTAAAAGCACACATTACAGTCTTGTGGGTGGTCAGCCCTAATATGAGAACCTAATTTACCCATTGTGTGAGAATCTAGCTCAGCTAGTAGGAGGTAATGGGTGCTTGAACCATTACGAATTGTCTCTTTTCCCTCTGTAGAAAAGTAAACATATAACGAAACGAAACCTCTTCTTTGATGACAAAAAGTTATTCAATCAGAATTAAATGTTCCATAATCTTCATGATATGGATTAGATTTTGATGACAAATATATGAGAGATCTGCCTACAAATGACTAGTTAAGGTCTGACCAGAGCAGCATAATGCATACCTGTCCCCTGGTCCTATGCTACAGTGACACCTTCCCCAAGTTGTTTTGCAATCAGGGTGGGATGGCAGCAGTTATTGATGCCTGTCTTTAAAGGGCAGTGTCAATACCACAAGTGAGCTTTTGCAGCAGGCAATAAACGTTGTAGCATGACTCTGTGACAGCACATTGACTGATACATGTGTACGCCATCAGGCCCCAACAGTGTATGCGTCCTTATGTGGCAAACTTTAGTATACCAGTTATTAAAGTGGAACTTTAGTCACAAAATTAGGTCCTGCTAGATCACTTCACGCTGACCCCTTTTACAGGTATAGCTATGTAAAACAATAAAAATAAGTGCCTATACTGTTTAAAATCCAGTCATATACTGTCTCACCCTGCTCTGCATATGCTCAGTTGCTCTCTATTTTTCGACACTGTGCCCAAAATGTAGGGGGTCAATCTTCTTACAGTCTAAAGATTTACTGCTGAGAAAAGGAGAGAAGCGCCTCTAAGTGCAATAAGTCTTTTTATTCAAGTCTAAATGTAGAAACACTCACATGTGTGAAGTAATCATGAGCTTAAAAACCGTGGTTAACAATAGTTATTGGTGGGGTGTTAACACGGGTGAAGAGCCGTCATCTTACTGCGATGTGGGGAGGTCAGCTCTCGGCTGGAACAGTGTGGTGGCTGGAGGGGGGAACAGCGGTGAGGCCGGCCGGTGTGCACGTCCTCCCTCAGAGCCGGATGGAACGCACGCTGGAACGTAGCGGCGGCATGGCCGTGATAACGTCAGATCCCAGGGTGCACTGCGACGCGTTTTGGAGCATGCACTGGCCGTGGAAGGCGGAAGTGCGCTCCTTTTTCAAGCAGCTGGCCGGCCTCACCGCTGTTCCCCTCCAGCCACCACGCTGTTCCAGCCAAGAGGTGACCTCCCCACATCGCAGTAAGATGACGGCTCTTCACCCGGGTTACCACCCCACCGTTAACTATTGTTAACCACGGTTTTTAAACTTATGATTACTTCACACAGGTGAGTGTTTCTACATTTAGACTTGAATAAAAAGACTTATTGCACTTAGAGGCGCTCCTCTCTCCTTTTCTCATCTACAGAAGTTGCTACAGCTTATTTGGAAGCCTTGCCCTCAGTGCCACACGGAATCCTACGCTCTTCATACAGGAGCCACTAATACCACGATCACCCCATACTACCATTTCCCAGGACTTTGCAGTGTTTGCGCTGTTACAACCCTTCCTCATTTTTTCTAAAGATTTACTGCTACTCAGGGATTCAGCAAAATGGCAGCCTCCAGCAGGAAGAAACAGGAGCAATGTTGGAGACAATTTACAGCTACCATTGATTTTGGTAGCATAATTATTAACATGGAATGTATGTTCCTTGCTTAATAACATTCCTTTTATCAAGTTGTTATGGGTAAAGTTACGCTTTAGGCTGTCCTTGTTCTTGTTAGCATTTTTTAAGTTCTAAAATAACCTTTTTTTGAACTAGTGCACAAAACTGAACTGCATATTCAAGATGATGTCTTTCTAATGCTTTCTATAGAAGCAAAACAATATCTCTCTTTCTCTGTCTTTGGAATCTATGCCTCTTTAATATAAGAAACGATCCTGCTTGCTTTAGAGCTGCAAATGTATTGATTTGACAAGTTAAACAATTTAAAAAATTCTAGTAGCTTTTGTCAAGCAGTGTGCCTTGCCATGTCACAATGTACTTTTGGATTACATAGCACATGACAGGGCAAGGTAACATTCTAAAAAGATGCATTATTCAGCATGAGAGACACATTGCTAAGTAGTAAAAGAAAATTCCACCCTCCACCTTATTAGTGAAATGGTAGAATCGATGTGCTACTCTGTAACGTTTTGGGAATAAAGTCATGGGAATAAAAGATGTAAAGATCAAAGGCTTTATGTGACTTCACAGTCAGGACTATTAATGCAAGTAATGACAACTATGTCACAGTGAAATTCACAGTGCATTCATTCCACACTAAGTTGATGATGGGTGAATTATCTCTATACAGACATCAGGTAAAATGTTCTCATTATGTCATGAATTCGGCATATTTTATTACAAGATCTATTTATCGGATAGGATTGTAGGCACAAAAATGCAAGTGTACACTATGGTACAAGCAGTTCCAATTCTATAAGGACTGCTACAACATGCTTCATACTTAGTAGCCACTTTTTGTAGATTTATGTTTCAGGTGCATGCAATGGTCATCTGGTGACCCTAGGAACATATGTAGTATAATATAAATTCTGTGCAGGGTGGCAATAGCCCCACAGGAGCATGTTTAGTTAGAAGGTGGCTCAGCCATCCAGAAACAAGAGTAGGGGGAAAAATTGAGCTAGAGGGTTGTAAGGATGGAAACCAGTACAGACAGCACCAAAGCTTGACACAGATGCATATTTGCGAGTACAGTTGGAGGTCATTGCCAGGGAAAATTCAATGCACAGCATAGACAAAGTTAAAAAAAAAAAAAACAGTCACACCTGAAAACCAACAAAGTTGATTGCAGAAAATTTAGAGTTGTTCCAGATGCCCTTAAAAAGGAAGATCAACCAATTATCAGATATGTTCATGCCTGCTGCCCCCCTCGGTGTTCTTGGATATCCCCCTTTATGTGCATATGGAATCACTGGCACATGTGATTGTAAACAGGGAGAAAATCTGCAATATGGGGAGACGCAACAGAGCAAGACCCAGGGAGAAAACCAGAAAGAACACAGAAGAAACCAGCAACAAAAAGTAACAGGGAAAATGGCCTCAATGATGGTTTAGTGAGGAGCAACCTTCGGATATCTGCTTGCGTTTGGTCACATCCCAGACTCTGTTCCAGTATGCGAAAATACCTAGACTTATGCAGGCCATACATGGGTCGGATTCCGAACAAATTTTCTTTCGAAAATCGGAAATTTTGTGCATTTTGTAATCCAATGGTGCCACCATTGATTTTGAAATTCAACCAACCAAGCCTTCAGTTTCTCCTCAAGTTGCTACAGAAAAGAATTTTCGTGGCCAAGAATTTTATTTCCTTTCCAGGTCTCAGCTTTATATTTCTTGCATGATTCTCCAATCATTAATTTGAAATTCGTTCATTTTTAAAAAAATTTCCAACATGCCCGATCACTCAAATTTGATGGTCACAAGAAAATTGGCCGTTTCTGTGACCCACTAATGGTGCAAAATTCGAACGACAATACTTAGAAAGGATTTTCTAAATAAAATTCTTTCGAAATTCAACTCGTGTATGGCCGGCTTAAGAGAATTCTAAAAAAGAGGTTACCTCCAAGGGACCAAGTGCTTTGACCTATAGTATTTTATTGAACATTGTACGAAAATTAGACACATACAGTATTGGCCCTGTCTAGCTAATTGTGCAATCAACTGCATCTGGGTCCATCCATACAGTTCTTCTAGGGGGCTATTACTTATTAACCAGTTAGGTTTTTTCATATTATTGTAGGACAGTGTAGTCCCACCAAAATACCCACAGGGTAAGTTTGTGATGGAGTAGGTCCACACCTCCAATTGATTTGAGAAATATAATTTTGGATATGTGGTCCTTTATTGACCAGTTAGGTATGCTTTGGCAGTTTATTTTTTAATGACAATGATGTAATTTTTTGTTTTGGTGAATGTTTTTTTTCAGCTTTGATAGCTTTTTTATATTTTTTGTACAATGTTCAATAAAATACTATAGGTCAAATCATTTGGTCCCTTGGAGATAACCTCTTTTTTTTCACTTTTTTTTTTTAGTCTATTTTCATGTAGTGTTGTCAAGCTGCATGGACCACACCCTATTAACCACTTGTCTAACGGGCACTTATACCCCCTTCTTTACCAGGCCAATTTTCAGCTTTCAGCGCTGTCGCACTTTGATTGACAATTGCACAGTCATGCAAGATTTTACCCATATGAAATTTTTATCATTTTTTTTCTCACAAGTAGAGCTTTCGTTTGGTGGTATTTAATCACCGCTGGACACTTTACTTTTTGTACTATAAACAAAAAAACTGCAAAAAGTTTGAAAATAAAAAAAAGTTTCTTTGTTTCTATTATAAAATTTTTCAAACAGGTAATTTTTCTCCTCCACTGATGTGCGTTGATGAGGCAGCACTGATGGCCACAAATAGGCGGCACTGATGGGCACTGATAGGCAGCACTGATGGGCACTGATAGGCAGCACTAATGAGGTGTCACGGATAGGTGGCATTGATAGACAGCACTGATAGGTGGCACTGACTGGCATCACTGCTGGGCACTGACTGGCGCAACTGCTGGGCACTGACTGGCACAACCGTTGGGAACTGACTGGTGGCACTGACTGGCAGCACTGCTGGGCTGCACTGATGGGCACTGGTGGGCACAGGTGGATGGCACTGTTGGGCACATGTAGGTGGCACTTCTGGGCACAGGTGTGTGGCACTGCTGGGTGGCACAGGTGGGTGCACTGCTGGGCACAGGTGGGCGCACTGCTGGGCACAGGTGGGCAGAACTGGTGGGTAGCACTGCTGGCCACCGATCATCAGGGCACTGATCATCAGTGCCCTGATGATCGATGCCGATCCCTGCTCTGACAACTGCCGGTTCTCGGCAGTACTTTCCTCATGCTCTGACAGTGTGAGGAAAGTGAAGCCGAGAACCGGCAATTGCATTTCCCGGTGATCAGCGTGTCATCTGATCACATGGTAAAAGGCCACTGTGATTGGCCTTTTACCACATCACGTGATCAGCTGTGTCCGTAGGACACAGCGATCACGGAGATCACCGGGCGCGCAGGAGAGTTCTTGGAGGACGTCATATGATGCCCTCCCAAAACTGGCCGGCCGCAGTGTAGCCGTCATTCAGCTATCTGCAGTTGGCAAGTAGTTAAGAGCAGTTATTTATATATTTTTCTCCTCCTAATCAGGCTGTTCCCTAGTTTTTTCTTTTTCTTTTATTTAGTTTTTAGCCTTTCCACTATGTTGATGACTGCTGATCACTCAGCTGTAGGTAGGTTTCTCAAAACAGGCAAAGAAACTCTTGTATGACCCTAGCCTAAAGCCTAGTACACACAATCAGAAAATCGTACAAAAAATATCACTTTCAAAGCAATCATATGATAATCTCATGGTTAGTACACAGTTTTCGTCTGAAATTATTTGAAGGGACAAGCATCAGGATTTTCATTTAATCAGTACAATTTTCGTCCAAAAATACAAAACAAATACAATACATTACATCACTTCTGAATTGTTATTCTGTTGTAAAAGAATTTTCGTAACTTTAGTAACCTCTTCATTTTCGATATGAAGACTAGCATGCAAAAAAAACCCAGACGAACAGAACTAAAAAAAAGTGTATTTTTTAATCACGCACTCATGAAATTAATGTTAATATTTTTATTTTTTCTTTAGAGTCAGCAGGAGGAGCTTTATGCTCCCTTTCATGTTTTAAATGCTCTCAGTTTGCCTTTTTAATTAAAGAAACAATTGACTATTCATTAGTGCCTCTTTCTTTATTCATTGCTAATGGTCAAAACGGACAAATACAGTTGTGTCCAAAATTATTCAACCCCCAATGCTGTAAAGGGGTTTAGGGACTATAGTGTACATTTGGAATTGTATTCAGAATCAAATCCTACAAGGACGTTGTAACTACCCAAATGCAACTAAAATGACATCAATTGTTTATGTAATACAGTAGTAAATGGTTCTTATGTGGTTTCTTCATTGCCACAATTATTCAACCCCTTAAAGACTACCACTCTGAAGAACAGAGGTTCATACAGGTGCTTTCCATCAGGTATTGAAAACACCTGTGGATGTCACCGAGCAGCAATCAAGCATAATAAGCACCAATTAGGCAGCTTTAAAATGACTGTGATACTCAGCTCCTTCTAGACATTTACTGGTGTGGTTACAAACATGGTGAAGGCAAGAGAATGGTCCAGGAAGACAAGAGAAGAGGTGATTTCTCTTCACAGGAAGGGCAATGGCTATAAGAAGATTGCAAAGATGTTAAACATACCAAGAGACACCTTAGGAAGCATCATTCGCAAATTCAAGGCAAAGGGCACTGTTGAAACGCTACCTGGTCGTGGCAGAAAGAAGATGCTGACTTCGACTGCTGTGCGCTACCTGAAGCGTAGAGTGGAGAGAAGTCCCCGTGTGACTGCTGAGGAACTGAGAAAAGATTTGTCAGATGTGGGTACAGAAGTTTCAGCCCAGACAATAAGACGCACACTGCGTAATGAAGGCCTCCGTGCCAGAACTCCCAGGCGTACCCCCTTGCTGTCTCCAAAGAATAAGAAGAGTCGACTGCAGTATGCCAAAAGCCATGTGGACAAACCACAAAAGTTGTGGGATAGTGTTCTGTGGACTGATGAAACAAAATTAGAACTGTTTGGGCCCATGGATCAACGCTATGTTTGGAGGAGGAAGAACAAGGCCTATGATGAAAAGAACACCTTGCCTACTGTGAAGCATGGTGGAGGGTCAATCATGCTTTGGGGCTGTTTTGCTTCTGCAGGTACAGGGAAGCTTCAGCGTGTGCAAGGTACCATGAATTCTCTTCAGTACCAGGAGATATTGGATGGAAACGTGATGCAGTCCGTCACACACCTGAGGCTTGGGAGACGTTGGACCTTTCAACAGGACAATGATCCCAAGCATACCTCCAAGTCCACTAGAGCATGGTTGCAGAGGAAAGGCTGGAACATTTTGGAGTGGCCATCGCAGTCACCAGACTTAAATCCGATTGAGAACCTCTGGTGGGACTTAAAGAAAGCAGTTGCAGTGCGCAAGCCTAAGAATGTGACTGAACTGGAGGCCTTTGCCCATGAAGAATGGGCGAAGATACCCGTAGATCGCTGCAAGACACTTGTGTCAAGCTATGCTTCACGTTTAAAAGCTGTTATAACTGTAAAAGGATGCTGTACTAAGTACTAAGATTGAATGTCACTTGGGGGTTGAATAAAACTGATAATGCTGTGAGCACAGAAAAGACATTTGTGGTTATTTCATTATAACTGTTATGTTATATTTGTCTGACCTACAAGTGCCTCTTTAATGTAAATGTAAGCAAGATGACTGAATGATCAAAAGCAATGTCAAACTGGCCAAAACACTCAATTTCAGTGGGGGTTGAATAATTTTGGACACAACTGTAGATCTTAAAAATTTTAAACAGAGTTCAAGTTCCAGACCGGTGAGTTTAGGCTGATGATCACGAAAATAATAGACAAGCTGAGTACAAACATACGCATGAACGGTCAAACAGAAATCAGAGACCAACACTGTTGATTATGCACAAACTGAATGCCCAGCAGTCTATTTAGACTTTCTTGATTAGAAGAGGTGTGTGCTTCAGAGACCAGAGCTGCAGTGCTGCAGATAGCATATGCTTGGTGCTAATTGTTACAGTCTCATAGGAAGCTGATCTACTGTGCTGGCTCCTTAGCTAAAATAAATTAGGCTCGAACATCTGTCCCTATCTGCAGCTAACTGCTCTGTGTGTGGCTATATGTGAACAGCAGCGGCTGCTGTCAGCCTGCCATAAGTTTAAATGGGCTGAGTGGCCGCTGCTGATCGCATAACCCAGTCATTCCAGCACCAAGAATCTACAGATTCTTGCCACAGGAATCAAGCGGTTGCACCAACCCAGCCATGTGATAGGGGCCCTGAATGAGCACTGAAGTATCTTGTTTTAGCTTGAACAGGTTAGGCTTCATGTACGCGAACAGCTTGAGCATTTTTTTGCCAAAGCTCCTAAACTCAACTCCATAAAAGCCTGTGTCCATGTACACACAAGCTTTTAGCAGAGTTTAGGAGCTACCATGTTTAGGTGAGGTTAAACCTCCCTCTCCCGAAACGCGCAAGATTCGCATTCAAGATAGGAACGTTTTGACCACTGACCGCGATTCGCCGGCGGTCAGGGTAGGCTCGGGTACAAGGAGCTTTACCAGTAACCACAATCAAGCAATGCTGTGGGCACCATTACAAAGGAATCCAAAAGCGGTACTGTCACTGTGTTACCTGTCTTAAGGTTTTTGCTATCAGAGGACAGCTTCTGTAATAATAGAGAAAAGCAAAACAGAGGGCGCACCGGCCTTGGGCAAGGCCGGTGCGCCCTCTGTTTTGTTTTTCTCTTTTAGTACTTTTGGACTCCCCGGTTCTTTGAGGGCAGCAAGGTGTACATATTCCAAGACATTCGTTGTGTGATCCCTATGACATAGAGTCCATCCCTAAGCGCAGGAGTATTTGGGTTTTCCACATTTCTGCTGGAGGAGTGATGGTATCCTGTGCACTGTTCTGTATGAGGAGCCTTCACAGTCCTCTTTCAAGCACCAGACAGTATCCCAAACTGCAGATGACCTCCCTGATATATCCCTACTTCCCTGGGACCTTCCACTGCACTAAACACTTCCCCTAAACAATGGGTACCCAACTCTGACCTATCGCTCATACGAGGTGTACCTGAATGACATAGGGCACCCTAATTATCAAGTTCCTGTCAAGATGGTCGCCGGAGATCTTGTGGGAATTGTCTCAGGAAGAAAGGTGTCCAGCTGGGAAACTGTTTTCCCGGAGATGGCTACTGGAGTCTGTAATCAAACACAATTTCCTTTACCGAACCCCACCCCAACTGTAATCAAGGTATGATGCTACCTATAGGCTGGAAGAAAGTCTGCACCTGCCTATATACTTTAGTATTGATCTCCTTTCACTAGTTGCTATACAATGACACTGAGAACCCAGTTTTCATAGAAAAGGCCAATGGTGTTTAGTTTTTAGTAATGGTCATGATAAAGCTAAACACAAAGGAAGCCTAAAACCAATCATTCTAAGCCAACTGCTCTCTTCTACATACAACAAGGGACTTTCTAAAAACAGTTGCTAACATACTATGAGTTTTACAAGCTACATAACTAAAATCTCACTTCTTAATGTCCATCAAGAAAAAAAGTGTATGCTTTTATGTTTAAAACACATAAGTATTCTTTTACAGGGTCTGCAGATGAAGTCATTTTCCTCCAGGCAAATGATGCTTGTCAAAATTGGAAAACATGCAACAGATTGGAGAACATCGGCTCGGCCCACTCACAAGCATAATAACAAAAATGTTGCCTTTATTTATCGAATATTTTAGATTACATCTAGATTACTGTTTAAATTGGATATATCCTTAGCATCTCCAGCCCATGGCAGGCTCACTCATTGGAACATATTCAGCTGCATCTATGGAATAGTTTTCCTTAAGGTAATAGAATCATTCATAAGTTCCTCTACTGAGGCAGCTGGTGCATTCGGCTCCTGAAAATAGATTCGACCTGAAGTCAGGCAAGCAAAAAGGAGCAAGGAGTACTAATTCTTAAACATGGATTTTTTTTAATGTATTTTTATGAGCATGGTAAAGAGGTTCTTTGTTCGTAAAATATAAAAGTACATTTTGTTTCCCCATGTTTTCAGTTGACTGTGCACTTAGAAAAAAAAATGAAAGAGACTAGCAGGTCCTTTTGGGATAAAGTGCCAGCAGCCAATAAAGACCTAGAGGTGCCTGCACATATCTGTAACAGCCTTCATTGACCCCGCTACCCTTGAATTCCAGGCCATTCTGATCAGACAGAGTTTAGGCAATTCCTGGACATTCTTATTTTTACTGTGTACTGCAGTGATGGGGGTCCCTGACAGGAGTCAGTGAGCGCAGCATTGGGACACAGATTGACACTCCTGCAGGTGTCAGTTTTTTCAGAGACTTTTGGAGATAAGGTAGCAAGGTTTGATGGAACATGCAGAGGAGAAGCTAAGTACTTACAGTACTTTCTTCAGGGCATGTAAAACTTTTATTTGGCAATTTTTTTTATGAGTCAGAAACTACAAATCTTAAATAATTTGTATGATAGATGTAACTTCTTGCAGAGATGAATCTTAAAGCAGACCAATACTACTGCAAAAAGTTTCCCCTTATGACCTATAGTGATAGTAAAAAATCTGAATAATTAAAATTTTTCCTGTGGTCCTTAAAAATCTTTAAAGCGGTATTAATCCCAAAACCAAAAATGTAGTATATTGCAGCTTACCAATCATTAGACGTGGTGGCTGCATTTGTTTTCATTTTAGGCTTTATTTTCACCTGGTGATCTGGCCAATAACACACCTCCAGTATTAGAGTGCTACCACTCTAGATGAAGGAGCACAGGGGTACCTTTGGACAGCAGCATTGTAAATTTGGGAGAAGGGGAGTGTTAGATGTGCTAGCCCAGTGGTGGGCAACCTTTTTTTCAACTGAGCCAAATCTCGCCAAAACCACGATTGAAATTTATTTTGAGAGCCACATTTTTAAAACTGAAAATACATCCCCCATATAGTAATTCATCCCCCATAGTAATTCATCCCCCATATAGTAATTCATCCCCCATAGTAATTCATCCCCCATATAGTAATTCATCCCCCATAGTAATTCATCCCCCATATAGTAATTCATCCCCCATAGTAATTAATCCCCCATATAGTAATTCATCCCCCATAGTAATTAATTCCCCATATAGTAATTCATCCCCCATAGTAATTCATCCCCCATATAGTAATTCATCCCCCCTATAGTAATTCATTCCCCATATTGTGTCAATTCACTTACCTTTGCTCCGCGCGTTCCTCTCGCCGTGTTCCCGCGCCGTTCCAGTCTTCAGGGCGGACTGTGAGAGGAGAGGAGTTCGTCACGCTGCCCCGCCTACATCCTGACAGCCAATGTTTGCCACGCTCCGCGGGCCGGATTAAAAGGTCCGCCGGGCCGTAGTTTGCCCATTGCTGGGCTAGCTGCAGAGTCCTGACTTTTGGGGCAGCAGGAGGGAGGGGAGCGGGCACCCGGCACACAGAAGAGCCGCATTAGAGTGTGTAAAGAGCCGCATGTGGCTTGCGAGCCGCGGCTTGCCGACCACTGTGGTAGCCGATTTAGATACACTAACAAATTGAAGCCAAACTCGAGCTAACACTTTATAAGCTGTAACTTGCTGTTGTTTTATTTTGGGATAAATGTTTTACCCAGATAAATAAAATGATAATTGTAAGCACCCCTGTCAGTAGTAAATGGTTTGTATCATCCCAGTAACTGATACATCTACAGAAGAGCTTGTTCTTTTTTGAAAAACAAACTTACTGGCCAGATCACCAGATGAAAATAGAAGAAAGAAAGCCTAAAAAAAACTAATACAGCCATCACATCTAAGAATTGGTAAGTTGCAATATAATAAATGTTTACTTTTGGGATTAATACCACTTTAAAGTTCTATTGGCAAAGCACTGGTCACTTGGATTCTGACAATGAGGAGACTTGGTGTTTATGCATAGTCATTGACTGGCCAACTCCACTTGGATATCAGTCCCCCAGATCCCACTGAAAAGACCAATAGATTTAGGTTGTTGACCATATGACCATTACTAGAGGAGTTAAACTGAAAGAGTTTCAGACTTTGAGTTTTTCTGATATATTTTTGTTACTGTCCCTCTGGCCTTACATGGGATGCATAATTTAAGCTGAGCACCAGGAAGAAATCCTTTAATTTAAATATATTCTTCAGTAACCAAAAAGGATATAAATCTACTTTTTGTGCACCAAATGTATTTGCAAACTCAGGTATTACATTGTAAAATGTAGTGGTGACATCGTCACTATGCTGTAAATAGCCTGTGCAGAGAAGAGGGGTGCCGGAGGGAACCAGCAGACCCCGCCCACTACAGAACACTACAGGAGGGGGCGGAGACAAGACCAGTCACCCTGCACAGGGAGAGACAGCAGCAGTGACTGGTCCTAAGGAAGCTCCTGCTGAGGTAAAGTCTCACACTGGATTACTGCACAGATCTGGAAGAAATACTCAAAGAACACCAAGAATCTAGTAAGAATACACATGACTCTTGTAACTAAATGATATTTGCTTACCCCAGAGTTCACCTTTAAAACTGACCTCCATACAGATGCAGCACTACCCACTTAGGAGTTGCTGAATTATTTTTTGGGCTCCCTGTCCCTCACTTGACCCCATTCTGAAAGCCCAACCCCTTCTGACACCACCATGCATTTCTGGCCAAGGTAAACTCTCTGTTTATTACCAGAAAATAGACTCATACACAAGTTAGAGAGAACTGATATTAGTTTATGTTGCAGTTGAATGTGAGCACAGTAAAGCAGCATAAAGTGGTAAGTGTGCAAATAGTAACAGTTATCAATTTTAGTGGCTTTAAGCAAAAGTTAACACACACAGCAAAAAATCTCAATCAGCTTTGGACGTCCTGCAATTCAGAATTTAAACAAAAGCCACAGCTTTGAAATGTTCCTGTCCCCAGTGAGAAAAGGAAAGCTACAAAACAATAAGGCTAGCTTACTGTGGACCCTCAGAAGCTGATTACAACGTTCAAGTCTGAGGCAAAGAAAGAGCTCTTTAATCAGTGGGATTAATGTCCCTTTAACTGCAGTGAAAAGAAAAATCTTCTGCGCACTTGTTGGGGCCCATGTTGGTGCACTACTAGAATTCAAATCTCCTTGGATGCAATAGGTGGAAGTCCCTTAAAGGAATAATGCAAGAACAGGCACTATTCCTTTAAGCAGTATTCAACTTGGACAGTACCTCACAAGATAAGATGCAGGTTTTAAACAAGAGGTGTAAGGGGTGGGCAGAAACACATGTTGGTAATTCCTCTGTAGGCCGCAGTAGCAAATGGCAATAATTAACGGTATCCCTTGAAAATGTGGGACAATTGCAAGAGAAGCAGTGGCTTGGCTAGCAGAGGGCAGGCACTGCAGTAGGCTCTGATGACTGGATTATGCTGAAGATGTATTTGCTAATAGGCCAGGTGAACTAGGCTTCAACATGTATAGCTGGTGAACAATGTCAGTAACTAGATAGAGAATGACTGGTTTGAGAAAGTGTTAACTTAGTTGGCTGAAGAATGGGACTCTCTCACCTGATCTGTTGTGTCATTCAAGTCCATCCCAGGCAGTCTCTCTATAGATGGGGACTCCCAGTGGTCCTCCGATCTTTCCTTCAGAGTCCGTTCCTGACAACAGCACTCCAGATCACTGACCAACAAGGTAGTTCACCAGGCTTGTTGGCGATAGCAGCAGTCAGCTATTTCTCCCTTTCTCTCCACTCTCACACTCTGCGGCCTGATCTGGTTCTCCGGCATTTCGCACAGTCTTCTCCTCATACCTGCCTTCGAACTCTCGCAACTCACTTCCTGTCCCTGGGTTATCGGTCTTCTGTATATATATGCCTCCATCCACTCACCAGCTCCTCTGCCAAATGTAGTCTCTTAATTTGCTGTCTCCCAGCAAAGTCCTGTGATTCAGCCTACAAAATCCACAAAACTTTTCACCAGAGTCTGTGTGCCACTGAGTTGCAGGACACTCCCACCATGTGTCTCTTTTTACATCCTGCAATTTGAGTTATAGCAGGGTGTTACACGGATGTAAAACACTGACTAATACTATCTGTTTGTTGTTTAATTGTGAATGTATTTTGATATCACCTTTATATAATATTCCATGCAGCAAAACACAGACTCATAGATGTGTGGCTAGTACTAAGAGCCAATAAGGCTTTGCTGAATGCACATATGCTGACAGGGAACCTGCTGACAAGAAGAGAGAGCAGAGTGACATGAATGATGGGCTTATTAGTCAGCTGTTCCATCACTGTCCAATCACAGGTCAGGGGGCAGGAAGGTGGCTGTAGTAGAGAAAAGTGAGGTCGCAAACCTGGTTGTTCTTTCTGGTTTGTACATCTCAGGACTGATTGCATAGAATTGCAAATCCTATGACAGATAAAAAGGCTCAATTTTAAGAATTTGAACTATGGAGCTGTTTGATTGAAGTTTAGCTTCAATTTATAGAGGTTTAGCTTTAATGTATAAAGGCAAAACTTTGTTTTTAGTTTTAGATAGAGTGGAGAGAGATTAGAACACCTGTCAGGTTTTTATTGCGGTCAGTGCCCCCATCAGGGAGATTCATCCTCTCTAAAAGTCCTGTTTACTGTTATCACCAAGAGCAAAAATCCCAAATTTGAGTTGCCACCAGAACAGGAATAGAGAGAAAACCTTCCAATGGGTACACTAGTTCTAGTGACAACCAGGGATTTCCTCCCATGTCCTGTTTTGGCTATGGTTTGGGATGGAGACCGCGCTAGACCGACTGGATTGGTCACTAGCAGGGGCGGACTGACCATTTGGGGACTCAGGCACTGCCCGAGGGCCCGGGGTCAGTAGGGGGCCCTATGAGATGCCCCTGGTACCTTTTTCATAGGCTTTTTTGAGTTTGGGCAAGGTCACAGGGGCCCCATGATCCCCTATTGCCCAGGGGCCCCATGAGTTGTCAGTCCACCCCTGGTCACTAGTCATAGGTAGGTGGCTGTGTTGACAGTGAGGAAGGGATCATTTCCAATGGATTGTGCCTGATGGTGCTGGTCAACCCTCTTGGGAGCATGGGCTGCTACCTCTCTGATATGGCCTTGCAGTTGTTTCAGCAAGAAGACTAGGGTGGAGTTGAAGGAGTGCCTGGTACCTAATAAAATGTAAATTTTGATGTAAGGTTCATAAAATGTTTATTGAAAATGTAAACATGTACATTTTAAGGGCTCCCCTCTTAAGGGCTGCTGCTGCGTACTTATGGGTGGGAGTGGTTCCCCAATGCCTCAATTTGCAGTTCAAAATCTAAATATTCTTTTGGGGAACCACTCCCACCCATAAGTAAGCAATAACAGCCCTGAAGAAGGGGTGTCCATTCCCTCAAAACGCATTGGCTTGATATAGATGTTTACATTTTAAAAAAAACTTTTATTAACTCTACATCAAGAGTTACATTTTTCTAGAAACTGGGCGATCCTTCATCCCTAACCAAGTCTGCTTTGGCTATGGGACAGGAAGAGAAGGACAATTTCCCCAAAGAGACATAGATGGCAAAAAATGACAGGAGTTATAACCCTCCCTTACTCAATCCAAGATGCAAAAAAAAAGTTCTGCCTTTAGTTTTACATTATATCTGTTACCAAAAAGAACAATGCATTGACATGCAATACAGTGATTCTATGTCCAAGAAAATGTGAACCATGTGTGTAAGCACAGCGCTCGACCTGTTTGCAGCCCAGGGCTTTCCTGAAGCAGTACAGAGCAGACACTCCCTAATGTCAGTGCAATGATACAGAAGATGTCAGCAACATGCCTGAGTTATACTGTATTCCAGCCTTATTACGCAAGTCCTTTATAACACAAGGGACCCAGTCTGACATCTTTCAGAACACTGAGGGTCCTTAGTCATAGCTGTACGGGACCTTCGTCATAGCTTCTCATGACTAAGACCCTTAGCAGCCCGCAGTAAGTATGCTTGGCCCCCTTGTGCAATCAAATTAAACAATATAATCCAGACAAGCTGATGACGTTCTCTGTGTCTGTACCAGTGGAACACAAACCATTGTCTAAAAATAGAGCCAGATTCTACCAAATTTCAGAAACCATCAGCAGTTAACCTACCAGAGTTTTTAGCAGCAGATAAGGGATGTGAAGGCCACACAAATAAAATGTTTCTTTTTGCAAAGAAGAAAATGTTATCCTGGCACTGGAAAATAAAAAGAAATAGATGTTGCCTTTTTATTCATGCCCTCAAGAACCATATCAAATTTGCAACCTCTAAAGTAGGGGTCATCAACCTTTTTAAACACAACACCAGTTCTGTAAGACTGCTGGGGGACAAAGTAAACAGTATGACCCAATGTTGAAGGTCAGTAGGAGTTTAAAAAAAACAGTATCAATGGGAGTAAAAAAAAAATTCTCTGCGGTTGTTTTCTAGTTGGGGTCAGTTGAACACCTCTGAAAGGGTTGAAGGATACTGTAATGGGCTGCTGTTTCTCCAAGTCCATAGTAGCTACATGGCTTGTTATCCTGAGAGTTCTTAAAGTGATATTAAACTCACACTTCTTAATATTCATTATCCCTATTCTTTTTGTACATGGGCGATAGCACTGTAATTATTTTAATAACAAAAACATCTAAGTACCTTTTTTCCTAATCAATATACAGCTGTCACATGATCCATCTCTTTCCCAGCCTGTCTGCAGGAAAACTGTGGCAGGAAACACTTCTAGTCCTCTGCTACTGATCACATGTTAAAAAAAAACAGCCTTTGGGATACAGAGTTAAAATATAAAAATAAACAATTACTATCAATAAACTGTATTAAAATTGTTATACAAATATATATTTGAAATTTTTGGCAATAACATGGCGTGCTCTCCTCCAGTGATCAGACTTTTGCTGACATGCCCCCTCCCCCTGCACAGCCATTTAGGGTATGTGATCACTTATAAAAAAGGAAAAACATTTTATTTATAAGGTTTTTATATATGTAGCACAACCCCCCTCCCCTTAAGCGTTGCTAGAGTTTTGGGTGCCCCTATAGTACGGCTCAGCCAGGCAACACGCATTTCCTTCCAGCCTTGTACTCCAGAGACAGTAAACAGTCCTTGAGCTTGTTTTAGGATTTTATTAGGGGTTGATAACTTGGATGGGGATGAGGGATACAAGGAACTGTTAAACTGAGGAAACTTCCTGGAACTATGTACAAATTCTAAGAAGGGTTACTCTTCCTTGGAGAGCTATCCAGCCTCTCCTGACGTGCCACTTCAGATCCCAGATGGAGTTTCCACTTCTTCCAGCTGCTTGAGGGAATCGCTGGGCAGGGGGACCCAGAAGCTGTGACTTTAAAATTAGCAGTCCCAGATGGGGGCTAGTCAGGTTTCCCAGCAGAATACCCTCTCCCCTTTATCTGGCCCAGGGGGTGTGGGATTACTCACTCAGTGCTTTTCTGCAAGCTTGTAGGTTGGTGGCTGCCTTCAGGCCTTATGGTGGGCTGGCTCCTTCACTGCTTCCCAGGCTGTCTTCTCTCAGGGGACAGTTGAGGCTGAGAGATCCTCCCTTCCAGCTCCTCCGCCTGTAGGTAGGCTCCTCTCCCGGACCCCCTCCCAGGATCGACATTCCAACCTGCTCACTCCATCTTCCACCTGAACTCTCCCTCTACTGAGCAGGCTCAATCACTTTTAAGGTCTGTCCTTACCCCATATCAAGCCTCCTGCGTGGGGATTGGTCAGGATCCTTTAAGAGTGTAGACCAGCTCCTCCTAACCCCCGCCCACTAACTTCTCCAAGCCTCTAGATCAGGGTAGGTATCAGGGAACTGATCTGAAGAGCCTCTCAACCCTGACCCAAATTTGACCGCTCTGACTATCTTTTCCGGCTACTACTCAGCCTCCTAACTAAAAATAATAACCTAATTCCCCCTGGCTAACTAGGAGGGCGCTACATATATAAACACAAATGTTTTTGTTTTCATTTAATTTTTAAGCATTTGACCTCCAGAAGGTTTTACCCCCTTCATGACCTGGGAATTTTTTGCTATTTAGCACTGCGCTACTTTAACTGGCAATTGCTCAGTCATGCAACACCGTATGCAAATAAAATTTATATAATTGTTTCACCTAAATAGAGCTTTCTTTTGGTAGTTTTTGATCACCACTGTATTTCTTGAAAAAACAAACAATATTTTCTACTACCTGTTATAAATCATATCCAAAATAAATAGAATTGGTTCTCTAGGAAGTATCAGTATGTTTCCTCTCCTCCCTACTGATGTTCTTTGGGAAGGTCAGAAGTGGATACAGACAGTTGGCAAAGTGCTAGTTAGAGATCCAGGCAAGAAGCTAGTTAGAGGAGAGATTGTAGCTGAAGGTAAGTGGGTTGCTTTCAAGGTGAATAAATGTTTATTACGAGTTTTGTTAGTAAAAAAGTGATTTTCTGTGTGGTCTACGTAGGCTGAGAGAAAACCAAGGGCAGAATGTGTTGCATTTGATATAAATATGTCTGTTTTATGATATATTTTTTTCTTCCGACTTACAGGAAAGGTCTCCAAGTTACTTGGAGTTTGTTTGAGGGGTTACTTCTCAAAAACATGGTGCTGTTTACAATGGTAACATAGATACCATTTTTGTATTTCGGTTGACAGTTGGATCAGTCTATTGTTCTAACCACAGCTTGACCTTTTGACATATATGACCCACAACATGTATGATACCACAGTGCCATCTTGAGGTCGAATTGGAGAATGTTTCTTCCATTGAAACAATATTGCGAAAGGGGCTATACCCATGAGGGGATGGTAAACTTTCCAAATCAAAGGTCAGCAGGTTAGGCTGACAAGGAGGACTCTAACACCAAGGAAAATCTCTGCCAAAGCCTGAAGATACTTTTAGCCAAATCTCCTGCAATTGTCTTTGAACAAGCCTGGGTTCAGCATTGCCTACGGATATTGTGAAACCTCTATAATCAGAGCTAAGATATTTTTACTATTGTATACAGAACATTGTTTCACTAGGAAGTAGGTAGCATTTTGCTTGTTATAAGTATATCTGTCAGTCTTGTATTGTATTCCTATAATTGTAATTGATTGAATGTACAGAATTTTTGTTTAGTAAAAGCACATTAATATACAACAGAGGTCTAAGCATCCATGCTTATAATGCAAATTAACCTTACTGGACACCAAAGCAAAACAGGGTGTGAGCAAATTTAGACTTAGTAAGTCTTTGACTGGAATTCAACTTTAAGCTAGAAATACACTGTTATTATTATTTCTTTTTTTTTTCATTCAGTCAGCGTCTTAAATGAAAACAAATGACAGATTCCGCCATTCACACAAATGGGGTAGATGGAGAAATCCTCCCCACCAGGACATTTGCCAGAGTCTGGATCTGAACCCGTGAACTCTATTGTGCCGGGGAATGTCTCTTTTTGTTAAGCCACCTGAAATGCTGGACAGCTTCCTGGACAATTCCTTGAATGATCCTTCCTTGAACCTTGTTTGTCTTTAGCCTTGAACCCTTTGCTCCTCCCATGAACTTCCTATTAAAGCCATGTCTTTGCACTTCCTGTTTGCTAGATTAATGTGCTCCCTCCAACCAATATCTCACTCTTATCAGTTCTGCTGCCATCCTTATCTTTGCTACCAGCCCTTGGCTTATTCCTTGACTATGCTTCTCTTGATCTCAACCTGCAACTGCTTGTTACCAACCTTTAGCTTGCTTACTGAATACGCTTCTGCTTATCCCTACCTGCTACATCTGCTGCTGGACCCCAGATTACTCACCTCCTGGTGGGGTGATTCTGAGGACAGTGAGCTAGTACTAACACACAGCAAAGCCCATCTCCATCATTAGGAGCTCTTGTGAAAACCGGTTAGTATTTAGACTCCACACCTCCGGTGAGTCCGTGTCATCCGCCAGAGTAACCTGCTTCTGTACTTTTCCAGCTGACAGAACAAGTCACACACCAAACAGGTACAATTTAACCAGCATTTACACCATTAATTTTTCTAAGCATGTGAGAGACCCACTACCAAATGAACACCTGCCCTGGCACGTCATAGCATTCACTCGGAACTCTAAGAAATAACAGAATCTAACTGCAGTATTCTTGCACTGTCAAAACCTCTACTTTTATTATCACACGACACACAGGAAGATATATCTTATAGTCATCACAATCTGCATAATAACACACAGTAATAATAATGTGAGCATTACAGGATGAAATAGACACATCTTTTGACAGCATCACAGCATAGATTTAATACATTGCCAAAGCTACGGGAAGCTGGGAAGGAACAGGCCCCATCGGAACCATAATGCAGAGGGGGTCGCGGAGAAGCCTTAAACATGACCAATTCGATGAGCCTTATAGCTTTGACAAAAAACTCAGTGTCAGTGTCCCCTTTCGCATAGGCAGGCTCCCAAATGACCTCCCATTACATACCCTGTTTCTGGCATCTTTCCCGAAATGGGCAGCCTCCACGCCCACTCCAGGAGGAGCCAGCAGAAAAGTCCCTTGAGGATAACGGAGTTACGCCCAGCCACATTACTGGACAACAACGTCTTATCTCGTAATATCACTTTTGCCACAAATCAGCTTCTTATCTACCCTTAACTTAAAGATTTCTAACTTCTCAAACAAGTAAACATTTTTAAATACACAAGCAAGATCTTATCTAATTTAAGCAGTCTAATGTAACATTTCTAGATGTCACAAACACGTTCAATCTCACAAACACTTCATATCTGCTTTAAGCAGTCTAATATCTTGTGACTCTGTTTCTTTAGCCTAGAGAAACTATATCAATGTAATTTCTTGTTCTTCTGGCATATGGGCAACAATGCTTTATTGTAATAATTCCCCAAGAAACAAAGGGTCCAAGGCCAAAACATTTCATAGGCATTACAGTGCCTGACTCCAGGTCGTGACATGATTGTATTCTGGCTGCAGCACCTGCCACTGTCAGAATACACTGACCAGTGGCTGCAGCTGATTTGCTGCAGCCACTGATTAAGGAAAGTTGTTCACTATGTCCCTTCAACAGAAGTCATACTGTCAAGCTGAAATTCAGGCACTCCCTGCTGAACTGGCTGAATTTCAATCAATGAATAGCCAGCTTTACCATACATTGTTCCAAGTTGTATTTGTGGTTGAAGGCAACCAGTTAAGAAGAGGCAGGGCTTTGCTTCCTCATGACAGAGTTTGATGACTGTGATCTGATGACTGGTGGGGGAAGAACTTAGAAGCAGCAGGCAAGGTAGAGAAAGCATCAATCTACAGGAAAAATGAAGCAGAAATGCAGGGTGATCCTTGTACTGGTCTGTAGGTATAGCTTTCTCACCATCAGGGAAAACAGAGAGCAATGCAGTTGTGGCATCCTCAAATTTCACTCCAGTCAGAGGCACCAGTGCCTTGGAACATTTCATTTTGTAGATATACAGAGGCATAGGAAGTGTACTATTATTTTTCAGGAATAGCTTACAGCTTAATATTTCACGCTTAGGTACAATTAGCATTTCTAGATGTTCCCTATAACATAGAAAATATTCACTTTTTGAGTTCAGGTCAGTTTAAAGAAAATCATAAACTATGTTTAAAAAGATTTTAAAAAAATGCAACATATGACTTTTGTATTTTAGTTTTAGAAAAAAACGATGCGTACAAATCACACCCAAATATCTTATTTTCTGGTTGTATGATTGGCTCACAAGCCAAGCACCCCAGCAACTTTTTTTTGCTGAAACATTTTCTAAGACTAAATAACTAAAGGAATGGCATTTCTTAACTGACTGAAAAGCTGAGATTGCAAAAGTGGTAATAATGGATCAAGATCCTCCCTTTTCTCATATCAGTTTGAGTATAGACATAGTCAATCAAACATCAGTTTTTCCCAAACAGGTAAGTTTTGGATAGTGTAGGAAAAGGGTTAGAATCTCTGTTGTGTTTTTACTACTGTCTGTAAACTACATGGGAAAATTAAAACTCTCTGTTTGTCATGGTTATCCTTGTTACCAGTACAGAAAGTGATGCAAAACCCAAAATGTTGTCACTAGTCACCAGAACAGGATGTGAAGGGAAATCGTCCTGTGAGGACACCTGGAAAAACTGCCTCACAGGGGATTTGCCCTAATTTTGGAGAGCTTTCCTCTTATTATTTTACTCCTCAAATTATTTATTTCAGGTACTTATATAGCACCGTCAATTTACGCAGCGCTTTACATATATATTGTACATTCACATCAGTCCCTAACCCTCAAAGTGCATACAATCTAAGGTCCCTAACTCACATTCATATGCAAGGGCCAATTTAGCCAGGATCCAATTAACCTACCAGCATGTCTTTGGAGTATAGGAAGTATAGCTAAATCTACCTGATGGGATAAAAATAAGAAAAAAAATTACATTTAAGTGAAAATGATTGTTTGGCTTTCTTTAAAGAGACCCTGTCATCAGACCATTTATTTCAACAAAAATGTTACCATATCCATTGGATTATGTTTGTGTAGTGCTAACCCCATAGTGGCCGCTGTAGTTTAACAGGTTCTTTCCCAAAGCAGTGCAGAGACAGCCAGGTACACAGCAACAGCCCATTCACTCTGGTTCATTGAATAGTCTAGGGGATTTTCTTTTAAAGTTTATTTGCTTGTGGAGACTTGTAACAGGGGGGGATGTGGGATAATACAAAACATTTAGGTATTATTAACAGAGGACACTTCTTTCTCAGTAACAATAGCACAAGTACAAGTATACTGGAATAGTCCACAGGTTTATGGCTGGGGACCATGAAGTTGCTTTAGTATAAGTAAAGGTAGACTATAACATTCCAGAGGTTCACGGCTGGGAACCATAAAGTAGCTGTAGGCCCAGTAAAGACAGACTGGAACAGTCCATAGATTCAAGGCTTGGGACCATTAAGTAGCTTTAGCACAAGTAAAGGTAAACTATAACAGTCCACAGGTTCATGTCTGCGCACCTTGAAGTAACTGTAGGCCAAGTAAAGGAAAACTGGAACAGTCCACAAGTTCAAGGCTTGCAACCATGAAATAGGTTTTGAGAACAGAAAGGATGTTTTACTCACAGAATCCTGGAATAGGATCAGTCTATAGAGGCAGCCTCTTGTAAAGTAGACCAGGATCCAGTCCAAAGGGCTCCAGGGGCAAGCAGCCCCCTCTCAGCTCACAGATCCATTCCCTGAGAGGGGGAAAAGACAATCTGCTCAAGGCTCCAAGCTATTTAGCAGCATCCCATCCACCATCTGGGCACACCTCCCCAGAGATTGGCTAGGCCTTGATTAATATTCAGGCTGCCTAATTGAATTCTCCCTCCCTAAGCTCTAGAAACTTCTTCTCGAGGCAGGGGAAGCAATGAAACTCCCAGCCTGTGAAGCCCTGAACAGACCAGACAAAAAAAAACACTGCTCCTCCAATTACAGAAAGAGCCTAACTAGGAGGGTGATCCATCTATATTTAATACATGTTATGCATGTTATTTAGCTGTAAAATCCTCCCTTGGGTAGACATTCAAAAACCCTGAGACTGCTGATGGGCATCACCATCTTGGTTGTGATGTCAACAGCCCCAGCAGACACAGAACTGTGATTCAAGTGACACTCTATAGTACTTCGATTCGCTTTTCCCCTGGCTACTACATAACAGGTTGTGTACAGAAGAGTACGGCAGAGTAGCTTGGTCAGCATAGATATTAATAAGACACTCCCAGAAGAGGAAGGGACATGCAAAAGGAGGTAGGCTGTGCTAGACAAATGACTTTTCCTGGCATAGTCAAATTTTCTAGCAAGTTCAAAGGCTCAATACATGATACACTATATTGCCAAAAGTATTGGGCCACCTGCCTTTACACGCACATGAACTTTAATGGCATCCCAGTCTTAGTCTGTAGGGTTCAATATTGAGTTGGCCCACCCTTTGCAGCTATAACAGCTATAACTCACCTGGGAAGGCTGCCCACAAAGTTTAACCTCTTGCCACTCGGCCAATGGCCGTTTGGCGGCCGGCAAAATCCCTCAGCGTTCCGGGTGGAAGCCATATTGCGTCCTCCTGGGCATGCGCAGCTTGCGTGCCTGCAGAGCAGCGCAGTGGCGCGATCTGTCACCGGCCATGTACCTTGGACACGGGCGATGACAGATCTGAGTACCGGCCCCGTTGCTGGTACCATGTGACCTGCTGTGACCAATCACAGCAGGTCACATGACAGTTGTATACAATGGATGGCTTCATTCATGCCATCCATTGTATACTAGTGTGCGTAGCTGTGAATGGTCACAGCGATCACATGCACAAGCTGGGCCAATCACAGCCCAGCTGTGTCATGTGATTAGCCGTGGCCAAATCACAGCTAAGCACAAAAAAAAAAAAAAACCCTGAATGAATCGATGTCATTCAGTTAAATGCTTGCTTATAGCAAAGTAATTCTTTGCTATAAGCAAATTGTGTAAAAAAAAAAAAATACTGATCACTTCCCCAAAGTAGTACAATGTTACTATGGTAACATTGTACTACTTTGGTCATAGTGTAATATGAAAAAAAAATCTTTTTTCCCTGATCACCGCCATGCCAATTATATGATGACGCTGTACTGCACTGGTGACAGTATGTAGAAAAAAATTAGTGAAAATAATTGTTTTTATTTTTTCATTTCCCGAAAAATTATGACCTAAAAAAATACAACTTCAAAAAACTTGCCATGCCTCTTATGAAGTACGTCGGACTGTCTACCCTGCAAAAAGGGGTCATTTGGGGGATATCTGTATTGTTCTGACATTCTTGGACCTCAAGAAATTAGATTGGCCGTCAGTACTTCAGGATTGATCAATATTCAGATCTATACCATAGTTTGTGAAATCCTTTAACTTTCCTAAAAACTAAAAAATACATCTTAATTTGGGTTATTTTCACCAAAGACATGTAGCAGAATACATCTTGGCCTAAATTTATGAAGAACAATTATTTATTTGCAAACTTTTATAACAGAAACAAAAACGTGGGTTTTTTTTTCAAAATTTTCGGTATTTTTTGTTAATTTAGCAAAAAATAAAAACCCCAGTGGTGATTAAATACCACCAAAAGAAAACTCTAGTTGTGTGAAGAAAATTATAAAATTTTAGTTTGGGTACAATGTTATTTGACCGCGCAATTGTCATTCAAAGTGTGAGAGCGCTGAAACCTGAAAAATGGCCCGGGCAGGAAGGGGGTAAAAGTGCCCGGTATGGAAGAGGTTAAGAGTGTGTCTATGGGAATGTTTGGTCATTCTTCTAGAAGCACATTTGTAAGGTTAAGCACTGATGTTGGACGACAATGCCTGGCTTGCAGTCTCTACTCTAATTCATCCCAAAGGTGTTCTATCGGGTTGAGGTCAGGACACTGTGCAGGCCAGTCAAGTTCCTCCACCCCAAACTTGCTCATCCATGTCTTTGGAAGGGGCCATCCCATGTCAGGAAGGGGCCATCCCCAAACTGTTCCCACAAAGTTGGGAACATGATATTGTCCAGAATGTCTTGGTATGCTGATGTCTTAAGAGTTCCCTTCACTGGAACTAAGGGGCCAAGTCCAATCCCTGAAAAACTACCCCACCACATGATCCCCCTTCCACCAAACTTTACACTTGGCACAATGCAGTCAGGCAAGTTCTGTTCTCCTAGCAACTGCCAAATACTGATATGTCCATCGGATTCCCAGACAGAGAAGCATGATTCATCACTCCAGACAACACGTCTTCACTAATCTAGAGTCCAGTTGCAGCACGCTTTACACCACTGTATCTGACGCTTTGCATTGCACTTGGTGCAAGGGCAGACTGACAACTCATGGTGCCCCCGGGCAAAAGGGGATCATGGGGCCCCTGTGTCCTTGCCCACACTCAAAGCACACCCAAAAAAGCCTATAAAAAAAGTACCAGGGGCATTTCATGGGGCCCCCTACTGACCCTGGGCCCTTGGGCAGTGCCCGAGTGCTCGAAAGGTCAGTCCGCCCCTGACTTGGTGATGTAAGGCTTGGATGCAGCTGCTCGGTCATGGAAACCCACTCCATGAAGCTCTCTATGCACTGTTGTTGTGCTAATCTGAAGGCCACATGAAGTTTGGAGGTCTTTAGCTATTGACTCTGCA
Organism: Staurois parvus; assembly: GCF_062004578.1. Classification (NCBI taxonomy): domain Eukaryota; kingdom Metazoa; phylum Chordata; class Amphibia; order Anura; family Ranidae; genus Staurois; species Staurois parvus. The sequence goes on from NW_028318458.1 coordinate 261,477, forward strand.
GACAGTTGGTGACTTCTCCACACTGTGCGCTTCAGCATGCACTGACCCCGTTCTGTCATTTTACATGGCCTACCACTTCATGGCTGAGTTGCTGTTGTTCCCAGTTGCTTCCACTAACAGTTGACCATGGAATATTTAGTAGCCAGGAAATGTCACGGATGGACTTATTGCACAGTTGGCAACCTATCACGGTACCACGTTTGAATTCACTGAGCTCCTGAGAGTGACCCATTCTTTCACAAATATTTGTAGAAGCAGTCTGCATGCCTAAGTGCTTGACTTTATACAACTGTGGCCATGGAGACGATTGAATCCAGTGATTTGGAGGAGTGTCCCAATACTTTTGGCAATATAATGTATATTAGTTATGGAAAGAAAAAATGCAACAAGTAAGCATTTAAAATACTTGATATTTTTTAGGTGCTTTTACCTTTGTTTTTTTTTTTTAATTGGTGACATGCTCTCTTTAAGGTCCCAGAAATGTGGGATTCTATTTAGGCCACAGAAATATCAGAATAAAATGTGGGATTTTGACGTAAACAGAAATAATATTCAATAAATGTAACCCATAGTAACCAACCAGACGACCTCCTTCACTAGACTATTTGACTGCAAGCTGCTGAGCTCTGTTAAGGGTCAGTACGCAGCCACTTTTTGCACTGCATTATAAACTAAAGATATTTGTGTTTTTCTCTTTCACACATAACTTTCTTACAGCAAAACTGTTCCAGTGAAATGTGGGCAGGCTTGAACCTTGCACAACCTGGTTAATTGCTGTGTTCTTAGGATTTCCACCTCTTTTATATGAAAGGCAATGAGAGGTGGATGGATTATTGGTCATGCATAAATCACTAACATCCAAAGCTGCATAGCCTTTGTCCTCCAGTAATGATATAGAGAAATGGCTCTGATTGGGGTGTCAGTGGTGGTGGGATGCAGTCTTACATGTTGGATTGCGCAGCTGCCAAAGCCTACAAAATGAAAAAAATCCTTCTTTATAAAATACCTCATTACTCATTAGAAAAGGACATATCTGGAAGAAAAATGTTCAATTATTATTCCGCCGGGTAGAAAATCTACAGAGAGATTTTTCATTCCCCAAATGATTGCATTTTTCATATGTCTACATAGCGCTGACCCTTCACCTCCTATACACATATGATTGCTTAGCTGCCATGTGCAAGAGTATGACCTTGTAAGTGGAGTTCTGGCAACCATTTCATGACACATCCGTTTACTGCGAGTTTCTGCAAAGATCATTAAGTGCTTATGTCTTTCTACCTCTGACTGCCAAGTTTTAAAAATATCCTTTTTATGGAGAAATTCTCACACACGCTGCAGGAGCAGAAGGAAAGGGGGGTGCAGGGTAGTGGAAGACCCAAAATAGCATTGTATAAATCTGTTTTACCTCCTGAAATATGCCCTTCTGGGACGGGAGCTCAATCGAAGCGAGCCCTTGTCTCATTCTCGATGAATGTGCTCTAAATTTCTTTTGTGGCAAATTTCAGTGCAATATCCTTCCCTATTGAACAATTCTGAGTATGCTGATACTTTATAAAGGAGAAATAGCTGGTAGAAAATGAGACTTGTTTCTGCCGAGCAAACGATACCAGTAGTGGTGATTAAAAAGAATGTAGTGTTTCCTTTACTGAATAATTGTTACTACTAAAGAAAGAATATGTTCACCTTTGTGATATAAAAACAAATTAACTGTTAGGTTGGTCCATATGCATTGTCGACTCTAGCAGCTCTAATCATTATTGCTATATAGCACATGTGAAATATTTGAAAGCACCCAACAAAAGAAAATGGGCTGAATGTAAGATGCTACAAATAGCTATACAGGACTTAGCCTTAGGTATTGAAGAATTAAACAGAAGGGAGACAGATAACCCTATTTTTCAGACTAATTAAGCACAAGATTACCAGAGTGATGACTCCTACCACCTTGGATGCAATGTGTTTCTAATTAATTTTTGTATTCTATTTATTCCCATCATTTGGAGTAAAGCCAAGAAAGAGTTCTTATCATCCAAACCCAACAGGAGGAACAGAGAGTGAAAGGTATCCAGCATCATGTGGGGACTGATAGGAGACTGAAAGGAGAGGAGGTCGGCCTCACTTGTGTCACTAGCCCTGATCCCACTGGAGTTGGAACAGAGGGTGTCTAGGGACCAGGGGGACAAGAACGCCAGTAGTTGTTCTTTGCAGCTCTTGCAGATGATGACCTTGGAAAACTGATGGTCTTCTGATTCAGGCACAGTAGTAACAAGCAGAACGGGTCTTGTAGATTGCCAGGCGTGCACCAGAGCAAGGCAGGCAGTGAGGGTAAGAAACAGGAGCAGTGTCAAAGGAATAGCCATGGTCATCAACAGTAGGGCAGCACGGTACTGAATCAGAAGGAAAGCCAAGGTCAGGAGCAGAGCCGAAGTCAGGAACCAGTATCAATCAGGAGAGCAATCAGAGTCAGGTCAGAAACAAACCGGGTCAGCAACAAAGGAATCACACACGAACAAGCAGGACACAGGGGAGCTGAAGACCAGTGAGCACCTAATATGTGCAGAGGCACTCTTTAAATAGACCGTCTGGCGCCAATCTTCGCCGTGCGTGTGCAAGTGCGTGTGCGCGATCGCGCATTTCCACGCACATGCGCACAACCGACCACCCTTCTCCGGACATTCCTATGCTCATGCGCATTTCTATGCGCCATTCGTCTTACCGGAAATACCTTACAGGCACTGTTCAAGTGAGGACTGAGAAGTCTGGTGTCCACTCTGTTCTTGCATGGGGTAAAGAGAATGCTCAGTATTATGCTCATAGGCTACGCCTGGGTTATTTGGACAAGAGATCCCTATACTTGTAAAGTGAACCAGTGCAAGTCAGTCTGTGGACGTTGTCCTGGGAGGACACCTCCATAGAATGAACCTGTGCTCAAGTGAGTTTTGGTCGTTATAACTGTCTTTGGCCAAATACAACTGGGCAATACCCTTTGACCATGAGCATGGTGTTCTCTATGCTGAGCACAAGAGATAGCAGCCCTTCCACTTGATTACATATTTAGCATAGTTGGCACCATAAGTTACCTGCCTGCTGCTTGGAAGATTGTGTTGGATTTCAGGATTGGTAGCTAAAAAATAGAGCTATAAAGAGTTGGTGCACTCAAAGTGGTGTCTGTGGCTTTAAAGATTGGATGTTGTTGGATTGTGAGACTGCGTTCTATGTCATATTTCCTACAGTCAGGTATCTTGTAGCATGGCATTGCCAAAGAAGAAGGCTTATACTTTTGTTAAGTGAGTAGTCCTTGATACCGGACTATGTTTTCATGCCCAGCTTGGATTTGCAATGTGTCATCATGAGATTTCAGAGATTTTGTTGCCAGTCTCTCCAGAATGCTTCCAGGTAATGCTATGGACCGCACTTTGGGTCCATTGTGGGTATTGATGGGCCTTTTTGTTTGACTTATTGCCTAGCCATGTGAAGCCCTGAGACCTCTAAATCACGTGGGTGGACAATCAGACCTGGGAAGAGCTTGTTACTTATCCCGAGGAGCCAATAACAAATTTGCAGTAGGACTACCGAGGCTCCGTCTACCCAAGTTCCTGAGCATGGAAAGGCAGAGCGATATCTCCTCCTCCGAGGGGACGTCAACACAGATTTTAGTTTGAGGAGTTTGTGACCAGTTCAGGAGCCATATGAATACTGTGACTATTGCTGCAAAGGCTGTGCTGGCTACAGTGCAACTGCCCAACAACCATTGGAGCCAGAGCAGTTTTCTACTTTACTGGCCTCAGTTCATCAGCTGAGCTGGACAATGGTTTTTGGTGCCCGAGTGTGTGTTGGAATCCTGGGAAGCTGTGTGCTGATACTGTAGTAGCTTCAGTTCAAAAACCTTCTAAGGCTCCCAATATGGACCCTCTTTGGAGGAGACCCACAGGACACCACTTTTAATGGTTTAATGACAGTTCTGTTCTTCACAGCATAGGCTTGCACTTAACTATTTCAAATCTGGTGTGATTCTGATGCTTACCTCCCACCTGGTAGTGACACAAAAACTTCCCCAATAGGACACAGATAGCAAAAAAATCGGACAGTGGTTTTAAATCTTCCCCACCCTATCCAAAAAAAGTTTTGGTATACTTTAATAACTGACCATACTACTACATCAATTAAAGCCAAACATGTATGAGTATTTATAGTGTAAATATTCAGTATGAAAAATACCTTAATAGTACCAAATAGGCAGCACTTACAAGGCCTGTACAACCTGCACTTACAGAACAGCTGAATTTGGTTGTGGGATTTGGCTACACATAGGAATATATGGATTCAGTTCCAGTTGTCACATACTGTACATGTATGAGGAGTTTGACATGAGGGTGGCCTCTTGCACAATTCCTATCTAAGCACTCCTGAAGGTTGGCACAGGGGACTGCTAAGGCAATGGTAGGACTTGAACTTAGGAGCGCTGATGTCAGGTGCGGAGAAGCACAGCAATGGGGGAACCCTGAATTCACCAAGTCCAATAGAAAGCAGAGCTTGGTCATAAGCTGAGCTTTGTAACGATTGAGCAGGAAGGCACCAAATCAAGAGCAGGATCAAGAACGGGGACGAGCAGAGGTTGCCAACCTGAAAGCAGCAAGGTACAGCACCATTAGTCAAAATCTTGGTGAAGAGTCCAGGCCGAGGTCGGTAACAAAGGTAGGCAGCAAACATAGACAGATAGTGGTAATCCAGTAGCAGGTCAAATGAAAGCTGGGTCAATAACGGGGTCAAGCAGATTCAGGAACAAGGAATATAGGAACTCCAGCTGAAAGACCATCCAGTATTGATACCATGCAGGGCCCTGGTTTAAATAGGCTGCTATGCTTTGTTGGACGTGCCCATTCGTCCTCATGGACTCTGTTGTACACTCATTATTATGAGCATGCACATGTCTGACATGATGGTCAAAGCACAAATACATCCAGCATGTAAAAAAGCAAGGCTGACTGATTATTTTGATACAAATAGTGTAAAGTGTTAGGGTTAGACTCTTAAGCTCAACCTAAGGTTGCTAGGCTCTGAGATTTGGTGATAGTGTTAAAAAGAATCTCTGGCCAAAACTTTTTAAATTTTGGAGAGTAGAGAATGGTTAAAACTCCATACTTTCAGTGGGTAGGGGTAAGAAATATGCTATTTAGGTGTGGAAAAACACTGAGCTAACCTAATGTACCATCACAATTACTGTGTATATAGTAAAGCTGCAGGCAAAGCACACAAACAAATGCAAAGAACTGCAGGCACGGCCTGTTTCTAAAGGCTGAACCTGTTACCGGCCTATTAATTTTCTGTACTTCATGCCACAGTGATGTCACTATTTGCTACACAATTCATAGACGGCATTCATAGAAATGTTGGTAAAACAGAACAGTGGATCACAGTGTACAGAGAAACAGCTGCATTCCTTTCCTTGGTCTTTAATTATCCCATGGCAACCATTTTCCCTTTCGCATTTGGTGGTCTGTACATTTTTATTATAGTTTTGCATTTGAGGCAAATAGAGACATGCCAACAATGGAGCATTTTTGCTTTAGTTGTTGCAAAAATAATCATCAGAAGCGGAGCAGACTGCAGAAAAGGGTCTCATCGTATGCTCACGTTGTTTGAATACAGACCCGAAACTAGTATATTTAGTATGGCCAGACTTTGATTTAGTAATTCTAAAGGGGTTCTAGCATTCCAAGACATCAAGGTTGTTTTTCTGTAGAACTATCTGTTATCCAGATCCGGCTGATTTTTACTTTTCAGTCTGTACCGGACAAATGACAGAGCAATTCCGATTGGCTGGTTTTAGCAGCACAGGCCCTTTTGTTTCATGTCATTTTATGCTTCTGGTATGGCTTTGACAATGAGAAATTAAACCACAGCTTGACAATTAAAAATTGTTAAAAAAAAAACCAAAAAACATTCTTTATCGTTTAGATAGAAGTATTACACGCGCATGCACTTTTTTTTTTGACAGAAAAAGAACAGCAGTGCTATGCTTGCCATTAAATAGCCACAAGAGTTCAAGCATGATAATTACAAACCAAGATTAACGAACAGTATACAAAGAACAAACTCTGGAACGATGCCAGCTGGATGAAGCCCCAACTACTCTCTTCCAAGCCATTTCCGATACACTGCTGATTTCTCTCTATAGCGTATCCAGGGCTGGCAACAATACATATTACTTCTGCTTTCCAGTCACTGCAGAGCAAGCTCTATGTACTAATGTGCTCTTTATCTTTACACAGCACGGCAGAGGGTGTGGGATGCCAGTTAATATTGCCCGATTGTGAGCGTCAGCTGATTTAAATTAACTCTTACGTTTTTATGGTGATTAGGGGTTTTTTTTGTTATACTTAGAGTCTTTTGAAAGCAGTTAAAGCTGAAATATGGGCACAAAAATCATATAAATACGAGCTGTGCAAAAATCTTTGGATTGATATTTGCGTTTGTTTTTAGATTTTTTTTTCTTTTAATCTCTGTACATTTAGGCACCGTAGGTGTCCACTTCATGGCATCCTGTTAGCTTTGTAATCTTTCTGTCTGATCTGCTGTTTGAAAGCATTGTTCCATTCCAAATGCCTCTTTATACATTGAGATACTTCCTTAGACCCAGTCTGTGTGGACAGTATGGTTACTTGCAGACTTGGCACCATCCACAGGCAGCCTAACTCTTCAATAAGGCACAGAAGTTGAATCCAATGCCATTTAAGGATAATTTAATTACAGAGCATGTTTCTGCAGTTTTTTTTAAGTTTAAGAAGACGTTGACTTTCAAAAAACTTTTCTCTGCAAAGTAGTATCACTGACTGGGGGAACATGGAAGAAACAGGGACTAGCTAGGACTGAATTAAATAGCAATAAACAAGAAAGGAGAACGGAGGGAAAAACCAAATCACATAGTAAACAAGTGTTAGTGACATAAATCTGCAACTAGATGTCAGCATACACCAAACAATAAAAACCTGATGCAGTTCAAGGCAATACAGGAAAAACAAACATGTAAGTACAACACAAGCATTGGTTTTGTTTAGTTCCATCCCCTTGTATGCTTGAAGTACAAAGATGTAATCTGTAACAATTAAAATATTGTTCCCGGGAGCAGGGTGCTGAATAAGCACCACTGGCAGGCCATTTATACAGATGTTGCTGCTCCCTTGCAACCCCAACGTTTTTCAAAATTATCATCCCCTAGTTGTGTGGACAGTATGGTTACTTGCTGACTTAGCACCATCCACAGGCAGCTTAACTCTTCACTAAGACACAGAAATTTAATGCAATGCCATTTAAGGATAATTTAATTACAGAGCATGTTTCTGCAGTTTTTTTTAAGTTTAAGAAGACATTGACTTTCAAAAAACTTGTCTCTGCAAAGTAGTATCACTAACTGGGGGACTGGGGTATGCCTCTTATGTTTTTCTCTATTTATTTCTATAGTTTGATATAAAAGTTTCAAGCAAGAAAATTCAGGGTTCCCCTGCCTATTTTGTGTGGAATATTGTACGTTTCTAATCTTGTTCCTGTATCTATTTCTGAAATCTAATAAAACTGTTTCAGAAAATCAATCAAGCAAATTAGTTACAGTATTAGTTACTGACACTGCTAAATATGGTGTGGTCATCCAGGTATCAATTCTCATTACAAAAAAGTGTTTAGGCACCTTTCAATTCTTCTTTGGTGATAGTAAAGTGACTCTGTCATAAAAGAAATATGGGGGCTGCCATTGCATAAGTTGTGAAAATGCTAGATTCCTGGCTGTCTCTGACTTCACTATGTTTCAGTTAAATATAATTAAGCACTCATTTGCCACATCCTCATTATATCTATAGTATACCTACTATATGATTAAAAAACATAAATGTTATTACACGATTGTACTTTAAAAAATACTGTCGGACATATTATGGGTCATAAAATCCATACCACTATATTTATAATACATCAAGTGTGCCTGGCTGGGAGCTCCAGCGGTGTATGTTAGCTGAATGGCATTTTGCCGGGACAGCCATTGTAGTATTTTGAGCTGCAGGACACATTTTGCTTGTATAGAAGATTTAAGTGGCAATCTGTTGTGTGCATTTTTTCAGAACTCCTTGTGATTAGAGTTATCAGGTTGAATAGTTCTAAAAGGCACATCCAACCTGTGGGCAGGAGGCCTTCTCTTAGTTAGACAGCTGATTGCCCTAGTTGGGAGAGAAGGGTCAACTAAATGCATGCATGGAGTCCAGTTTATTTGTTCAAGTGTACATGCTATACAGCCATTTCTAAGTTGGAGGTCCGCCTTAAGATTGAGTTATCTCCGATAGTGGCCTCCACCCTGTTTTGAGGCATTGATAAGTATGACACAAGTAAATGTACCCCATGTGTAGGGTAAATGGCCCAGTCTACGGTGCCTTGCATAGCCCACACTTGGCGGCATTGTGCAGGATAAGCCCCACCCAGGGGCGGACTGACAACTCATGGGGCCCCCGGGCAATAGTGGATCATGGGGCCCCTGTGTCCTTGCCAAACTCAAAAAAGCCTATGAAAAAGGTACCAGGGGCATCTCATGGGGCCCCCTACTGACCCCGGGCCCTCGGGCAGTGCCCGAGTTTCCAAATGGTCAGTCCATCCCTGGTCCCACCTACTCTGGGGCTACACCTACTTCATACACCTGAAGACCACCTCTAACGACTTGTCCAGGCTTGCCCAGCATTAATGAACGTGTTTAATTATGTTTGCGTCCTGATTGGATCCTGCCTGAGGTACAAGGTGATAAGGGGTCAAACTGCTGTCCTGTCCATCTGCTGTGGAATCTAATCCTATCCAGTGAGCCCACAGCCAGCTTTTGGAGGCAATTCTAGAAGAGCTGCTGCCTCCAGCAACCCTGGACTGGTCCGTCATGGAGCTCTCGGATGGCAATGGTTCACCCATCATGGACTTATACAACGGCCGCTCCTGGTTGTGCAACACAGGTGACACCATTCATCATCCAGACTTTAAATTTTGACCTCTCCATATACTGTTTAGTTATTTAAATGTTCAATGCTTTCTATGTTTTGTATTTAAAGTCATTTATGCTACATCTTGACATTGGTTATAACATGTTAATGTAGAGTTATGTGGTAACTTTTGGGGTTTGTTTCACAGCTAGGACAGCTTGTGATAAAGGGGACCATGTGTAGGCAGACTGCCTACTTTTAGTTAGACAGCTGACTGCCCTAGTTGGGAGGGAAAGTTTAATGCAGTTCCCACATATTTTCTGAGCTCTGCCTCTCTCCCTGTGCTGTAAATAAATGGGGGGCAGGACTCTGCCTAGTCTCAGTCTGCTGCATGGGAAAAGGACACAGACAGACCTCCAAGATGTAATCATCAGCTGCTTACAGAGAGCTGTTTCAACCAGGGGATCTCTTTCTGGAAACCTTCTGCCGAGGATGCCAGCATCATGGACTTTGCCATATATGGACTCATCCTGTGCAGATATGCTGGGGCAGCCAAAGCCATAGTTATGGTTTTAGAGAGGAAAAAACTGTTTGCTTGTTGTGCTGAAGTTTCTTAAGTAAAGCATTGAAATTTTGCCATGCCTTGTCTGAAGTTATTTAAAGGGGTGTATGAAAATAACCTGCACTCTCTGCATAGACTTTGCAGCCTGGGTCAGTTAAAGCACATTGGGATATGATGAGTCAACATGGCAAGTAGTTATCAGGTGTAACGGAAGTCTAGCAGCAAGTCCAAGCAGCCTGTTGTGGTACCTGTGATGGCCAGGGTGTGATCTAGCAGCGAGGGTTGGGATAATTCTGTAGCCGAGCAGTCTGTCTCCCATAGCAATGGGAGCAGATCAGCACCACAGATCCTCGGCCTAGCCACTAGGTACAGAAGAGGAAGAGTTAAATAAATGCACACATGGAGTCCAGTTCATTTGTTCATGTGTACACAGTGCACAGACATCTCTATGTTGGAGGCCCAATTTGAGCTTGAGTTATCCTTGACAGTGGCCTCCGCCCTGTTGTCCCAGGGCATTGATGAGCATGACACAAGTAAATGTACCCCATATGCAAGACAAGTGACCCAGTCTACGGTGCCTAGCAGAGCCCACAAATGTATGTATATACAATGGTGTATGTTTGGTAAAGTCAAGTATCCTAAGTGAGGGTCAAAGTGATGGATATTCTGTCTGGTAACATTTTGGAGGACATATAAAACTGGAGATGATGATACCTAGTAGGTTATTATATTGGGGACATCATTGCCTTAAGTGCTCTTGACCTGTTACTTTTTAAACTACTTTGGTTGGTTTGACCTTTGGGTTCGCCCCTTTTCTCACTACCCATCCTGGGAGTCTTCTGCAAGTCACTTTGCAATTCCGGAGTTACCACTGCAGTTTTTCCTCTTCGGTCCTGATGAAGCAGTAATAGGAAACATGTTGACCAATAAGGATTGTTGTAACGGAACCGACCCCAGCCTGCGCTGAGTACTTCCGTTAGAATACCGCTTCCCCGTCCGAACACCGACCACAGACCACAGACACCACAGATTTGAAGTAAGCCAGAAAATAGACTAGTTTATTTGAACACAGATACACGATATATACATTCAGGGGAAAATCCCCCCTCCCTGCATAATGTCACAGGGCAATCTACATATAGTAACAAGAGACACACAGGTATTCAAACTTCACTCCAGCAGACAGTCTCATCAGGAGGGAGGGCTGCCGGAGACAACCCCCCACTAAGCTAATACACATAAACACATACAGTACATCCCATAATAGTTTGCTCCCAAGCCAGGCAAACAATAGAACAATGGGATGCAACCACATAACACCAAACAATCCACAACCCCCACCCCACCTATCTTCTAGACATGTCTACACAATATTAGGACAGATCACCCTGTACTCCTAAGAGGAACAGGGTGACTTACACATAATAGGGATATGGGGAGCTGAGACAGGGGTCTCCCCACCTCTCTAAAGTGAGCTGGGTTCCATAGGCCCCCCACCCAAAGTGACTCCCGTCACAATTGTTCTCCGCAGATTACCATGTTGTAATTATTTCAATAGGTCATGTACTTTACCTATATGGATATGGTGACTGTGGGGAATTAGTCACAGTTAACACTTGATGTATTATAAATGTAGTGGTACAGATTTTATGACCTATAATAGGTCCGATTTAATTTTTTAATGTACAATCATGTAATCAAATGTATGTTTTTAATCATGAGTGCCTCGAATAATGTGCCAGTAAGGTCTGACAAGTTAAGGCCTTAGTGCCTTTGGTGTGCTTTAGATGTTTGAGTTACAGTCCTGGAACAAACATGCTGTAAATGAGTGCCAGAAAAGTGTTGAAACTACCTTTACTGTTATCTCTATACTTTTGCGTCAGAATGACAGCCAAGGAACTAGCATTCTTAAAGGAGAGCTCAGTAATGGCAGACCGCATTAATTTCTCATCACAGTGTTCTTATAAACACAGTTCTTAAAAGGACTGCTGGCTGTCACTTTAAACAAGCTACTAGCAGGCTTTCAAAAAGCTTCAAATGGCGTTGGAGCTTATTGTTAGCCTGGTAAAAGCTTGTTTAAAATGACAGCAGTAACTCCCATCACAATCTGTGTTTAACATCATCAAATTGGATCTGAAGGGCGCTGTAAAGGCTTCCAAAAAGCCTCTCAAAGCATGCTTTGAGTACAAAAGTATGGTGCAGTACAAACACATACAACTTCATATAGTTATAACGTGTGCCCATTCATTAAATTAAAACTGATTTACAGCCCAAATTGTGTGCTGTGTGTGGTAGGGAGACTGGATTGTGAACCTCTTCAGCTGCTGGGATATACAATCAGGCAATAGAGGATCATGGGGCCCCTGTGTCCTCGCCCATACTCAAACCACACCCAAAAAAGCCTATGAAAGCTACCAGGGGCATCTCATAGGGCCCCCTACTGACCCCAGGCCCTCGGGCAGTGCCCGAGTTCCCAAATGGTCAGTCCGTCCCTTGTCCTAAGCATACCACCTCATCAGTGAAGCATGGTGGTGGTAGTGTCATGGCGTGGGCATGTATGGCTGCCAATGGAACTGGTTCTCTTCTATTTATTGATGATGTGACTGCTGACAAAAGCAGCAGGATGAATTCTGAAGTGTTTCGGGCAATATTATCTGCTCATATTCAGCCAAATGCTTCACAACTCATTGGACGCCGCTTCACAGTGCAGATGGACAATGACCCAAAGCATACCGCAAAAGCAACCAAAGAGTTTTTAAGGGAAAGAAGTGGAATGTTATGCAATGGCCAAGTCAATCACCTGACCTGAATCCAATTGAGCATGCATTTCACTTGCTGAAGACAAAACTGAAGGGAAAATGCCCCAAGAACAAGCAGGAACTGAAGACAGTTGCAGTAGAGGCCTGGCAGAGCATCACCAGGGATGAAACCCAGCGTCTGGTGATGTCTATGCGTTCCAGACTTCAGGCTGTAGTTGACTGCAGTATTTGCAACCGAATATTAAAAAGTGAAAGTTTGATTTATGATTATTATTCTGTCCCATTACTTTGGTCCCTTAAAAAGTGGGAGGCACATATGCAAACTGCTGTAATTCCTACACCGTTCACCTGATTTGGATGTAAATACCCTCAAATTAAAGCTGAGAGTCTGCAGTTAAAGCGCATCTTGTTCGTTTAATTTCAAATCCATTGTGGTGGTGTATAGAGCCAAAAATGTTAGAATTGTGTCGATGTCCCAATATTTATGGACCTGACAGTAACTGTGATGACTGCATTAGTATCTTATGTATATGTATTAGCAATAAATCCAGCACTACCTGACTCAAATATAGAAAGTCAAATGCACGGTAGCTGCTAACATCTAATGTGTTCCCACATATAAAAGTACAACTAAAATAGTGAATGGTGCTGAGCTACCATTAAATATGTGTGGCTGTTATATATATGCCAGTAAAAAACAAATACATGCAAAATAAACACAATCCAATATTTATATGTGAACTTATCAATCAAAATAAACGTAATACTGTATATATATGATCAACATCTGCGCTTTTCATTCACATCATATAAATAATAATATGTGCCAAAACTAGATGTATAATAAAGTACATAGAGGACATGTTACTTGTGCATCTTTCACTAACGATACAAAAAAAAACAGTGAACATCTAAAAATGTGATGAAACAAACTTTCACTCATGCCACCTCAGTGCTCACAATACTCTTAGCGTATTTATATGGCCCCCAACAAGTGTAAGGTCATATAATGCATGTTGTGTATCCAGCAGGACCTCTTAGTTGATTGGAGTCCAGTCTACACACTTGTAGTATCTTCACCCAGGCCTCCCATCCGCTAGGGTGATCGTTTGAACATTTACATATCATGCAGAAAATTGTGTGTAAGTCACTTGAAGGCTATGGAGCTCTCATGTGGCCATGCTGTGTTACTCCAAGTAAAACATGTACATAGACAGAAACATCTTCCAATAGTTTAGTAATTGTAATACCAACCATTTATTTTGCTTGCATTTAATTAAAATACTCAGAATACCACTGTTCTTTCAAAATGACATTACTTCCTGTCTGCGTCAACAAGGCTCTGCACTACACGTTACTTCAGGGGTCGCGTGACTTCACTGACATGGTCGGTTATTGTGTTGTATGGGCAAATGCACTCGTGTCTGTGGAGTAAGGGAAGATTTGCTATCTTATAGGAAACATCTAGGAATGGTTTTTGTGCCTAAGCATTACCCTTAAACATTTACATTTTGTTCTGAAATCCTCCTGTTAGCAGAGTGCACGCTTGCATGTGAATATGCCTAGGCACTCTTGTTATGAAATATGTATTTGCAATGTGAGATCATCAGTATGGCACTTTGTCTCTGTTAGCTTCAAAAGATATGAATAAAGATTTAGTGATTCAATACTATCTCTCCAATGACAACTCTTTGCATCCCTCTCAGATTTCATTCATCCTGCAGTGTATCGAGTTCACCTTCACTCTTAATTATATCACTTCCAAAGGTCATTTTTACAGACAGATCAAAGGCGCAGCCATGGGGGCCAGGTTTGCCCCTAGCTATGCAAATTTGTTTATGGGAGCAATGCCATATTTGGACTCATAATCCATATGGGGCAAACCTGGTCCTATATGCCCGCTATATTGATGATATACTAATCATTTGGGATGGACCAGATGGACCAGATGCCACACTAGATTTGTCCATCCTCAGGATACGGTTTGGTGAGCATAAGAAAAATATTCTTCACAGCTTCGACAAACACACAATGTCTTGTCATTTGAAAGAGGATCATGGTAAGAATCCAAAAGGCCTAAAAGAGTTTGGGATTGAGGACGCTAGTTTTGGAGAAACGCGTCGGTCAGAGCTTTCTGTGACATCACCACATTCCGGCCGGTGGTCTGACACTGTGGAAACTTTGAATCTTTGTACTGCCATTATGCACCTTTTCTATGTAAGTGCAATACTTTGATACATTTTTTGTGAGTTTTATTGGATTGCACTATGAAGTCTCTTCTGTTTTAAACCCTTCCTTACATCGTTTGGAGAGCAGTTCGGTGTGAGGAATTCATCGGGTGAGCCTGCAGCTGTCTATTCATCTCCTTTGATACTGCTAAAATGGGTGTCAGCGTGGAATCTGAACACCATCTGCTCGTTTGATCTCTTGATTGGAGATCAATGTGTCTGGTAAGAGGCTCATTTGTCTGTTGTGGCAAGTACTTGTGGACACTATAACACTTTGTTGGAAGACTTCTTAGCACACAGCACTTTCACATTGGATTTGGGACTTTTATACTCACTTTATATATTTGAAATTTTTTAGTACTTTAGATATACATTATTTGCACCATTAGTATTTCTATTCATTCATGTTTTTGGATATATTGTGTTTAGATATTGGATTTGATTGTTTTAGTGGAGCTGCCATGATGGCTGTGGGCATCTGAAGCCTGCAGGTTTTTACTTCCTAAATTTGTGCTGCTGGCTATCCCAGCATGCAACATTCAGCAATGCTTGGTGGGACGTGTGCAGTACAGGTTTCCATAGCAATGGTGGAGACGGATGAAGTTCCCGCCCCCCGCCCCTGTCAGGCAACCTGTACAGCACTTCAATACTGCAGACACGTCCTCCTCTCAGCATGGACTCCAGTAAAATGGCACGAAGCACCGCCCATTTGCGTCATTTCCAGTTTCCAAGTCTCGAGAGCACAGGAAACCAAAGGACTCCTGGAATACAGGAAACGACATCCCAGGAGACCTTGCAAATATTAAAACAAAAATTTCCAACTTGTGCTTCTTTTCACAGGGACTATCTAATAAGGCCAATTTGTAAAAATGGATGGAACTCCGCTTTAAGAATTACCAATTCCATCCATTTTCCATGGTTAATACACATAGAATAAATATTTGGAGAAAGTAACACAGACAATTATGTAATGTAATGGTTTTACTGATGGGGTGTAGACAAATTATTGTAGCTAAATCTCAATAGTAGACCCAAGAAATACACTATATGGCCAAAGGCTTGTGGACATATAACCTTCACATCTATATGAGCTTTCAAAACCATTAGCATTAATATGGAGCTGCCCCTCTCTGCCTTTGCAACTCTTAACAGATTCCGCTCATCTGGGTAGATATTCCAAACCAGGAGTGTATGTGGGAATTTGTGCCCATTCATCCAAAGGCACATCAGTGCAGTCAAGTAATGATGTTGAAGGAGAAGATCTGGCTGGCTGGCAGTCAGTGTTCAATTTTATCCCTAAGGGGTTCAGTAGGATTGAGGTCAGCTCTCTCAAAGCAAGCCACTCAAGATCTTCCATTCCAAACTCATCAAATTCTGCAAATACTTTCTTCGAACAGGGACCTTCCCAAAGCTGTTGCCAGAAGGTTAGAAGTGAACAATCTGCTCACATCTGTGTGATTAGAAACTGCAGCTCACATGGGAATTGTAAGTGTGGTGCAGTTCCCAGTGCAATATCCAGTGCGTGCAGCGTGCCATTAGAAATAATGGAACCCACACGCAGCTCCTGTGTTTTTCTGTACGGGTGGTTGCAGCTGCGGGAACAGGTGTGTCCCCGCAGCGGTAATCACGCACAGATGTGAACCTAATCTTTTGCTGTAGCATTAGCCTTCACTGGAAACACCTAATCCCAAGATCTTGAGTGTCTGCATACTTTTGTCCTTATACTGCTCAGGTGTCTACAAGCTTTTTAGTGTATAGTAAGCCAGGAGGAGATTTAACCCACCAGCATCCATCCAGAACTGAAAACAATTTTTAGCAAAGCTGGCTCACAAAACTTACATTTTAGTCAAGCCAAGCCACAGTTTTGAATAAAATACTGGGATACAGTTATACAAATTATAACAAAGGCACCCAGAGCACATTATAAAATAAAAACTTACATGTGACATAAGGCAACGCGGCTATTTTTTACATTTGCTCCCATTAAGTCTCAATGTTTATTTAACCTATATTTCGAAGTGATAAACATAATACATTAAAGCTCCAAATCAGCTTTCTGTAATAAGCTCCATATAAAGATTGTTTGGTTCTAGCAGGGTTTGATTCAAACAAATAGGATTCTTATTGAAAGCACATATGATAATATAGTCCACTTATTGGCACTCCAGGACTGGAGCTCTCTCTGGGGACACACACAGTTCAATATTATTCATAAATAAAAATATCACGGACCCAAGCTCTACCTGAATTATACTTTCATGAGCAACATTACTTGGTATTCTACATGACTTAAAGATTTGTTGTTTTAACAACCTTGGCAGCGGGAACAAGATCTTCTCTCAGCTACTCCATATTTCTTGTGGTACCTGGGGGAAAGCTGCTTCCTTCAAACTGCAGGATAAGAAAAACATTCTGCTTCAGGTACCACCCTACATTGTATCTATTAAAGCTGAACTCCAGGCAGACATGAAGACACATTGATGCAGCTTGGTATTTAATGCATTATTAAAGTGTGCATAAAGTCTAAACTTTCTCACCAAAGTAAATTTCTCCATTAAGACAGGTATCACTCGAACATTTCTTAAATTGAGTGAAGATAAAAAAGTTGATAGGTCTAACTCTTCACCACACTCAACCAAAAGAGTGTGGTTCACGTTTATTATTTTTTTTACTTTGTAAATTAACTGTTTTATATCATGTTTGTATACATAAACACACACAATCTTTCATTTACAAATAAACACCTAAAACATGAAAACAAGTTTCCAGTGCACTATGGGATTTTCTTGAAAAAAGAAAGTGGCATTAGTGGAAGCTGCCTGTCATCTGCTTCACTCTGCCTGTTTTAAGTCTCCACTGCGTGGAAAGGGGAAACAGCAACTCTGATGCACTAACTTGTGCAAAAACTAAATTGTATTTGGTGGTCTGTAGAGCCTAGATAAGTTAATCGTTAGATTTTAAGACCATGTGCTGTTTTAGAAGCTAAGCCACCCCTATTGGTATGCAAATGAACCAGTTGGACTGGTTTATGAGCTCAGCAAAGGAGGTCGGGCTACAGGATGTGACATAACAAGAAAGGGGGGAGGGGATTAGGACTTGGGAACCAAGTGGTGAGAGACAGAGAGAGTTGTTCTGGACTTTGGAGAAGAAGCAGTTGTTCTGTGAGACAAAGGAGGAACACACTTGTTCTGAAGACGGATGAGGAAGCAGTTGGACCATGCAGAAGATTCCCCCAATGGGAAGCCTAAGTTGAGTCGATGTTTAGTATACTTATTGCATACATATTGTACATGCTTATTTGGTAGGAAGATAGCTTGTGTATGTTGTAGGCATATTTTGTTATACTTTCCATGCTGTGATTTGTGTATCCTGAAGTCGTATGTGCAGAATGTTCTGTTTGCTAAAGCAAATTATTACACTACAGAGTTTTAATCTCTTCCTTGGCTTGTACCGCAAAAGAACCTTGATAAACCAAGCAAAATACCAACCACTTGAGACTATTTTTACACTTCAAGGTGTGCAGTTGGCCAATAAATTGCTAAAAAATGATTATATAGGGCACGCTTGTTAGTGCCCAACCTCTGTAGCTGTAGAATAAAGGTGCCAGATGGATATCAGGGATGGATGGATGGGAGCAGTAACATTGAGGCAGCTCTTCTTAGAGTTGAAGCAAGGCTCTAAAGCAGAAAACATAAAAAACAGAGGAAGGCACCTCTAAGTGCAGTATGGACAATTTATTGATATATTAGAATGATACACATGGACTATTCTAATATATAGAATATATCAATAAATTGTCCATATTGCACTTAGAGGTGCCTTCCTCTGTTTTTTATGTTTACTGCATTAGAGCCTTGCTTCAACTCTAAGAAGAGCTGCCTCAGTGTTACTGCTCCCATCCATCCATCCCTGATATCCATCTGGCACCTTTATTTTACAGCTACAGAGTTTAGGCTCTAATAATCGCGCCCTATACAGTGTACATTTTCTGGTTGTTTTGGAGCTTTTCAGGTTGCTGCACTGTTGTTTACAATCTCCATACTGGTGCCTACATGGACTAATACAGTTGTGCTCAAAAGTTTACATACCCTGGCAGAAATTGTGAAATTTTGGCATTGATATTGAAAATATGACTGATCATGCCAAAAAATGCTCTTTTATTTAAGGATGATGATCATATAAAGCCATTTATTATCAAATAGTTGTTTGGCTCTTTTTAAAATCATAATGATAACAGAAATCACCCAAATGGCCATGATCAAAATTTTACATTCCCTGGAATGTTAGGCCTCGGTACAGACACACAAGGTGACACAGACGGGTTAAAATGCCAGTTAGAGGTTAATGTCCCACATCTGTGTCTTTTTAAATTGCAATTAGTGTCAGTGTATAAATAGGCAATGAGTTTGTTAGCTCTTACGTGGAAGCACGGACTAGGCTAGATACTGAGCCATGAGGATCAGAAAAGAACGTCAAAAGTCTTGTGTAACAAGGTAATGGAACTTTATAAAGATGGAAAAGGACATAAAAAGATGTCCAAAGCCTTGAATATGCCAATCAGTACTGTTAAATCACCTATAAAGTGGAAAGTTCAGGGATCTCTTGATACCAAGGCAAGGTCAGGTAGACCAAGAAAGATTGCAGCCACAACTGCCAGAAGAATCATCAATTGAAAAATACAGGCTGCTCTGGGAAAGTGTGGTTGTTTTGAAGGAGCACAATATGAAGACACTTGAACAAAAATGAGCTGCATGGTTGAGATGCCAGAAAGAAGCCTTTACTGCATCAATGACACAAGAAGGCCCAGTTAGGCATGTCAAGGCGTTGTCAGGCATATTGTAGCCG
Source organism: Staurois parvus (assembly GCF_062004578.1). Classification (NCBI taxonomy): domain Eukaryota; kingdom Metazoa; phylum Chordata; class Amphibia; order Anura; family Ranidae; genus Staurois; species Staurois parvus. The sequence continues at coordinate 280,819 of NW_028318458.1, forward strand.
GGCTTTTTTGTGTCATTGGTGCAGTAAAAGCTTCTTTCTGGCAATTCGACCAAACAGCTCATTTTTGTTCAAGTATCACTGTATTGTACTCCTTAAAAACAACCCCACCATCTTTTTCCAGAGCAGCCTGTTTTTCTTTTGAGGTTGCTTGTGGTTTTTTTCTTTGAATCCCAGACAATTCTTCTGTCAGTTATGGCTGCAATCATTCTTGGTCTACCTGACCTTGACTTGGTATCAAGAGATCCCCAAACTTTCCACTTTTTAACCACTTGCCCTCCTGAGGATTTACCCCCTTAATGACCAGGCCTCTTTTTGCTACTCAGCGCTGCACTAATTCAACTGATAATTGCGCGGTCATGCAATGTTGCACCCAAACAAAATTTACGTCCTTTTTTTCACACAAATAGAGCTTTCTTTCGGTGGTATTTGATCACCTGTGTGCTTTTTATTTTTCACGCTATAAACAAAAAAAGACCAAACATTTTGAAGAAAAACTATATTTTTTACTTTCAGCTATAAAAAATATATAATAAACTCAAAGTTAGTTATAAATTTAGGCCAAAATGTATTCTGCTACATGTTTTTGGTAAAAAAAATCCCAATAAGTGTATATTGATTGCTTTGTGTGAAAGTTATAGCGTCTACAAACTATGGTATAGAATAGATACTGCAATTTATGCCAATTGTTTGCTATACAGCGCTGCGCTAGTTTAACGAACAATTGCGTGGTCATGCAATACGGTACATAAATGAAATTTACCTCCTTTTTTTTCCCACAAATTGAGCTTTCTTTCGGTGGTATTTGATCGCCTGTGTGTTTTTTTATTTTTTGCGCTATAAAAAAAAAAGGCTGACAATTTTGAGGAAAAAAAAAAATATTTTGGACTTTTTGCTATAAAACATGTCCAGTAAAAAAAAATTTAAAAATCAAATTGTCATAAATTTCTGCCAAAATGTATTCTGCGACGTCTTTGCTAAAAAAAAACCCCCAATACATATATATTAATTGGTTTACTTGAAAGTTATAGCGTTTACAAATGGCGGGAAAGATACTGGGATTTTTAATTTTTTTTATACTAATAATGGCAGCAATCAGCGACTTATGGCGGGACTGCGGGACTACGGCGGACATTCTGACACTGGGGGGAACTGACATCCCCAGTGACACCAATACAGTGATCAGTGCAAACAAAAAAAACCACTGACACTGTACTAATGGCACTGGGGAGGAAGGGGTTAACTTTATTATTCACTGAAAGGGTTAACTGTGTGAGGGGAGTGTTTTACTAGGGGGCGGGGGGGTGTTCTGCACGGAGACACACTGATCCGGACAGATAAACTCTTCTGTCCTGATCAGCGTGTCAGGAGCTGTCAGGGAACTGACAGAAAGCACAGCTACTGCAGCTATGCTCTCTGTCAGTGATTGCCGCTAATCGCCGGGACATAGCTGGTAACGACTGGCTGTGACCTGGCGACTGACATCCGCAGCCGTGATCGGCGGGACAGGTAGGGCGGCGGCGCGCCTCGCGCGCCCCGTTTTGAAAACACGCGGTTTAAAACGTGGTTTTGCCCAGCCGTGCCACCCTGCCACCGTATTTCTACAGTGGCTTAGCGGCATGTGGTTAATAGGTGATTTAACAGCACTGATTTGCATATTCAAGGCTTTGGACATCTTTATATGTCCTTTTCCATCTTTATAAAGTTCCATTACCTTGTTACGCAGGACTTTTGACAGTTCTTTTCTGATCCCCATGGCTCAGTATCTAGCCTAGTCAGTGCTTCCACGTAAGAGCTAACAAACTCATTGACTATTTATACACTGACACTAATTGCAATTTAAAAAGCCAGAGATGTGGGACATTAACCTCTAATTGGCATTTTAACCCGTGTGTGTCACTTTGTGTGTCTGTACCGAGGCCAAACATTCCAGAGGATGTAAACTTTTGATCCGGGCCATTTGTGTGTTTTCTGTTATTATTATGATTTAAAAAGGAGCCAAACATCTATTTGATAATAAATGACTTCATATGATCATCACCCTTCAATAAAAGAGCATTTTGTGGCATGATCAGTCATATTTTCAAAATCAATGCCAAAATTTCTGCCAGGGTATGTAAACTTTTGAGCACAACTGTACATATGGACTATTCTAATATATAGAATATATCAATAAATTGTCCATACTGCGTTTAGAGGCGCCTTCCCGTTTTTTACAATAAATTGCTAAAACCTCAAAAATCACCTGGCCCTAAAAGGTCCAATGGTCCTTTACTATATAGAAAAAAAATAATAATAGTAATATGCAGAAACATTAGCTCCACATTTAGTCCCTATTATAATAACATTTAAGCAGGAGGTACTTTAAGAAAGAAAATGTTATCATCATCAATATGCATGATACCCAAGCCTAATTGCAAAAACACGTCAGACAAAATTCCGCCCAATATCACCATTAAATTTGCTTTTCTACTGCGCTTGTGGCTGCTTTCAGAAAATGAACTGCAAGACTTTCAATATCATTTTTTTTTTTATTTCACTTGGAACGCATTTCACTGATTTGAACTTGAAGTTCATTTGGGCTCTAAAAGAAAATATGGGGGCTTTCCTGGTTTCTACGTCAATTTACGGTCTTCAAATATGAGAAACAAATCAAACATTTTTTATTAGTAAATTCAGAAGTTGTTGTTTGAACACTGTCCGTAGATCTGTGACTTGAGTGTTGTAACCAGAGGCTTGGCAGACATCCAGGAACCTAGCATTCACAGAATGAGAAGATAATCAATTGCAGTCTCTACGTTTCTCTGAGGACAGGTTTTCATTAATGTTAAGGTTCCATTCACACTTGCGAATAGGGCCAACTGCGATTATCTTCAGGAGAATCAGTGAAGTAGGTCAAAGCAATGGGAGGCTGACAGCATCTGCAGCTATTTGCATGTAATTGGTCATGCAGCGATTACATATGGATGATCAGCCCATAGGTAATCGCTGCAGGATTGATTACATACGAATATCTGAGAATAGCTGCCGCCGCTGTCAGCCTACCATTGCTTTGAATGGGGTTTCCCACCGTCAGCTAAGCACAGGGAGTACTGCTGAAGCTCCCGCAGGTAATTATAAACAGCACCAGTAGTACTGGTCATTTGCAGGGAAACAGCAAAAAGAATGGAGCAGCTGGCAAGATCGGAAAAGTTAGAGAAAGTAGGTTTTTGATAAAATCTTTTCCTTGGAGTACATAATAAAACATCTTCAAATTAATGACCAATGGGTTATGCTGCCACCTTCAGCTGAATGGACACTGGCTGAAAAGGCAGGCTTTTCCACCCAGGCATAACTCCTCTAAGCACAGCTTATCTTAGGTTATGTGCACAAAGAGGGGAAGAATCGCTGTGATGTATTCAAAGAAAATGATTTTAAGGCAAACCAAGAACCCTACTTTCTTCGTGTATCACAGGACACATTCATGTTCAGTGCTTTGAGACATCAACAGGCATTGAACAAAAGGGGTGGGCATCACTGCAACAAGCCCAAGACCCCAAACAAACAGGGTTAAACCCCACTACAGAGCCCTCTGCAAGACTTTCTTCCAAAAAAGTAATCTGCAGAAATGTGAACACAGAAGCCTTATAAACTTAAACAAAAAGAAAGTTTGATACAGCATTGCCCCTGGTGGAATGAGCCTTGACCAGGAAAGGAGGAAACTTGCCCCCTCAAGGCAATATGCCTGAGCAGTAAGTTGACGAATCCTCGGAGAAATAATGAATGGAGAAGCGGCTTGGCCCTAGCAAGGACCCTCAGGTACAACAGTTGCCCGAAGGAACCATTTCCCCAGTTCCAGGGTCTAATGAGATCGACTATACTTGAGCCAAACTCGTCTTGGGATGCATACACTGAATCACGTTTCTGCGGTGACTTGGATCATTTACATCAGTCAACTTACATTTATATCAGTCTCCTTGTTACATCAGTGTCCTCAGTCCCCCTTCTTCACGTCAAAGCCCCCCTTTACCTCAGTAGCCCCTGCCCCCTTAACCTGCCTTCATAGCAGTGCCCCCCTGCACACCACCTTTCATAGCAGTGTCCTCAGCTCCCCACACCCTCCTAGCAATGATCTGAGTCCTCCCTTAGAGGGCAAGTCTGAACAGACTTGCCCAACTTTTCTTGTTAACAAGCTGATGATTGGTTGTGAGGAAGGCCCAGTGTCCTAGCAATCACTTGCTTGCAGCTCCCATCCTGTGCCCTGCTGTGAGGATGGCAGCGTGGCAGATGGGGGAAAGAAAGTAGATGAATCTACAGCGTGGCCAGGCAATAGAGAGCGAGCAGTCTACTAAGTTGTGCAACTGAGATGGTCCAAATTGGACGGTCACTTGGACCAAATCTGAAATGCGGTTCACCATTTCATGATATGTGCTCTAGAGACCTCAGGAACTCCACTCGAGAATGTAGCGACAGGCACTTCTCCTGTGGATCAAATTCTCTGGAATGAAGGATATGCTTTGCCCAAACTTATTTGCAGCCACTTCCGGCTGCAGAGCTTCCCCCACCAGAGAGAAATCTTCAAATCTCATATTTATAATGTCTTTGAAGACTGGGACCTCATCCATATAGGAAATAGCTGGGTCTACGGCCAAAGAACCCCACCTGAGAACTCCTTCATGGGGTACTACTGGGAAAACCGCTTTGGTGGCAGCAAAACCTTCTCTGGATGAGCCTAACTGGCACACATCACCTTTTATAAATAAGACCGAAGACTCCATTCACACTAGGGCATTTCAAATCTTGGATGAAATTGCCACAATTCTGCCTGTGATTTGAAAATACGCATTTGCGTGTTCAGGTTCCATGCATTTCAATGGAACTCGAAAAGGCAGGGAATTTCTGCCACAATCGCGATGCAGTTTTCCATGCAACACATGCTATTTGCTATTAAACATGTCCAATGAAAAAAAATGTAAAAAAAAAAATCAAATTTCGTCATAAATTTAGGGCAAAATGTACTCTGCTACATGTCTTTGCAAAGAAAAAATCCCAATACATGTAAATTAATTGGTTTACATGAAAGTTATAGCATTTACAAAATGGCAGTATATATATTGGATTTTTTTTTTTTTTTTTTACTAGTAATGGTGGCGTCTTATAGTGACTTATAGCGACTTATAGTGGGACTGCGGTGGGCATTCTGACACTGGGGGGAACTGACCTGGTGTCACCGACATCCCCAGTGACACCAATACTAATAAAAAGCACTGACACTTTACTAATGGCACTGGGCAGGAAGGGGTTAACATCTGGGGCGATCAAAGGGTTAACTGTGTGCTCTTTCACAGTATGCTGTGTGCACGCTTTCCACTGTAAGCACACTGCTTTGTATGGCTCTGCTATGCAGAGCCATACAAAGCAGTGTGCAGGAGCTGGCAGGGGAGAGATCTGTATTGTTTACATACAGTTCTTTCCCAAGTCGGTAATACTCGGTGATCACTGGGTGCCGCCGAGTAATCACTGTCCGGGACCCGGTGATTGACAGCGGAGGCCGTGAATGGCGGCACGGGTAGGGCTACCGTGAACTGCAAAACCACATATATATGTGATTTTGCTCACCCCTGCCGCCCTGTAGTAGTATTTCTGCTAAAGGACAGAGGGGAAGCTGTTAACTACATCTGTTTTTGTCATTTTGTGCAATTGTTCATTTTCAGTTTCAGGTTCTAAAAGAAGGCAGTGGAGGCAAGCTACGGTTATATTGTACAATTTTCAAATATAGAAACCCCCATTTTTTCCCATTGTTTAATTTTGCCCATTTTTGCTTTTTTCTGCAATTGTTTATACATTAATTCACTCTGTTATCCTCTATGTCCATTTTTGTTTGTTCGCACTATAAAAGTTAATCAAACGTATTTTCCGAAAATAAAAAAGGAGCACTTAAAAAACGTTTAATTACATTCTAAAAGCAGGGGTGTGAAGGGTTTATCAAACAACTGTTTCCCTTTTTAGTCCTCATGCACACTGGACGTTTTTACAGTGGCTGTTTTTGGCTTTTGACATTTTTTTTCTACAGCCAGTAAACTCCCCAGCATGTTATCCTATGTGTCCATGCACACACAGACTGCAATCAATATTTTTTGTCAGGGGCGTTTTTTGGCTGGAAAAAAAATCCAGAACTAGTGGGATTCTAGAGGAGTTTAGCTGTAAAAATGCTCTAACGCTGAAAAACGTGGCAAAACGCAGTAAATCACAGCAAACCAGCGTTTGTGAACTTTTTTTGGTCAAATAAAACTCTAAAAAACGCAAACGTGAAAAAAAGTTGCTAAACGCTAATGCAAAACGCTGAAAGACTCACGTTAACATGACTTTACACAGCTAATGTTACCAGCGTTATTAAAACACCCCATGTGCATGGAGCCCTATTATCTCAAAATCAGCTTAAAGCAGTATTAAAGTCAAAAACATAATAAAGAAAAAACAAAATATATATTGCAGCTTACCAATCCTTAGATACAGTGGTTGCATTAGGTTTTTGTTTAGTCTTTTCCCCCCCTTAATTTCATCTGATGATCCAGCCAGTAACACTCCCTGTCTAAGGGTGTCTGTATTTTAGATATAGTAAAGCAGTCACCTTTGGACAGCAGCTTTGTCAGTATGGGGGGAGGGTAGTGTTAGGTGCACTAACAAATTTAGATGGACATGACTAACAAATTGAGGCCAAACGCCAGCTAACATTTTTTACACCGTTACAGCAGTTTTTTTCACTTTTGGAATAAGGGTTTAAATAAATACAAAACTGACCTCTGCAAGCACCCCTTGTCGGTGGTAATTGGTCTCAACGTTCTAGCAGGTAGTTGAAAAGTATTATAATTTTCATTTTTTGGGTTTATTACAGTTTTCATGTGACATTTTTGACAAGTTTCCAAAGAAAAGCTGTGAAACTATAAGAAGAGTACAACCAATTACCTAAAGAACAATGTAATAATTTTATTTCAGTCATTCATGTAGCGGCGACAATCAGTCCCTGCCCTCAAGGAAGTTACAAGCTGAGGTCAACATCTCATACGCATACATACATAAGAACTCAATGAATAAACAAATTGCAAAAATAGAAACGTTTTACATCTGTTTGCAATGGTTCAATGTCATCCATTTGCTACAACATAACAGTTAATACAAATTCTGAAGTCTAAATACCATTTTCTTATGTAAAATATGTGCTATATCCCAGTTAGTTCTACCCAGGCTTTTGGAGACGGTCTGAACCATGCACAACCTTGGCTGTACTCATAGGAGCCTAAACAAGATTTTAGATGGCCATCCCACCAGTTGGTAGGGCTTACTGAACTGAAAACCGGTGATTGACTGCTTTTCTAAAGTCAGATAAAGCATCTGAATGGGAGCTGCTCCCAAGCTCCTCAATCTTCACGATCAGCATGTCATCTACTGGATTACAACGTAGGAGTGTAGCTTGTAGGATTCAGTGAAGCTCAGATGCAGTTGAAGTGACAACCAATCTGACAGACAGGCAAGGCTTGGCTGTTCTCCATAAGCCAGAGTATATACACTTTTAAAGGAGATTTTCCACTTTTCAAAATCAAGTCAATAAGCCTCAGATTGGTAAGGGTCTCCTCGCTCATAACAACTGCTGGCCAGCTGATGACAAAGAGCTCTGATACCACCGCACTTTAGAACAAGGTAACCTAGACTAGGAAAATCACTGCATTTCAAATCTGCAGCACAACCCACAGAGGAGCAGCTGGCTTTCCACACAGTAAATACAAAAAGTCAAATGCTGTCTTTTAGATCGGAAAATTTCCTATTTTTGAGAAACTCTCAGAAACATTCGGACTGGCGAATCTTCCATTGGCTTAAAAGATTTGGTTTCTGTAAATGGAAAAAAAAAAAAAAAATTAAAAACATGCAATGTAAAAGTGAGCAAACTGGCATGAAGTGAAAGATCAATATATACTCCATTAGAAAACAGCATTTCGGCTCTTTTCTGGAGGTCGGCTGTAAAGCCTGGACCAGCAATATGCAAAAGTAACAAACACGTGAAAGCTTCAGATAGCAGTTATCCCAACCCTGATATCAGCAGGAGGTATGAACTCTCCCTGAAGTCTCACTTTGAAGTTTCGGTACCACTCTAATGCCATGTTAGGCCATGTTTCCTCCCACACAAAAGTCAGAGTGATATAATATATTGAAGTCATATACTGCGGTTTACAAAAAGCTGATTAAAAAAAAAAAATTATTGTTCCAGCATACAAAGAACAATCCACCTAACTACTCTGTCAGATATGCTTCACACTCTTACTGAGGCTTATACGTAGAACAAGAGGATATGGGTGAATAGCAGTATTTATACACAAGTGTCTAAATCCTACTTAATCCTTAAAGGAAAAGACTTTCTGCACACTTCTACATCTCTTGGAATTCATTTCATATTAAAAACTTGCCTAAAGAGCCATTTCTGTCATATCTAAAATTCAGCATTTTTTTCGCCAGAAAATTATTTAGATTCCCTATACATTATATATTATTTTTAAAGAGGCCCTAGAAAATAAAATGGTGTTGCATATTTGTATGCTGCAGCAGTTTTTCAAATGCAAATTTTTTTGTGGAAAAAATACACTTTAATGAATTTAGTGAAAACAAACACAATACCCCAATGTTTGGTAAAATATAAAAAAAAGACAATGTTATGCCAAGTAAATAGATACCAAACATGTCACACTTTAAAAACTGCACATGCTCGTGGAAAGGCAACAAACTACGGTGCAATTACATTATCCATAGGTGACGCTTGTAAGCCTTTACAGGTTACCAGTTTAGATTTGCACAGGAGGTCAGGCCCTAGAATTATTGCTCTCACTCTGACATTTATGGTGATATCTTGCATGCATGGTGTGGGACTGATGCTAGCATTGACCTTTGCGTGTGAGCATGGGGGTGCTTTAACTATTTTTTTATTTTCACACACATTGTACCTTTAATTTTGCAAATCAACTATATTGTTAGCACAAGTGATGGACAACATCCCTTGTGGTATCATGGGCAGTGACAGGTTCTCTTTATGGAGAGACCTGGGGTCCTGATCTGCTGCTTAACAAGCTGGCAACAGCTTGTCAACAAATCTAAAGTAACAAAGTCATCTTTTCTTCCAGTTTCTGAGGTCACACAGTGTCTGCAGAAGCCGATGCCATGGGTTGCATGCTTAGCAGGCTCTTCCATCCAATCTGCAACCTGTAGAAGTAATTCAGTGGCTGTATAGCTCCCTAGGATTACTTTTACAGTGTGCAGTTGCCTGATGTAAAAAAATACCTGGCTAATGGCTGCTGCCTCCAATGATAGTAGTATAACCACTTCACTATGAGGACGTACATGTACGTACAGCAGTATGGAGGTCATTATGCATACACCCTCAAGTAAAACCAACAACTTATTGCTTCATGTCAATATTCACACAATTTTTGCTCCCTCTTATTTCATGATTAAGACCCAGTAGGGGGTAAAATACATCAGTAAAATCTAGGTTGAATGTGCTCTGAAAAGCTAAACTGGCTTTATTGTTCCAGCATTAAAGTAATGGCTTCAACATAGGACATCTGTCCCATTAGTATAGTACCAACCTGAATTCTAAAGTATTCTGCTTCCCTTACACAGGAATGTGCAGATTGCCCAGTTGAGTGCACATCAATAAGGGCTGTGTAGCCTTCAGGTTACCGGATAAACAGGTTGATTTTCAAAACACACTGAAATGAATAGAAACTTACTAAGTTGCATTGAGAGTTGCTGCAAGTGTGAAGACGTTTCGCTGCAAAAAGAATCTATTAATTGGACAGACTGCTGAACCTCATCCAACTGAAACAGAAAAGACAAAAATACTCCAGTTTAAATATATTAACACAAGCCAAAAAGGAAAGACAGTTTTAGGAAAACTGTAAAAAAGATACAGCTAATACAAATTACCAGTTATACATAAATGTGTGTGTTAAAGCTGAATCCAAATTATATTTTGCCTGTGGTTTCTCCTTTCACCTTCTTTTTAACACACAAATTACATTTTTAAAATAAAACCTGTTTTCATGACATACCTTATTTTAAACCCAGTGACATTAATAGGTCTATGTGCTTCTCTAGGCAATGTAGATCATGGATGGTGGAAGGGGCTAGCATTGTGTTGTACACAGCTTCCTGGAAACTGTGGTAACACCCACATATGATGCTGAGCCTCCATGACTGAAAACACTGTAATCCAATAATGAAATGAGCAGGCCAGAGAACGGCTAGATGATGCTAGACACCCACCAGCCAGCCAGGAAATGAGGCGGGCTCCATCTTATTGGCTGCAGCTTCCTATGCACATCATCAGAAAGTTGGAAATCAAATCACAATAAAAAACATCAGTACAAAATAGAAGCCTATACAACTGTGCAAGACTGAAGGGAAGGCTGGATTTCACCTTTAAAGCCGAACTCCAACTTTTATTATCCCATGCAGTGGGGCTGTGTCCTGATTGCATGGATTAAATGCTAGTTTTGTCCAGCGGTTTAGGGAAAAGCTATACTTACCCTGTTCCTCTAATCCTTGGAAAGATGCGCTCCCCCACATCCAGGAAGTGGACTGTTCCTGCGGTCCTCACATCTAAAGCCAGTCTATGGGTGTGAGGACATCAGGAAAAGCCCTTTTACAAGACCATTATTGTGAGGGGGAAAGGGGCAGGAGAAGGAGTCGGGGACAGATCTTGTGAGCAGAGATCGGCAGATTAGGCAAGTATATCTTTGCTTTCCAAGCTCCTAGACAAAACAAACATATAACCCATGCATTGCAGGCACAGCTCCACTGCATGGAAAAAAGAAACAATTTTGCTTGGAATTCTTTAAAGTGGTCGTAAAGGTTGAAGATTCTTTTACTTTGATGCATTCTGTGCATTAAGGTTACAAACCTTCTTTGCATAGAATCCTCCCAAATATTTACATGAGCTTGATCTCAAACCACACTGCCTGAGAGCAGCAATGATTGAGCCCGCACAAGTTCCCCCTGTGGTAAGAGGCGGTGGGAGGAGCCAGGAATGCTGGCGGGGGATCCCAGAAGTGGGGAATCAAGAAAAAAAAAAAAATATATACACACACACACACATATATATACGCATACATATACACACACACGCGTTTTTACAATCACTTTAAACAAAAACGCACATTAAAAAGGGACATGTGCTTGGATATACAGCACAATAGTTACACTTTTTTTCTATTTTTTCTACAACCTGTTAAAAGAGGAACTTTACCCATAACAACTTGATAAAGAATAATTTTCTTTAGCAAGAAACATACATTCCACATTAATAATTACATTACCAAACTCAGTGTATGCTGTAAATTACCTCCAGCATTGTTCCTGCTTCTTCTGCTGGAAGCTGCCATTTTGCTGAAGCCCAAAGCCCCTGATCAACAGTAAATCTTTATACTGTCAGCAGATTGGCCTCTAGTGGCTCTGATTTTTGGCACAAAAAAAAAAAAAAAAGCAACTGAGCATGTGCACAGAAGGATGAGACAGGCACATATTTTTAATGTTTTACATAGCTTTACCTGCAAAAGAGGCCAGCCTGGCAGGACTTAATTTTCTGACTCAAGTTCCACTTTAACATTTGCATTGATGTTACAGAGAAATAGGCGTCACTATTTGCATGGTCATATGCAATAATCATCCCACCTGTTCAGGAAATGGGGTTAATCCTTTATGGCGGCCATGCGCATATACATGGGCTTTCTGGACCCTACTACAGGTACAAACAATATACACATATATGTTGTATCGCCAGGATCAGAATAAAAATTTTAAAGGTTCTTTTCTGGTGGTGAACCATGTCAATGGCCAGAAATAAACAGCTAAGGTATTAAAAAAAAAAAAAAAAAAAAATTCTTTTTTTTTAGTCACGGCACATCTGACCGGAAGTGGGAGCAGGTTCCTGTCAAAACCAGCAAGGGAATATCCTGAGTACCAAGAGGACCATGGGGGCAATGGAGAGCGCACGGGGGGGCACAGCATGGTGAAGCCCATGGATAAACGTGTGATCAAGAAGTTTGAAGTCAGGGTTGCTGAAAAAAAGATTGTGAGGATAGAGATCTGACCCTTGATGATACTCCAAGTTTTTTGTCAACACCCTATTGAAGGCAGCCACCGGAAGGAGTGGAGATGAACCCCTAAAGACTCATGCCAAACTATATCAACCCTCCAGAAGCGAGTGTATATCTTCTGGGAGGCAGACTCACAAGCCTTCAAACAAGGTAAGGATCACATAAGTAGGTAACCCCTAGTCCTTCAGGACCAGGCTTTCAATAGCCATGCTGTCAAAACCAGAGTCAGTAAGGCAGGGTGGAAGAATGGCCCCTGGGACAGAAGTTCCTCCCGTAGAGACAAAAGTCAGGGAGTGTCCACGACCAGCCTCACCACCTCGGCATTCCAAGGACGACGGGGCCAGGCCAAAGCCATCAGAATGACTGGAATTCCTTCAGCCTCTAACCTGCACAGCAGGTAAGGAAACAACTTGAGGGGAGGAAAGGTGTAAATGAGACTATCGATCTCACCGCGCAACCTTCTGTTGCATCCACCAGAGGATCTCAGGTCCTGGCCACAAACAACGGAACCTGACTGTTGCGGTGAGACGCCAGTAGACCCACTTCCGGCGACCCCCAGTGAAGACATAGCTGTTGGTGTATCTCCAAGTGTAGGGACCACTCCCCCTGATCCAGTGTGCGCCGGCTGATGTATTCCACTGCCCAATTCTAGATGCCAGGGATATGCATGGCAGACAACACTGGAAAGCACCTCCAGCGCCGCTGCTGCACTTTGAATTCCGCCCCAGTGATTGACCTAGGCCATCGGGGGGTGTTGTCTGATTGGATACTTGTCGGGAATCCCCCGAAGAGATCTGTCCAAAGCTGACAGCCTGAATGCCCGAAGCACTAGGGCACTGACGGGTAGCTGAGTGTCCTGAGTCCAGCGATTTTGGTTTGTGTTCGAGCCTAGGACTCCTCCCCAGCCCAAGAGGCTTGCAGCAGCTGGGACTACCTTCAGCGACATACAGTCAGGTCCATAAATATTGGGACATCGACACAATTCTAACATTTTTGGCTCTATACAACACCACAATGGATTTGAAATGAAACGAACAAGATGTGCTTTAACTGCAGACTGTCAGCTTTAATTTGAGGGTATTTACATCCAAATCAGGTGAACGGTGTAGGAATTACAACAGTTTGCATATGTGCCTCCCACTTGTTAAGGGACCAAAAGTAATGGGACAGAATAATAATCATAAATCAAACTTTCACTTTTTAATACTTGGTTGCAAATCCTTTGCAGTCAATTACAGCCTGAAGTCTGGAACGCATAGACATCACCAGACGCTGGGTTTCATCCCTGGTGATGCTCTGCCAGGCCTCTACTGCAACTGTCTTCAGTTCCTGCTTGTTCTTGGGGCATTTTCCCTTCAGTTTTGTCTTCAGCAAGTGAAATGCATGCTCAATCGGATTCAGGTCAGGTGATTGACTTGGCCATTGCATAACATTCCACTTCTTTCCCTTAAAAAACTCTTTGGTTGCTTTTGCAGTATGCTTTGGGTCATTGTCCATCTGCACAGTGAAGCGGCGTCCAATGAGTTCTGAAGCATTTGGCCGAATAGGAGTAGATAATATTGCCCGAAACACTTCAGAATTCATCCTGCTGCTTTTGTCAGCAGTCACATCATCAATACAAGAGAACCAGTTCCATTGGCAGCCATACATGCCCACACCATGACACTACCACCACCATGCTTCACTGATGAGGTGGTATGCTTAGGATCAGGAGCAGTTCCTTTCCTTCCCCATACTCTTCTCTTCCCATCACTCTGGTGCAAGTTGATCTCGGTCTCATCTGTCCATAGGATGTTGTTCCAGAACTGTGAAGGCTTTTTTAGATGTCGTTTGGCAAATTCTAATCTGGCCTTCCTGTTTTTGAGGCTCACCAATGGTTTACATCTTGTGGTGAACCCTCTGTATTCACTCTGGTGAAGTCTTCTCTTGATTGTTGACTTTGACACACATACACCTACCTCCTGGTGAGTGTTCTTGATCTGGCCAACTGTTGTGAAGGGTATTTTCTTCACCAGGGAAAGAATTCTTTGGTCATCCACCACAGTTGTTTTCCGTAGTCTTCCGGGTCTTTTGGTGTTGCTGAGCTCACCCGTGCGTTCCTTCTTTTTAAGAATGTTCCAAACTGTTGTTTTGGCCACGCCTAATGTTTTTGCTATCTCTCTGATGGGTTTGTTTTGTTTTTTCAGCCTAATGATGGCTTGCTTCACTGATAGTGACAGCTCTTTGGATCTCATCTTGAGAGTTGAAAGCAACAGATTCCAAATGCAAATAGCACACTTGAAATGAACTCTGGACCTTTTATCTGCTCATTGTAATTGGGATAATGAGGGAATAACACACACCTGATCATGGAAGAGCTGAGAACCCAATTGTCCCATTACTTTTGGTCCCTTAATAAGTGGGAGGCACATATGCAAACTGATGTAATTCCACACCGTAATTTACACCGTTCACCTGATTTGGATGTAAATACCCTCAAATTAAAGCCGACAGTCTGCAGTTAAAGCACATCTTGATCGTTTCATTTCAAATCCATTGTGGTGGTGTATAGAGCCAAAAATGTTAGAATTGTGTTGATGTCCCAATATTTATGGACCTGACTGTAGGAGAAAAGACTTCTTGGCCCTCCGGGACGGAGAATGGAACCAAAGCAGGGAGGCCCTTGCCGGCTGCCTGTCCCACTTGCACAGGATTTTCTTCTGTAGTTTCTGTGTGGAACTGGGCATACAGGACCCATAGGAAGGTAGCCACCCTCACGCCCAGAGCCTACATGCACAGCTACAGGGATGGTCACGTGCAGAACCAAAGCTGCCTGATCGCAGGGCAGAGCTTCCAGAGTTTGGCCATCAGAACATCTTGACCTGTGCTGAAGCGAGAATCAAGCCCAAATAAGCCAGACGCTGGGACAGAGTCATGGCAGACTTCCCGATGTTTAGGATCCAATCGAAGTCCTGAAAGGAGCGTACAGTAATTGCCAACCTGTCCCCTCATGCAGAATAAGCCTCTGCGTGGAGGATAGATCATCCAGGTGCTCGCTCATGGCAATCCCTCACTGTTTCAACAAGGCCACAACCGGGGCCAAAAACTTTGACAAACACTCAGAAAGCGGAGGCCAGGCCAAAATGTAGAGAAACAAACTGATAATACGCACCATATCACAAAGTGCAAGAAACACTGGTGTCCCTCGTAGATGGGAATGGGCAGGTAGGTGTCCTTGATGTCTATGGAGGCCAAGAAGCCCCTCATATAAAGAGAAGCCCCTACAGAGAGAATGGATTCCATCTTGAACTTTTGCACCCTCACAAAGACAGCTAGGGCCTGAGGTCCAAAAATGGCTGGACCTCATACGGCATGGGGACCGCAAATAGACTAGAAACCCCAGAATCATCCTGACTTGGGGACAGGGACAAATCACACCCCAAGACAGCAGGCCCTGCCCTGTGAAGAGCCCAAAGGCACTCTTGGGGAGCCAAAGAATGGAGGGCAGGGACTTGTCTGGAAAAAAGAACCAAAATTTATTCTGTACCCAGAGACAAAGATCGTGGACCACTTGTCGTGAAATAGGCGCTTATGAGCCATGAAGACAGGTGCCAACTTCTGCCACGGCTCCTTTCCTCACATGGGTCTACAGGAGGAAGGTGCTCTTGCCACTTGTGAGGTTCTGAATGACATCCAAAGTGACCACAAACAGGCGGTCGCCCTAGAAAGGGCTGGTATCACTGTGGCCCTATGGAACCAGGAAATTTGGGATCTAACACAGGATGAGAGGTCCACTTCTGAGGGGCAGCATCTCCAAAGGCAGTAGTGTACCATAAACCACTTTGGAACCACAAAAGGGATGCCACGAACATTCCCATTCCTAGTAACCAAACCCATAAAGCATGTGGTGTAAGGAAGAAAAAAAAAAAAACAAAATTAATAGACTGAGCTGGCTCATGTGTCCAAGGGGAAAGGCACCACATCATCTGCTCCAGCAGAGACCTGCTGTTGTATTTGAAGCACAGAGACAACCTGTGCTGCAACCAGTGCCTGCCCCTGTGCGACGACAAAGGCAGAAGACCCCTACTCCTCGACCGAGGGCTCAGAGGATGCACAATTGTATCTTTTGTTGTGGAACTGAAGCCTGCTTGGACACACAGGGAACTTACCCTCCAAAACGGTAGATCCCGTTGCCCCGCCAGTGGATGTCAGCTACTTCACCAATCCAGTTGAAGGAGCTCAAAGACCTGTCTCCCAAAGTGCTCCCCACCACCTTCACAGGGCACAGGAATATGGGGGGAAATAAGCTCCACCGACCACCTGTACCAGGTATTCCAGTAGGGCCTCAGCCACATGCAGGGCGAATACAGATCATGCAGCCATTAAGTCTGACCCATTAGGCATCCTCAGGTCTCCCTATTAGAACCAAATCTGCCCCACTCTAATCACCGGCCAGACACACACATAAAAAAAAAAAAAAAAAAAGGCTGGGACCACACCAAAATGGCTGCCACTGCAGTCTCTTGCTGAGCAACAGGGCAGCGCCCTGGCCTGCCCGCAGTCCCAACCCTAGCCTCATCCCATTCCCATATGAAGAGATGCAAAGGGCAGATGCCCAAAAGCAAAAAGGTGGGTGCCCCACCCAGCCCAGCAGACCGCAAAGGCAGGGATCCCCCCCACGGGGGGAGAGTGCATGTGATCAGCACAGGGCCTATCAGCACTGTCCAGACAGAGGGTCAGGGGTTTTGCATCCTCCTACACCAGAAAGAAAACTCCTCCTACAAGCTTTAACCAGTGCTCTTCTAAAGTCACAAGACTGCTCTGCTTATGAGAAAAAGGTATTTAGCAGTTTATATTTACTAAAATAATTGCATTTTAATGTGTGTACTGTGGGAGACCAGATATAGTGAATGCAGGGTGCTGGGTTTAGTAACACTTTAACTTGCTGTCCTACTCCTGTAGGTGGCGCTATGAAACCCTGTTTGGTCAAGATTATAGAAGAGAGGCTGTGTCAGTCAAACGCAAGAGAAAATAGAGCTGTGTAGATTGGCATCTTGTATGCCTATGGATGCCAGAAATTCCCAATGTCTTAGGAAAGACAGATCTCCTTGATTCCAACTGGAAATCTGATATATAATGAAATCGGTTTAAAGGTTTTAAGACCAGCATGGGGGTGATACCCCATTTGGTTTTGAGGATGTAAGCAGGTTTGAATAGCGACGTTCCACTCACCCTGTCAAAAAATAAGTCAGCAGCTACAAAAACTGTAGCAGCTGACTTTTAAAAAACAGCTACTTACCTGTCCCTCGGTGTGTGTCCCGCAGCCTGTTTCACCGGCCGTCCTGTATTCCAGGACGACGGCATCTTCAGTGTGGGCACCCAGCTGTGATTGCTTGCGGCTTCACAGCCGGGTACCCACTGCACATGCGCGAGTAGCGCTGCGCTTCATGAATGGTCCTCTAGTCTTCTGGGACCTGTCATGTGTCCCAAAAGACTACAGGGAGGGAGGGAGGACACCACCTGCTTCCAATCGCCTAGGCGATTGGACCAGAAGTGGGAGCGGGTACCTGTCAAATTCAGGAATTTTTATTATTATACAGTATTTATATAGCGCCAACAGTTCGCTCAGGTCTGTACATTACCCACTCCCTCCCCGCCCCCCAAAGGTGCCAATTCCCTTTTGGGTGGAGCTCCGCTTTAAAACCATTCTTCGAAAGGAAATGGAACCACTCCTTGTGCCTGAAGTTGGTGAAGGATGGTCATAAAATCTGCCTTCTTTTGGTCTGAAGTTCCCCATTGCTAAGGGTGGGGGGCGTCCCTTCACAGAGAGGGCTTTAGGGAAAGCTTGGTGCACTTAGGAGTCTAGGGCTTGCAACAAAAGGAGGTGCTAAGCCTTGATTTGAACTAGATGCCTTGGGAGAGTGAAAGGAACCCCTGTCCAGTTAGCAATATTATGGCAGACGACAAAGCAAGGACAAAGAAGGCTTTAAACAGGACTTCCAAATGTCTATCAACAAAATTCATTAAAAAGGGAACAGCCTCAATAGAAGCTGTAAGGAGTCTATGAACTAAAATGACACGATCTACCACTAGAACAGTCCAGTCCATTTGTTTTAACCACTTCAGCTCGAAAAGATTTACCCCCTTCATGACAAGGCCATTTTTTTGCTATACTGCACTGCGCTACTTTAATTGGTAATTGCACGACCTTGTAACGCTGTACCCCAAACTAAATATATATAATTATTTTCACACAAATAAAGTTTTCTTTTGGTGGTATTTGATTACCGCTTTTTTCTTTTTTTGCAAATAAAAAAGACCGAAAATTTTGAAAGTAGGCAGCATCGTACCTGTACATCGCTTTCAGTACAGCGGCCATCTGTCCGCAGTGCATTGCAGACGGTTGGGCGTAAACTGGTTAAAACTCATTTTTATAGCATAAATCTCAGCAAAAAGCTTAGAGGTAGCAAGTACCCTTTCAGGATTGGACCAGTCCTCAAAGCACACACTCTTAGTATATTTGAAAAGTTTTTCTACTTAACCAGTTTGTAGTCTGTGGGAGTCATGTGGTGTTAAGAAGGTAAAACCTCCGTTTCCAAAATTTGGGTCCTCATTACTTTCCTCCATAATATCCTCAAAGAAAGGAGGCTCCGCTACTAAATTCTGAATAGGGTCTTCTACAACATTTATAACGAGGAACTTTAGGATTGTTTGACATGTCTGCAAACCACACACATTTATGACACATACCACAATTTCCATGCTGTCAAACACTGCCCCCTGCTGACACAATATTGCGTTGTAGTCTGGTTTGCTTTGAAGAATTTCTTTTTGGGAAGACATGTGTGCATCACTTGCTAAAGGTCCCTTAATTATTTCATTTTCTTCCAGCTGCCTATGTAAATACAGAAAAAAAAAATCATATTTACAAAATGTAAATCTAAGGTATAAAATAAAGATGGTTGAAATAATGTTATAGAGATCACTGGGAAATTACCGTGTGTACGTTTACAACTCCAGGCAAACAACTACAAACATCTCAATCTTGGTATCTACCTGTAATAATTTACACCTCTGTGCCACACAGCACACCTACAAAAATCAATAGACTTCCTTGTTCAGCCTTACAGCTGGGTCACTTCTCTACTTGGACAATGGTGACTGAGCAGATTCATTGTCCAGGGAACGGGCTGGGACAGACAGATGACACCGAACGCTGTAAAGCTAAACCAGGAAGCTGGGGTGACTGTTCTATTAAACAATGAGGTGACTGTAGCTGTATTAGTGCACTTGCAACAGAAACAATTGAGTACTCTCTGTGATACTTTTCTTATTTCCACCAACATACATCTTTTCAGGACAAGCTTTCGGAGTATGTACTAAATTACTGCTTGGACCTTGCAAAAAAAAAAAAAGGACATACTCCGAAAGTTTGTTCTGAAAAATTGTACGTTAGTGCTAATAAAAAAAAGTATCATGGACAGTACTCAATTGTTTCTGTATTAAGCAATGAATAAGAAGAACAGCATTACAAATCCATTAGAGGTTAAACAGAACAAATATCAGTTTGTTCTGACTGGATTTCTGCTTAGTCTGATAACAAATATGTAAACTGAATTTTTATAACCAAATCAAAAACGGATTAAGAATCTGGACATTAATATACAAAAATACATGCATAAAACTATAGTACCCAAGTAGGGCATTTATTATTCGTTGTCTATTGCTGCAATGCACACATTTCAAAAAGAAAACCTGTAATGAGACAAAATTGCCAGCATGCTAGCCATTCCTTAATTGCCTCCCGACCATCCACTGTAGTTAAAGTGGTTGTAAACCAATATATATTCCCAGTGAAGTGACTGGTCTCAGGTGATACAGGGATGAAACAAACCCTCCTACAAAAGTTGTACCTGTTTATTTGTAGCCCTCCCTTCTCCACACCCATTCAGAGTGCAGTATTTACAGGTGAAACTTGAGAAATTAGAATATCGTGCAAAAGTTCATTTATTTCAGTAATGCAACTTAAAAGGTGAAACTAATATATGAGATAGACTCATTACATGCAAAGCAAGATAGTTCAAGCCGTGATTTGTCATAATTGTGATGATTATGGCTTACAGCTCATGAAAACCCCAAATCCACAATCTCAGAAAATTAGAATACATGCAATCAATAAAACAAGGATTGTACATAGAACAATATCGGACGTCTGAAAAGTATAAGCATGCATATGTACTCAGTACTTGGTTTGGGCCCCTTTTGCAGCAATTACTGCCTCAACGCGGCGTGGCATGGAAGCTATCAGCCTGTGGCACTGCTGAGGTGTTATGGAAGACCAGGATGCTTCAATAGTGGCCTTCAGCTCTTCTGCATTGTTCAGTCTCATGTCTCTCATATTTCTCTTGGCAATGCCCCATAGATTCTCTATGGGGTTCAGGTCAGGCAAGTTTGCTGGCCAATCAAGCACAGTAATCCCATGGTCATTGAACCAGGTTTTGGTGCTTTTAAAAGTGTGGGCAGGTGCCAAGTCCTGCTGGAAAATGAAGTCAGCATCCCCACAAAGCTCGTCTGCGGAAGGAAGCATGAAGTGCTCTGAAATCTCCTGGTAGACGGCTGCGTTGACCCTAGACTTAATGAAGCACAGTAGACCAACACCAGCAGATGACATGGCTCCCCAAATCAACACAGACGGTGGAAACTTCACACTGGACTTCAAGCATCTTGCAGTGTGTGCCTCTCCATTCTTCCTCCATACTCTGGGTCCTTGGTTTCCAAATGAGATGCAAAAGTTGCTCTCATCAGAAAAGAGGACTTTGGACCACTAAGCAACAGACCAGGTCTGTTTTTTCTTTAGCCCAGGTAAGACGCTTCTGACGTTGTTTGTTGTTCAGGAGCGGCTTGACAAGAGGAATACGACATTTGAAGCCCATGTCCAGGATCCGTCTGTGTGTGGTGGCTCTTGATGCACTGACTCCAGCCTCAGTCCACTCCTTGTGAAAGTCCCCAACACTTTTGAATGGCCTTTCCCTGACAATCCTCTCCAGGCTGCGGTCATCTCTGCTGCTTGTGCACCTTTTTCTTCCACACTTTTCCCTTCCACATAACTTTCTATTAATGTGCTTTGATACAGCACTTTGGGAACATCCAACTTCTTTTGCAATTACCTTTTGAGGCTTTCCCTCCTTGTGCAGAAAACCATCATTGACACCCTCCATAACTGTCAGGTCAGCAGTCTTTCCCATGATTGTGATTCCTACTGAACCAGACTGAGAGACCATTTAAAGGCTCAGGAACCCTTTGCAGGTGTTATGGCTTAATTAGCTGATTAGAGTGGGACACTTTGAGCCGAGAATATTGCACCTTGTCACAATATTCTCATTTTCTGAGATTGTGGATTTGGGGTTTTCATGAGCTGTAAGCCATAATCATCACATTTATGACAAATCACGGCTTGAACTATCTTGCTTTGCATGTAATGAGTCTATCTCATATATTAGTTTCACCTTTTAAGTTGCATTACTGAAATAAATGAACTTTTGCACGATAGTCTAATTTTTCGAGTTTCACCTGTATAAAGCTTGTTTGAGCTTTCAGAAAGCAGGGGGCGGGGATACTACAGAGCTCAGTAAGAGCTGACTGAAGGAAAGGGACACAACTGCAGTCACACAGCAACAGAGCTGAGGTTTCCAGTCACAGGCTGTGTGGTGGAGCTCCCTCCAGTCACCTTTTTCTCTTGGCGTCAAGAAAATCTGCATGCAAAATCTTTGCATTTTCAAAAATTTCTGTAAACAGCCTTTTTGCTGCATTTTGACATATAGCATCTGTCAATCTGTCAGAGATAAACAAACTTCCAGCTGATATGCATAAAAATTGCAAAGTGTGTGCATTCTACATTCTTTTCAATACAGAAGATAGGGTCTTCCCTGGAAATTTTCCAAAAAAAAAAAAAAAAAAATTTAACTTGAAATCACATCAAATGTGCAAGTAAAAAATGCATGAACCGAGAAATGGAAAAATAAAAAAAATAAAGTGGCCGTAACTCTGGCCAAGCCAGACACTTTGGATGGTGTTAGAGGTCACCCACAGTCTAGCAAGTAGCAGTGATTGGAAGTCAGGTACTTGATAAGACCACAACCTTCAGTCTGCAGTTGACCTCTGACTTGGTATCATGCACTTTCGATCCCCTGTGCAGCTGTGCTCAGTCTGGGAAAGGGAATTACAGCATGAGGAGCCAATGGTATGTACTGCAGGGCTCACGGTGCTATCACAATCAACATGCTGATAGGAGATGTGCCCAGTCTAGTGCTTCTCCATTTACAGACCAGGGACAGGGTGGGAGAGGGACAAGACAAGTAACATAATTGCAGTAGAAAAAAAATCTGGAATCCTTCCCTGCCAGAAAAGCTGGGTTGCAGAGCTGTATTAATCTCACAATTGGATGGACAGAAACAAAACCTTTGGCATGTAATACAGTACATACAACATGCATTTCATCCTTGTATTTAGCGGTTTGCCTGGAATTCAGCATTAAAGCAGATGTTGAGCCAAATACGTTTCCTAATTTTGATTAGCGTGGGCAAGGGTTAGAACTCCTAAGTTTTTACCAATATCTGGAGCTCCATTAGAGATTTCCCCTTGCTTACTGTCCTGCTGACAGCTGTTTCACCAGACAGAAAATGAAGGGGAAAACAAACAGGGACACAGCCACAAAAAAAAAAAAAAAAAAAAAAAAAAAAAATCAGACAGAAGTTCTAGCCTTCCCCTACTTTACAAGACAAGCATTTTTTTTTTGTATGTGTTGCTGCTGGAGAGTTCCCCTTGCTCCTGTCTAGTAAAACATAGTCGGAAGCACAGTAAGTGAGGGTAAATCGCTCAGAAAACCCCAACAGGGATTCTAATCCCTCCACCATCTAAAACATAAAAATAAACACACACTTTTATCAGACTTGCACTTCAAAATCCCACACAGTCAAATTCTTGCATGAGCCCAATTATGGCTGGTTCTCTTGAGGAATACATGACAGAAAGCAAACCATAGGTAAGATTTCCAAATGCACATCATTTTTTTTTTTAATAAGGTTCCTTGACTACAGCATATTAAAAACAAACCTGGATATTTCTTCTGCTTTCTTCTTGTAATCTTCCAAAAGCTCTTCCCACTGCTGACACTCACTGGTCATACTGAAAATGGGGAAAAAACGAAAAAGAGTTAGCCAGGTTCCTGCAAAAAAAAAAAAAATGCTTAGCACTGAGACTTTGTAGTTATGTTTTGATCAGACTACTGTCAGTGCCAGACAGCTTCTCATCTTCAAATTCATCTATTGATAAACAGTCTTTATAGAATAAGCCATGTAACAGAAATAAGTCACTTTAGCTACTGTAGTCACCCTGACTTAGTGAACATTGCGGTGGCGGTGACAGCAGAAGTGCAGAAGGTTGCTCATCCTTGCTGTAAGGTCTCCAGAAGATTGCCAATTAACAGACTTTTCTCTTTATATTCCCTTTTAAAACATGAGCTGCTGCCACCGGTGCAGTCATGGGTTTCTTAATGGTGCATAGTTCAGATGACTTTCTGCTGAGAACAAACCCATTAATTGCACAAGAAAATCTACTGATGTCCTCCTCCTAACATTCTTTTACAGCCAAAATCAGACTCATGCAAAATTGAACAATTATCTTCCATTTTGTGGATGGCTCTCTCTGCCGCAGGAACAACACTTTGAACGATCATAAAGGGCAAAGATGCCTTCACAGTACAAAGTGTTCCTCATTTACGCAGAAAGGTTCAGTCTATTACTAAACAATCATTAACGTAGGCTTATTTTTTTCCTCTGAATTGCTTTAGACATTACAGAAATCCACACACTATATTACATTTTCAGTTAAAGCTTGGATCTGAGGTATCTGCTTTAATCATTTATGCAAGAATTGGGCTATATGGGTATCCACATATCTCCTGATCTGCTGTGCTAAACATATTCTGCTAACAGGTCACATAAGCTACGGCTGATCTACATAATCAGTTTGGCTGAAGACCAAGATCTTCTTGAGCAGCGCAGCTTCTTGCCCCCTCTTGGTGATTGATTTATGCCACTGCCATGGCATTGTTTGACCACATTCGAAGCAGGTGCCACCAAAGAAACAACCAAACACTGGAGGGACCGAAAAATTGCCTGAAGGTAGCTAGCAAAAAGACAAAGTACCAGTCCCTTCCATGACTGAAGATTAAAGTAGAACTTCACCCTAAAGGGGAATGTGTTGAACCATCTGGAACCTCGATTGGGTGCCTCTGCCAAACAGTACCTCCAGCTCTCCAAGCCCTTCCAGCGGACCTTTACCTTAACCCCTTGACGCCGACGTAACACAAATATGTGGCCTCACGGACCTGGGCTTTATTCCGTGGGGCCGCATATTTGCGTACCTGTCTTTGTGCTGGGAGCGCGCCGCTCGGCGCGCTCCCAGCACCAAGACCGCGGTGTCACTGAGAGCCCCGGGTCCCGTTCTAACGATCGGGACCCGGGACTCCCGATTCCGGGTCACGTGATCGCTGTGATAGCCTCTGATTGGCTATCACAGTGATCAATCACTGTGCAGCCTGGCCCCCTTGTTTTCTCTCTCTCTATGAATGGAGAAGAGAGATACATTGTATCTCTCGAACTCCTGACATAGAGAGATAAAAAAAAAAGTTTGTAAAAAAAATTAAAAAAAAAAAAAAGATAAATATTAAAAAATAAAAAATAAAGAAAAATACCTAGATCAAGGTTTGATCTAGTTCAGTACCAGGGTTAGTGTTTGGGTCAAGGTCAGGGTCAAAGGTCAGGGTCAATGGTCAAGATTTTAAAAAAAAAATTAGTTAGTGTTAATGGCAGTGACAGTGTGTTTTATGTAAAAAAAAAAAGAAAAAAAAAAAGACAAACAAAATGCACACTATTGTTTCTGGACTGTACTACGGGTACAAACAACAAATAACATACACATATATGGTATCGCTGCGATCAACAAGAACTGGAGAATGTATTTTGGGTTGTTCTTTGGTGGTAGGTTATGGTTGTAACAAGAAACACACAGTTAAATTTCAAAAAATGATTTTCTTTACTATTTTGGCCCAGTTTTCCTTTAATAATAAAAAAAAAAAATTAGGAGCTAGCCATTACCATTTACCACCAAATGAAAGCCCAAATTGTCCTGAAAAAAACAAGGTATAATCCACCTGGATGTACAAAGTAGTTGTGACGATATGTACGGTTTTACTAACACATGTCAACGTTGCAGAATTGTGCTTAGGCATTTAGATTTGTTTTACCCTTAGGCATGAAGGGGTTAAGAATCATTTACCTCAACACCTTTACAAGAGGTTGAAGTAAAACCAAAAAAATAACTGTTTATTAAAGCCCAGACACATACTTTATACCCCTAGGATGGGTGTCGGCAACCCGCGGCTCCGGAGCCGCATGCGGCTCTTTTTCACCTTTCCTGTGGCTCCGGAGCACACTGCCCACTAGGTGACAGGCAATAGGGTCGGCAAGCCGCGGCTCTTTTAATGCAGCTCTTCTGTGTGCCGGGCGCCCGCTGGCAAACATTGGCTGTCAGGATGTAGGCGGGGCAGCGTGACGAACTCCTCTCCTCTCACAGTTTGCCCTGAAGACCAGAACGGCGCGGGAACACAGCGAGAGGAACGCGCGGAGCAAAGGTAAGTGAACTGACACAATATGGGGAATGAATTACTATAGGGGGGATGAATTACTATAGGGGGGATGAATTACTATATGGGGGATGAATTACTATAGGGGGGATGAATTACTATATGGGGGATGTATTTTCAGTTTTAAAAATGTTTCTCTCAAAATAAATTTCAATCGTGGTTTTGGCGAGATTTGGCTCAGTTGAAAAAAAAGGTTGCCCACCACTGACCTAAGGCTATGATTGTGATTATGACGATACACTGTGGCCCTGATTAACCCTTTGCTTACTGGGCCCTTAAACCCCCTTCATGACCAGAGCGCTTTTTGCAATATATGCAGTGTCGGATTTGTTTTAAATGTTGCAATGGTTTTGCGGCTCCCAGTCTTTTTTTCCCTCTCGGAAACGGGTCCAAGTGGCTCTTTATGTCTTAAAGGTTGCAGACTCCTGGCCTAGGAGGACATTCCCCTCTTGGGGATATTAACATAGATAAAATAAGATGTACAGCCAGTAAATACGACCTTTAAACATTAATCTAATTAACAGCTAGGCACATACAGTGCCTTGAAAAAGTATTCATACCACTTGAAATCTTCCACATTTTATCATGTTACAAACAAAAACGTAAATGTATTTTATTGGGATTTTATGTGATAGACCAACACAAAGTGGCACAGAATTGTGAAGAGGAAAAAAAATGATAAATGGTTTTCAACAAGTAAATATATGAAAAGTACGGCGTGCATTTGTATTCAGCCCCCCTGAGTCAATACTTTTTAGAACCACCTTTCCCTGTAATTAAAGCTGCAAGTCTATTTGGAGATGTCTCTACCAGGTTTGCACATCTAGAGAGTGAAATTTCTGCCCATCCTTTTTTCAAAATAGCTCAAGCTCTGTCAGATTGGAGGGAGAGTGTCTGTGAACAGCAATTTTCAAGTCTTGCCACAGATTCTCAGTTAGAATGGCCCAGTCAAAGTCCAGACCTAGATCCAACACATGAATATGCTTTGATCTAAACAAGGGGTCTCCAAACTGTAGCCTGGGGGCCAGATGTAGCCTTTTGTTTGCTTTTATCAGGCCCTTGGGGCACTATTTCATTTACGGATACCAAGAGTGGGGCATAATTCCCCCTGCAGACACCAATGAAGGAGCACAATTCCTCCCAATGACACCAGCGAGGGGGCACAATTTCTCCAAAAGACACCAACAATGGGGCTCAATAACACCAATAATGGGGCACAATTCCTCTGGATGACACCAATGATGGGGTACAATCCTTCCACTGATACCAATGATGGGGTATTGTTCTTTCCCACGGATATTGGGAAATTTTCTACTCCCAAACTGGCCCTTTGTTTGGAAAGTTTGGGGACCCCTGATCTAAACCATTCCATTGTAGCTCTGGCTGTATGAAACAAAGAGCAAAAAAGTGAGCGCTTTAGATGGACAAGCAGCTGAAACGCACAGGACAACCAAAAAATCCTCACATGAATATACAATATAAAGTGCAGCGCTAAAATTATAAAATGTGACATAAGAACATAAAAGTCCCGTTAATGAAAGTCCCAATAAAGATGACCTCAGGTAACAGTGCACACTGACCAGAGGTGCACGCAAAATAAATGCAATATGGCAAAGATGGAGTTCAGGACGTAGTCATCAGCATGGAAAGGACAGATGTATCCCCTTGATCAGAGAAGATCCACACGGTGGAGATAAAAACAGAGCAGAATAGATCCACTAGACAGCAAGGAAGGAATCACAGCTCCACCAGAGAAAGCCACCACTCCTCCACTGCACATCAACGGTATCTAGGAAGAGATGCTCCCCACAAGGGATCAAGAAAAAATGCCCATAGTGAAGTACAGTTGAAACTGGTTTATTAGGATAAGACAGGATGCATCCAATAAAATAGCAGTAGGTGAAACAGCACACGGCTAGCAAACATGAAAGCTAGCTATTAAAAACAAGGACTAACCGTCCTGTCAGATGTAGTGGCCGCCGGAGCTCCACAATGCTCAGACGGCGTGACGTCAAGGCGTGCGCAGGCTCCTCCTTACGCGTTACGTGCCAAGCACATCTTCAGAGAAAAGAACCGGTGTACGCCGCGACGTGCAAGTCAGAGCTAAATAGATCAAAAGGCGCATGCGCGATAGCCAGGCGCCATTTTGTCATAGCTCAAAAAGGTCTGCATGTCCGTCATAGATTATCAGAAGGACAGCAGACGGTACATCAATCATAATCAAGCATAAATTCTCTATACAAAAGGATTATACATAATGGAGAAATGCTACTGAATATTAAAAAGGAAGAATATAACTATAACCATGGATAATATCATGATTACTTAAAAACAAGCCAGAAAGAAAGGCGCATGCGCGATAGCAAGGCGCCATGCTATCATAGCTCAAAAAAACAGAGTCCACATGCTCGTCATGAATTAACAGAGGAGCAGTGGATAATACCTCAATTAGGGATTGAGCAAAATCTCTCCATACTTAAAATAAGGTCATAAATAATGGGGAACGGTGGTTCAAAACCCAAACCCGAGATATATGAATAACTAAAGAAATTAAAATTAAAAATAAAAATGGGGGCCAATAAATGTATAACGCAGCAATAATGATCATATGATAATAAACACACCATATTACAAAAATATGAATCAAAAATGCACAGATACGTATGTAAATGAAATTAAATAAAATACACAAAAAACATGAAATAAAAATGTGGAAAAAACTGTTATTTCAGCTATTGTCTATAAAACAATTTACGTCAAGCTCGACGTTAAGGCCCCGTGGGTATAGAGTATCCAATTGACAAATATATCTAGTCTCTAACTGTGAAACAGCCCGAATTTTATAAGTACCTCTCCAATGTGGAACAATAGTATCAATTCCAGTAAATCTCAAAAGGGAGGGATCTCTCCCATGATGACGTCTAAAATGTAATGAGAGAGAATGATCTTTAAAGCCCTTCCTAATATTATTTATATGCTCCCTGAGCCGATCACGTAACCTTCTCGTGGTACGGCCCACATATTGCTTGGAGCAAGGACATTCGAGAAGGTAGTCTACATGCTTACTATTACAGCATATGAACTTGTCTATAGTATATGTGTTGTTATTGGAACTGGAGCGGAAGGTAGTGATTTTCCTTTTCCTATTGCCATCTACTTTACAGGCTATGCATTTATTGCACGGATAGAAACCTTTATGATTAAATAAAGACAGAGGCTTAGCAGGGGGATTAATCACTTTGGGAGATATAATATCTCTCAAAGTGGATGCTTTACGAAAAATGACCTCTGGTGAATTAGGCAGAATTTTGTTTAAGATGGGATCAGCCTTCAAAATTTGCCAATTCTTTTTAATAATATGGCGAATAGATCTATGTTGAATTGAAAAGGTAGTGATGAAAGGGCAAATCAAATTCTTAGGAGATTTGGGGTTTGACTTAAGGAGTTGTTCCCTTCTCATATTTGCAACCATAGAGATGGTGTCATCAAGCGTAGAGATATTATAGCCTTTTTCAATAAATCTTTCCTTCAAAATGGAAGCTTGTATATGGTAATCATCTAGATCCGTGCAATTCCTTCTAATCCTCTGAAACTGACTTTTAGGGATGTTAGAAAGCCAATTTGGATGATGGCAACTATCAAGAGGAATGTAACTGTTACGATCGGAAGGTTTAAAGTAAGACTTAGTAACAATCTTACCACCAATGTTCATAAGAACTAAATCAAGATAATTAATTTCCACCATACTATAAGTATACGTGAAATTAATATTACTAGTATTGTAATTAAGCGTTCCGAAAAAATTAATGAGAGATTGCTCGCTACCATTCCATAACAACAGTACGTCATCAATGTACCTTTTGTAGAAGGATAATTCAGGCCACTCCCTAGCATAAATAATCTCCTCCTCCCAGTATGACATGGAGAGATTGGCAAGGCTGGGGGCAAACTTAGCCCCCATAGCCACGCCCTTGATCTGCAGGTAAAAGTTGCCATCAAACCACATATAATTCTTTTTCATCGCAAAATCCAGTAATTCAAGGATAAAACGCATATGAGGTGCAGATAAGGAGCTATGATGTTTTAAATAATAATCAACTGCCTGCAAGCCTTCTTGATGGCTTATACTACTATATAGGGCTTCCACATCCGCAGTAACTAAATAGGTAGTGGGATTAGTAGCAATATCTTGTATAGCGTTCAATACTTGCTTGGTATCCTTTAAATAGGATGGTGTAAGGGTGACAAATTATTTATGCTAGGGAGTGGCCTGAATTATCCTTCTGCAAAAGGTACATTGATGACGTACTGTTGTTATGGAATGGTAGCGAGCAATCTCTCATTAATTTTTTCGGAACGCTTAATTACAATACTAGTAATATTAATTTCACGTATACTTATAGTATGGTGGAAATTAATTATCTTGATTTAGTTCTTATGAACATTGGTGGTAAGATTGTTACTAAGTCTTACTTTAAACCTTCCGATCGTAACAGTTACATTCCTCTTGATAGTTGCCATCATCCAAATTGGCTTTCTAACATCCCTAAAAGTCAGTTTCAGAGGATTAGAAGGAATTGCACGGATCTAGATGATTACCATATACAAGCTTCCATTTTGAAGGAAAGATTTATTGAAAAAGGCTATAATATCTCTACGCTTGATGACACCATCTCTATGGTTGCAAATATGAGAAGGGAACAACTCCTTAAGTCAAACCCCAAATCTCCTAAGAATTTGATTTGCCCTTTCATCACTACCTTTTCAATTCAACATAGATCTATTCGCCATATTATTAAAAAGAATTGGCAAATTTTGAAGGCTGATCCCATCTTAAACAAAATTCTGCCTAATTCACCAGAGGTCATTTTTCGTAAAGCATCCACTTTGAGAGATATTATATCTCCCAATGTGATTAATCCCCCTGCTAAGCCTCTGTCTTTATTTAATCATAAAGGTTTCTATCCGTGCAATAAATGCATAGCCTGTAAAGTAGATGGCAATAGGAAAAGGAAAATCACTACCTTCCGCTCCAGTTCCAATAACAACACATATACTATAGACAAGTTCATATGCTGTAATAGTAAGCATGTAGTCTACCTTCTCGAATGTCCTTGCTCCAAGCAATATGTGGGCCGTACCACGAGAAGGTTACGTGATCGGCTCAGGGAGCATATAAATAATATTAGGAAGGGCTTTAAAGATCATTCTCTCTCATTACATTTTAGACGTCATCATGGGAGAGATCCCTCCCTTTTGAGATTTACTGGAATTGATACTATTGTTCCACATTGGAGAGGTACTTATAAAATTCGGGCTGTTTCACAGTTAGAGACTAGATATATTTGTCAATTGGATACTCTATACCCACGGGGCCTTAACGTCGAGCTTGACGTAAATTGTTTTATAGACAATAGCTGAAATAACAGTTTTTTCCACATTTTTATTTCATGTTTTTTGTGTATTTTATTTAATTTCATTTACATACGTATCTGTGCATTTTTGATTCATATTTTTGTAATATGGTGTGTTTATTATCATATGATCATTATTGCTGCGTTATACATTTATTGGCCCCCATTTTTATTTTTAATTTCTTTAGTTATTCATATATCTCGGGTTTGGGTTTTGAACCACCGTTCCCCATTATTTATGACCTTATTTTAAGTATGGAGAGATTTTGCTCAATCCCTAATTGAGGTATTATCCACTGCTCCTCTGTTAATTCATGACGAGCATGTGGACTCTGTTTTTTTGAGCTATGATAGCATGGCGCCTT
This sequence comes from Staurois parvus, assembly GCF_062004578.1. NCBI lineage: Eukaryota > Metazoa > Chordata > Amphibia > Anura > Ranidae > Staurois > Staurois parvus. The sequence continues at coordinate 312,401 of NW_028318458.1, forward strand.
GCTATCGCGCATGCGCCTTTCTTTCTGGCTTGTTTTTAAGTAATCATGATATTATCCATGGTTATAGTTATATTCTTCCTTTTTAATATTCAGTAGCATTTCTCCATTATGTATAATCATTTTGTATAGAGAATTTATGCTTGATTATGATTGATGTACCGTCTGCTGTCCTTCTGATAATCTATGACGGACATGCAGACCTTTTTGAGCTATGACAAAATGGCGCCTGGCTATCGCGCATGCGCCTTTTGATCTATTTAGCTCTGACTTGCACGTCGCGGCGTACACCGGTTCTTTTCTCTGAAGATGTGCTTGGCACGTAACGCGTAAGGAGGAGCCTGCGCACGCCTTGACGTCACGCCGTCTGAGCATTGTGGAGCTCCGGCGGCCACTACATCTGACAGGACGGTTAGTCCTTGTTTTTAATAGCTAGCTTTCATGTTTGCTAGCCGTGTGCTGTTTCACCTACTGCTATTTTATTGGATGCATCCTGTCTTATCCTAATAAACCAGTTTCAACTGTACTTCACTATGGGCATTTTTTCTTGATCCCTTGTGGGGAGCATCTCTTCCTAGATACCGTTGATGTGCAGTGGAGGAGTGGTGGCTTTCTCTGGTGGAGCTGTGATTCCTTCCTTGCTGTCTAGTGGATCTATTCTGCTCTGTTTTTATCTCCACCGTGTGGATCTTCTCTGATCAAGGGGATACATCTGTCCTTTCCATGCTGATGACTACGTCCTGAACTCCATCTTTGCCATATTGCATTTATTTTGCGTGCACCTCTGGTCAGTGTGCACTGTTAACTGAGGTCATCTTTATTGGGACTTTCATTAACGGGACTTTTATGTTCTTATGTCACATTTATAATTTTAGCGCTGCACTTTATATTGTATAGCTCTGGCTGTATGTTTAGGGTTGTTGTCCTGCTGGGAGGTGAACCACTGACCCAGTCTCAAGTCTTTTGCAGACTAACAGGTTTTCTTCTAAGATTGCCCTGTATTTGGCCCATCCATCTTCCCATCAACTCTGACCAGCTTTCCTGTCCCTGCTGAAAACAAGTATCCCCACAACATAATGCTACCACCACGTTTCACGGTGGGGATGGTGTATTCAGGGTGATGTGCAGTGTTAGTTTTCCGCAACACATAGCATTTTGCTTTTAGGCCAACAAGTTTAATTTTGGTCTCATCTGACCAGAGCACCTTCTTCCATGTTTGCTGTGTCCCCCACATGGCTTCTCGCAAAGTGCAAACGAGACTTCTTATGGCTTTCTTGCAGCAATGGCTTTTTTCTTTCCACTCTTCCATAAAGGCCAGATTTGCGGAGTGACAATAGTTGCCCTGTGGAAAGATTTCCCCATCTGAGCTGTGCATCTCTGCAGCTCCTCCAGGGTTACCATGGACCTCTTTGGTTGCTTCTCTGATTAATGCTCTGTTTGCCCAGCCTGTCAGTTTAGGTGGACGGCCATGTCTGGGTAGGTTTGCAGCTGTACCATACTCTTTCCATTTTTTGAATGATGGACTGAACCGTGCTCCGTGAGATGTTCAAAGCTTGGGATATTTTGTTTTAAAACCAAACCCTGCTTCAAACGTCTCCACAACTTTATCCATGACCTAACAAAATAGTGCAGCGCTAAAAGTAGTGATAATAAGACAGATATAAGTCCACTGACAGTCTTAGTCATATGGACGTGTCCAGTGACAAATGAGGATTCAGAATTGGTGATCCGTGTGGAAACGGCTGAAAAACGCACTCACCAGAAGTAGGACACATAAACGCAGTGTGCATCTAGAGCTCATGGATCCTCAATCCAGAAGGGGATAAAGCTGGTCCGGTTACAGGAATGGTGGATCCCTCCTCTGTGGATGCAGCAACAGATCCTCCTTTTCCCAATTAGGTGTAGGATTCCAAGATCAAGATTCTGCAAGCAAAAGCTCCTCAGGGGAGTTTTAGGGAAGGACACCCATAGTGTAGTAGGTTATAAAAAGCAGCTTTATTAAAAATTATAGTATCCAATTCAAAGTAGGCAGGTATCATAAAGATGTGTCAGCAAGACAAACTAACCCTGACACTCTGAATAATGGCCCCTGGGCCTCCACGTGGCTCCGGCGGCGTAGCGTCTCGACGTCCAGGCTCCTCCTTACGCGTTACGTGCGCACGCACATCTTCAGGAGGTATGGAACCATTGGCGTGATGACGCGAATAGGCGCATATAAATAGGCATAATGACGCATGCGCGGTTACGTATGCGCCAGTGTGCAATAACTAAGGCGCATGTGCGTGGCTCCGTCTTCCATTTTAATGGAGCTCGAAGACACAGGGTGGAAGGGCAAGAATGCCCTATAATTGACAGATGAATGTCAATGAAGACAAGTTCAACAACGGTGTGAAATACACCTATTTGAAAGACAATCTGTTTAAGATCTATATAAAAATATAAAATAGGCGCGATAGCGCCAATGTGTTGAACTTATTTCCAATTAAATAGTATAATTTGAGTAAGTGTATATACATGCGTCATTATATCTTTGCAAGTTAAAATTTATCAACATTCAAAAAGACATCATATGTATAAAAGTTATGTGCCAGAAAAAAGTTCTCAGAGGATAAAACTAAAATAAAATAAAAAGACTGCAGAACTAAATCTGCACCAACCTCGAAACTAATGACACATGTGAGAATCATTAAAAGATCAATAGAAATTGCTTAGATAGAAACGCATGTGAGAAGGTCAAACCATGCGTCTATAACATGGAAAAAGGGGAGAAATTAATTGTTTAAATTTACGTCACCCATTAGCAATGAAGCAGTTAAGATCTAGGTCTATATTAAGCCCCGCTGGATGGGAAGTACCCAATTCAAAAATGTGTTTAGTCTCCAGCTGGGAAACTGCTCTCACTTTATGTGTACCCCTCCAATGTGGGGTGACTAAGTCGATCCCCACAAACTTGAGTGATGTGGGATCCCTATGATGGAAACATCTGTAATGTAGGGATAATGAATGGTCTTTATATCCTTTTCTGATGTTAGCAATGTGTTCCCGAAGGCGGTCTCTAAGCCTCCTGGTGGTCCGGCCAATATATTGTTTGGAGCACGGGCATTCAAGCAGATAGACTACAAATTTGCTGTCACAACTTATTAATTTATCTATTTCATATGTCTTGTGTGTTTGACTGGAACTATAGGAATAGGTTTTCTTCTTTCTACTTCCATTGCACTTACAAGCAATGCACCTATTACAGGGGTAAAATCCTTTCATATTAAACAATGTGAGTGATTTAACAGGAGGGTTAATAATGTTAGGAGATATTTTATCTCTAAGAATGGCTGGTCTCCGAAAAATTACTTCAGGTGTATCGGGAAGTATGTTATTCAAAACTGGATCTGATTTTAATATATTCCAATTTTTCTTGATGATATGTTTAACCGCTCTATGTTGAACAGAGAAGGTAGTGATAAACGGACAAAAAATGTCATTTATTTTCTTAGAATTGGTACCTAAAAGTTCCTCCTGACTAATCTGGGTGATTTCTGTGATAGTATTATCTAGGGATACCCCATTATAGCCCTTCTCCAAAAAACGTTCTTTCAAAATATTAGCTTGTATCTGAAAATCTGAGGTGTTTGTACAATTTCTTCTCAGTCTTAGCAATTGTCCTTTGGGGACGTTAGCAAGCCAGCTGGGATGATGGCAACTATCCAAAGGAATATAACTATTCCGATCCGACGACTTGAAAAACGTTTTGGTGATAATTTTGTTGTCTACCCTCACCAAGGTGAGGTCTAAAAAACTAACTTCTTCATGACTGAAGTTATAGGTGAGTCTGATATTTTGATTATTATAATTCAAGGTAGTGAAAAAGTTTTCTAGCGATTGTGTATTCCCATTCCACAACAAGAGAATGATAGAGGGTACTACCCCTCTCCAAGAAATCAGAATAAGAATTATAAAAAACCACACAAAAAATCTTACAACCCTCCGAGAAATCCTGCTCCTAACTATTACCCTCCAGTAACTCCTAGGGTCCATAATACTAATGATTATCATTATTATAATAATCAGGAACAACGTTTTTTAGGATCAGGCAGGATAAGAAAAAGGAGCGCAGACCAAGAGGAAAGAGAGGAGGAAGAAGAATACATAGATACCCAAAAAAGGAGGAAGGTATAATAGGTAAAGGTATCTTTAATCTGAGTACTACAACCCTTTCAGATAATGAACTGAAGCTCCTAGATAAAGGATTAAAGTACGCACCGGCTAGATCCCTTAACAAATTTGAGACGTTCATAGACGTGCACAAGTTCGCTAGAAAATTGTCCATAAAAAGACATTTCCAAACTAATCCCATTGCTAAAGATGTAACTACGAACAAAAATAGGAATTCCTCTAACCTCAGTAATGCATCTACATTCAACCCTCCACCACAAACTAATTCTGCAGTGGGTCTCTTTAGAGATCAAACCTTAAGAGACTTACAGAAATTACAGAATAAAAAAAGTATATGCAGATGCAAGTCTTAAACGTGCAACTAAAACACTGTTAGAGAAAAATGACTTGGTCATCCACCCTGCGGATAAAGGTGGAGGAATAGTAGTCCTTAACAAACAGGATTACATGGAGGAAGTATACAACATCTTGAAAGATTCCTCCACATACCTTCCCCTCAATTATAATCCTACAACGAACTTTAAGAACGCCCTGAAAGCGATCATTAATTCAGGCTTTGAGAGAGATATCATCAACAAAAAAGAAAGTGACTTTCTCTGTCCCAAGGCACCTAAAATACCAATCCTCTATATCTTACCTAAGATTCACAAGGACCCTTTGAGACCCCCGGGAAGGCCAATAGTCAGCGGGATCAATTCCCTTTGCTCCAAGATCGGACAATACATAGATCATTATCTTCAGCCACTAGTAGTCCACACCCCCTCATATCTCAAGGACACTAAACAGGTCCTAAATGCCATTAAAGATGTAGTTATCACTCCATCTACAAAATATTGGTTACAGCAGATGTTGAATCGCTGTACAGTAACATTAACCATGCAGATGGAATGAGAGCCGCAGAATGTTACCTAAGACAGCAGAGCCCTCTTGGTTCTACACATATTGATTTCATTATAGAATTACTTGAATTTGCAATGGTTAAGAATTACATGTGGTTTGATGGCAAATATTATTTACAAATAAAGGGTGTGGCTATGGGGGCGAAATTCGCCCCCAGTCTTGCCAATTTATTTATGTCCTTCTGGGAGGAAGAGATTATATACTCCAGGGACTGGCCAGAATTGGTCTTCTATAGGAGATATATTGACGACATTCTCTTGTTGTGGAATGGGAATACACAATCGCTAGAAAACTTTTTCACTACCTTGAATTATAATAATTAAAATATCAGACTCACCTATAACTTCAGTCATGAAGAAGTTAGTTTTTTAGACCTCACCTTGGTGAGGGTAGACAACAAAATTATCACCAAAACGTTTTTCAAGTCGTCGGATCGGAATAGTTATATTCCTTTGGATAGTTGCCATCATCCCAGCTGGCTTGCTAACGTCCCCAAAGGACAATTGCTAAGACTGAGAAGAAATTGTACAAACACCTCAGATTTTCAGATACAAGCTAATATTTTGAAAGAACGTTTTTTGGAGAAGGGCTATAATGGGGTATCCCTAGATAATACTATCACAGAAATCACCCAGATTAGTCAGGAGGAACTTTTGTACCAATTCTAAGAAAATAAATGACATTTTTTGTCCGTTTATCACTACCTTCTCTGTTCAACATAGAGCGGTTAAACATATCATCAAGAAAAATTGGAATATATTAAAATCAGATCCAGTTTTGAATAACATACTTCCCGATACACCTGAAGTAATTTTTCGGAGACCAGCCATTCTTAGAGATAAAATATCTCCTAACATTATTAACCCTCCTGTTAAATCACTCACATTGTTTAATATGAAAGGATTTTACCCCTGTAATAGGTGCATCGCTTGTAAGTGCAATGGAAGTAGAAAGAAGAAAACCTATTCCTATAGTTCCAGTCAAACACACAAGACATATGAAATAGATAAATTTATAAGTTGTGACAGCAAATTTGTAGTCTATCTGCTTGAATGCCCGTGCTCCAAACAATATATTGGCCGGACCACCAGGAGGCTTAGAGACCGCCTTCGGGAACACATTGCTAACATCAGAAAAGGATATAAAGACCATTCATTATCCCTACATTACAGACGTTTCCATCATAGGGATCCCACATCACTCAAGTTTGTGGGGATCGACTTAGTCACCCCACATTGGAGGGGTACACATAAAGTGAGAGCAGTTTCCCAGCTGGAGACTAAACACATTTTTGAATTGAGTACTTCCCATCCAGCGGGGCTTAATATAGACCTAGATCTTAACTGCTTCATTGCTAATGGGTGACGTAAATTTAAACAAATTAATTTCTCCCCTTTTTCCATGTTATAGACGCATGGTTTGACCTTCTCACATGCGTTTCTATCTAAGCAATTTCTATTGATCTTTTAATGATTCTCACATGTGTCATTAGTTTCGAGGTTGGTGCAGATTTAGTTCTGCAGTCTTTTTATTTTATTTTAGTTTTATCCTCTGAGAACTTTTTTTCTGGCACATAACTTTTATACATATGATGTCTTTTTGAATGTTGATAAATTTTAACGTGCAAAGATATAATGACGCATGTATATACACTCACTCAAATTATACTATTTAATTGGAAATAAGTTCAACACATTGGCGCTATCGCGCCTATTTTATATTTTTACATAGATCTGAAACAGATTGTCTTTCAAATAGGTGTATTTCACACCGTTGTTGAACTTGTCTTCATTGACATTCATCTGTCAATTATAGGGCATTCTTGCCCTTCCACCCTGTGTCTTCGAGCTCCATTAAAATGGAAGACGGAGCCACGCACATGCGCCTTAGTTATTGCACACTGGCGCATACGTAACCGCGCATGCGTCATTATGCCTATTTATATGCGCCTATTCGTGTCATCACGCCAATGGTTCCATACCTCTGAAGATGTGCGTGCCCACGTAACGCGTAAGGAGGAGCCTGGACGTCGAGACGCTACGCCGCCGGAGCCACGTGGAGGCCCAGGGGCCATTATTCAGAGTGTCAGGGTTAGTTTGTCTTGCTGACACATCTTTATGATACCTGCCTACTTTGAATTGGATACTATAATTTTTAATAAAGCTGCTTTTTATAACCTACTACACTATGGGTGTCCTTCCCTAAAACTCCCCTGAGGAGCTTTTGCTTGCAGAATCTTGATCTTGGAATCCTACACCTAATTGGGAAAAGGAGGATCTGTTGCTGCATCCACAGAGGAGGGATCCACCATTCCTGTAACCGGACCAGCTTTATCCCCTTCTGGATTGAGGATCCATGAGCTCTAGATGCACACTGCGTTTATGTGTCCTACTTCTGGTGAGTGCGTTTTTCAGCCGTTTCCACACGGATCACCAATTCTAAATCCTCATTTGTCACTGGACACGTCCATATGACTAAGACTTTCAGTGGACTTATATCTGTCTTATTATCACTACTTTTAGCGCTGCACTATTTTATGTTATTCCATTTTAAGTACATATTGGTTGCTTAGAGTGCTTAGCCGCTTTCAGGATTAGCGCTCACTGTTGTTTTTTTCTATTCATTTATCCATGACCTGTCTAGTGTATTCCTTGGCCTTTGTACTCTAACAAACCTCTGAGGGCTTCACAGAACAGCTGTATTTATACAGAGATTAAATGACACACAGGTGGACTTTATTTACTATTTAGGGGACTTTTGAAGGTAATTGGCTCCACTAGATTTTAGTTAGGGGTATTAGACTAAAGGGGGATGAATACAAATGCACACCACACTTTTTAGATATTTATAAAAACATTTTTGAAAACCATTTATAATTTTCCTTCCAAAAGCCCCTTTCCTGGCTGAGTTTGTCACAGTGAAGTTCTGCTTCCAGTTGAATTGCCCCATCGATTCACCGAAAGTTCTGCCCCTTGCTTGCAACGTTCTGGGACATTTCACAGGTCCCTGAAGGCTGCAGGACTATTTGCAGAGCGCACAAATGTGTATTGACCAGCTGAGCACGTCGCTGGACCCCTGAAGAGGTAAGTGTCCTTTTATGAAAAGTCAGCAACTACAGTATTTATTTTTTTCAAAAAGTCTGAAGACAAACTATTTAATGTGAAACAAATTCTACTTTAAAGGATCATCGTGATTCATTTTGGGCTGCAGGAACATCTAAATATGAAGTCCTAACCTGAAACCAAAAAGTAAAAACAAATCTAAAAATGTAAAGGACAGTGCACTGTTCTTTACATTCACTTAAAAAGGAAGATTGGAAGGGTAATTATCTTTTCTGTTGCTATACATCATATATAAAATCAGAGAGAGTGGACTTACACAGCAATGTCACTTCTAACTTTTTCCTGAAGGGCCGCCGCATCTTCATTATTAGATAAACTGCTGGGATTGAAAAAGATAGTGAATAATTGTGAAGAAAATAAAAACTTAACAGACCACAAGAGAATATTTCATTTAAAACAGAGCTCCAGACAGAAACAATATAGTCTTTTTAGCAAGGCACAACCTTGCTTTGAGCCAAAATGCTTAAACTTTTCTTCAGTTTACTCCATTTGAGTACCTCCCAAAGAGGTCCCTTATGCCCAGGTTCTTCAACCTTCCAGTTTTCTGCAGTTGAGCATCCCTGTTTTTTCTATATGGAAAAGAAATTCCTCTAATAAATGGCTCCCAGCTACATCAGCTATGAGTAGTTTCCTGAAGGAGAGCTAGAAACACCACTCAAAATCAAATTTTGTCATAAATTTAGGCCAAAATGGATTCTGCTACAAGTCTTTGCTAAAAAAAAAAAAAAAAAAAAAAAAAAAAAAAATCCCACTACGTGTAAATTAATTGGCAGTATATATACTGGGATTTTTTTTTTTTTTTTTTGTTAATTACTACTAGTAACGGTGGCAATCAACAACTTACAGCGGGACTGTGGCGAGCATTCTGACACCGGGAAGAACTGACTTGGTGTCACTGACATACCCAGTGACACCAATACAGTGATCAGTGCTAATAAAAAGCACTGACACTGTACTAATGGCAATAGGCAGGAAGGTGTTAACATCTGGGGTGATCAAAAGGTTAACTGTGTGCTGGGTGCGTTTTACTATGGGGCTGTGTCGGTGTGCTTCACTGTATGCTTCGTATAGCTGTGCACAGCCAAAGGAGTGTGCACAAGCTAACAGGGAGGAGATCTGTTTTTTTTTTACTAACAGTTCACCTCCCCCATCGGAGATCCTCAGCAATCACTGGGCGCCAGCAACCCGGTGATTGACAGCCGCGAATAGCGGCGCAGGTAGGGCGCACACCCCCTATCTGGAAATGCAAAATCACTCACACACACTAATATATATATATATATATATATATATATATATATATATATATATATATATATATATATATATATATATATATATATATATATATATACACACACACACACACACATACACACACACGTGATTTTGCGCATCCATGCCACCCTGTAGCAGTGTATCTGCTATAGGGCGGATGGGAAGTGGCTAATATCAATTGAATGCATTGGTATTAGCAATCGTGTAAAAAAAAAAAAAAAAATCCTGATCATTTGTTTAGAGTAGTACAATCTTACTGTGGTAAAGTTGTATCGCTCTGTTCAGTGTGTTGGAAAAAAAAAAAAGATATCGCGTGGGGTGGGGTCACATGCGTGATGTCCCTGGGTGGCCCCGTCCCTTACATATATAAAAACAGTCAAGCCACCGGAGCGGCAGACAGCTGGGGGCCATCGTTGGAAGTGGAGCCTTTTTTTTTTAAATTCTTTTTTCGGGTCGGCAACGGCGTACATAGTGACTGACGCTGGATCTACTGCGGGGGACATTTTTATTTATTTATTTATTTTTAATAAAAGGACTTGCCAAAGACCGTGTCCTGTCTTTTTTCACACTACACTTTTTGTGAATGATTAGTGGGACCATGTACCCCATACTCATTCACATGGGAGGGGGGGTGGGATCTGGGGGCTTCCAGATTCCGATAAGCTCCCTGCCCGCAGACCCCCACAACCACCGGCCAGGGTTGTGAGGAAGGGACCTTGTCCCCATCAACATAGGGACAAGGTGCTTTGGGGGGGGTAGGAGCCCCCCTGCCCCAAAGCATCCCCCCATGTTGAGGGCATGTGGCAAAGTATGGTTCAGGAGGAGGGGGGTGCTTGCTCGTCTCCCCCCCCCCCCCCCTTTCCTGACCTGCTGGGCTGCATGCTCGGATATGGGTCTGGTATGGAATTTGGGGTGACCCCCACGCTTTTTTTTTTATTTTGGCGTGGGAGTTTCCCTCAAAATCCGTACCAGACCCAAAGGGCTTGGTATGGATGGGAGGGGGAACCCCATGCCGTTTTTTTATGGTGTCGGTTTTTAAATGTAATTACTGCTTTTTTTTTTTTTTTTTCTTTACTATAGCTAAGAGATTCAGCTGTAACTTTCCCCCCCAGCTAAAAGAAACTTTCCATTTAGTTTATTTTCCCAAGTTAAAAGAAACAGTTTCCTATAACTCCGGGGAAAGTGACAGCTAAGGGCTCATGTACACGGGGTGTTTGGAAAATCGTGTTTATGCGTGTTTTGCCACGTTTGTGTTCAGAAGCGTTTTTAAGACAACCTCAGGAGACCCTCCGAAATGTGATGACTTTTGGACTGTTTATTAAGAAAAATTATATTATCCCAAATTGGGAATCCTAGCTGACTGTCATGGGTTAACATCCTGGGTTGATTTCCAGTGAACTAGGAAGTTAAAAAAAAAACAAACAATGAGTGGAAGAAATTTGTCTAAGATACAATGAGGCTAAACACCACTATTTGAATTTCTGCAGGTGATCAAACACAGATACCAAAGTGACAATTCTGAGACTAAATCCTTATTGTCTTATTTCTCCCAAAACCTTGGAAGGTGTGTGATCACCAAACAACTAACTAGAAGTAACTAGAAGTTTTCCTATGTCACATATCCTTGAACCGTGCATTAAACATAAGGTGAAATTTGGGTCATTTAAAATAAAGAGTTTGGTATACATGAACTGAAACATTATTAAAAAAGGTATGTATCCACACACCAAAATCTATTCAACAAAGTTGGGTACTGCATACCACTCGACTGAAGATCATGAAGTTATAAAATAGAAGATGGTTTGTGAGTTGGGTAATTTCTATATTTCCAAAGGAAATCAGCCATCCCAATACAGTTCATATATAAGAAAAATGAGAAACCAAATGTATTCACATCTTTCTATGGTCCTTATTTGAGAGTTAATGGGGAATTTATTTATACTTGAATAGGACCCATATATTTGATCCATAAAGACATACTGTTTATATAAAAGAGTGAGTCATCATTAAGACCACAAGTTCATTTGTGATACCTGACTGTCCCCGGTGAACAGGAAAGGAACTTCTATAGGTACGCAAACTTCTCAACCGTCCAATCAACAAGCCTGTTGGCAGGTCCTTCGGAACAAAGGACTTGTATGGTATAAAATGCCAAACACTTCAAATTGAAGGGAATCTTCTGACTTCTACTTCAAATCAAATCTTCTGACAACTTCTAAAGACTTCTATGAACTTTAACTTCTCAAAACTTCTGAATCATCACTTCTACTAATTCTTGATCACTTCTGAACTACTTCTGAAACTTCTTAACTACTCTATTACCACTATATACTGCACTATACTCACTTGCCACCTGCAGCCATTTTGCTGAGAACTTCCAGCTGCCATTTGAAGGAAAAGAGTTTCGCCAGAGACGCTGATGCTCATTTAATTCTGGTGCCTGACTGCCCAGAAACATTTTTTTTCCAATTGCATCCCACTGGGAGGCCTCAAAAATCGAGATTCTGGGAGTGGTGAGACTGTGCCAAATTGTAATTTTCTTTTATATTTCAAACTTATTAAGATTTACAACATTTGTATTGTATAATTAGGAATGTATTAAGGTTCTCTGAATTATTATTAATATAACTGTTTGAGTATTAGTACTGAGATTATATACTGCATACTAACTGATTTGTAGCGTTTTTTTGTGGTGCTAATTATCAGAAATACTTTATTTCCCTACGGCCGTGGGAAATTGCAAATAATATCTGAAGCACTATAAGTTGCAACTAACATATCCAAATTTTGTTTTACCTTATTTGAATAACCATATATTGTATGATCCCATAAAGACTAGCATACTATATCTTTGATTGTGTGTACGAACATATGCATCACCAGTATTCTGCGTTTGTATTAATATATATAAATATTTGTACATAAATTTATCAAAAAAGCAAATTTTGTGTATATGGTAACAAAAACATATTGGTGAAAGAAATCAAGGTATATTATTAAGTGGTGATCAAATTAAGGTGTCCAAATTATTGGTTTCTTGAATATTTGCCGTATTTTAACGGCTGGAGGCACTGCAATATTTTGTTTAAGGGAGAGGACACCGCCCTAATTATTTAGAATAAATTATTACATAAAACACCACACAAATGCCCAGAACGCACTGAAATATAGTAAATAATTAACTATTTTAGACATTTTGAGTGAAAGAGAGCAGAAGCAGAGAGAGCAGTAGGTGTTGAGATGACCTGTCTTTTCTGGTTGTATTCACTATGGATCCCATCATGATCATAATGCGGCACGTTCTACCATTGTTTCCTTCACAGGAAACCTGCAACTGACTGCGCTGGTGTACCGGGTCCATTTGAATACATGAAAAATGCTTTGCATGCATTTCTGATGAAAAAAAGGCTCTGAACAGCATCTGGATATGGAACAGTTAAAAAATGCTTCTAAACACGGTTAACCACGTTTACAAGCGTTTGGCATTTGAAACGTCGGAAAAATCTACTCCTGAACGCAAGTTTGGTGCATTCTAAAAAAAACGACTGTAAACTCAACTGCCTGTAAACGACTGTAAATGACAGTGTACATGGACACATAGGAAAACATAAGGGAGAGTTCAGGGGCTGCTGAAAAAAAAAAAAAAAAAAAAAAAACGCTGAACAGCTGCTGAACGTCAGTTTAGCAGCCGCAGTGTACATGAGCCCTAATTCTGTGAGCTGTAGTGACAAAAAAAAAAAAAAAAAAAAAAAAAGGCGACAATTGCATTTAAAACATACACTTCGTATTGCCAAAAAATCTTTGTAAACTGAGGTATTATTTTCAATGGATTTTCATTCGTAAACCGAAAATTAAGTTAACCGAGGTACACGAATATATATATTTATTTTATTTTTTTTTCTTTTACATACAGTCACCAGTGTCCCTGATCACCTACACAACAGTTATATGATAACACTGTACTGGACTGGTGACAATAAGTAAAAAAATTTTTTTAAAAATTTCAAAAATTGTAACAAAAAAGTACAACTTCAAAAAAAAAAAAAAAAAAACACCTCACCATGCCCCTTACTAAATACGTTGGAATGTATTTTCCAGAAATTGGTCACGTGGGGGGTATTTGCACTGTCCTGGCGGTTTTGAGCCTCAAGAAATTATATTAGCTGTTAGTACATCAGGATTGATTGCCAGATAGATAGATAGAGAGATATATATATCTATATATATATATATATATATATATATATATATATATATATATATATATATATATATATATCTATCTCTCTATCTATCATGGTTTGGGGACACTAACTTTCCTACAGACTTACAGACTAAATAATATACACTAATTTGGGGTATTTTCATCAAAGAACTGTAGCAGAATACATTTTGACCCTCATTTATAAAGAAATAAAATTTAGCAAATAAATTAACAGGAACGAAGCAAAAACGTGTTATTTTCCAAATGTGTTTTTTTTTTTTTTAATTTAGCAAAAAACAAAAAAAAACTCAGTGGTGATTAAATACCACCAAAAGAATGCTATCTGCGTGAAAAAATAATACGTTTAGGGGTACAGTGTTGGATGACCTCGCAACTGTCAATTCAAAGTGCGACAGCGCTGAAAGCTGAACATTGGCCTGGGCAAGAATGGGGTATAAGTGCCCAGTAGGGAAGTGGTAAAACAAAAACAAAAACAAAAAAAAAAAAAAAACACTGTAGCAGAGCCCTACTAGTTCCATTCTAAACAGCTGAAGAACTTGCAGTGTTCAAAAATGGAAATTGTCTGCATCCCTTTGGAAATAATTAACCCTTAGGATAATTTTCCTCGCCAAAAATATAATTCCTATTGAAAAAAGTGTCTAAGATTTTAAAAGCATCTCAATGCAGATTTCTGGGGAAATCAGTGAGCCAATCACACAAGCAGGAAATTACATTTCTGAGGAAGTTCTGTACACCAACTTCAGAAAACCTGCATGTTGCCAAATTGCATTGATATTCAGAAAATTACAGCAGCTACAGACTGAAAATGAAAATTAATTTTTATAACATTAAGGCTTCTCACTAGTGCGACTTGACATTTGACTTTGGATACAAAGTCGCATGGCAGGTCGCAGCCCATTGATTTCAATGGCACAGTTGAAAACTATGCGACTTAAAAAGTTGCAGCAACTTTGATGAGGTTCCATCCACTACTTTGATGTGACTCCCCCCCCCCCAAAAGCTGGTAAGTGTTGATGGGAGAAATCGAGCCATTTATTGCATCATTTATGGCCTTCCTAACGGTTTCAATGGACTGTTTAGGTACGCACCTACACAACATACAGTAGCTGGTAGCAAACCTTAAAGACAGTACAATAAGACATGAGAAAACTATGGTGAGATGTTGTAAAACAAATCAAAAACTACGGTAGTGAATGGTATTTTGGAAGAAAAATCCACAGCTGATATTGATATATGGTTTTGGATTGTATTTTTGGAAAAGGACATGATCATTTGTCAGTTATAAACACAGCAGAGATGTGCTGGATAAAAAAAAAAAAAAAAAAAAAGACAAACATTTCCTTTAGCCAAAACAGGGATAACAATCTTTACTTCTTTACCAGATTCAAAATGTGTAACAGCTTTTCTTCCCACATGAATCATGTTATTGTAATTGCAATAAGCCTGGAAGGAGAAAACAAATTGCACCTACTCCTGTCGAAGTGCTCTCTCACCGATCTTGCCTCCGTTGCAGCACTAAAATCCTTATTGCCGGCTGAAATCAGACACTATGGGGAGTGCTGACATTACTCCATAAGCCATATAACAGTAATTGAGCTTAGTGGAGGAGGTCAAATGCTCCTCAATACGCAGAAGCAACAAGTATTGGCATTGGATAAAATTGAGGTAGGAGCGGTATGGGGGGGAAATAACAAGATGCCATCAGGGCTCTGCGGGCCCATAACACAAACAATATCACTTCGCCCTTATTGGGCATGGTGACAGTGTATATAAGGCTAGATTTACACTGCTGCAATCAGATTTTCATCTGTCAGTGCAATTATGTAGTGCAACTTGGCTGCTACAGGAACCATTTCCAAAATTGCACCCTGCTGAGTCGCATTGATGTGAATGGGCACCACTGAAAACAATGATTTCTACGGTCATGCAATTGATGGCATCTGAAATCACACTAGTGTGAACAGAGCCTAAGTCAGATCTTTGGCTAACACTGTTTTAAGGGTCTCCTGTTTGGCAATATAAATTTGGTAGACAATGGCTATTCCTTTTGCTAACCCAACAAAACTTACATAGTTGTAAGCTCTTTGTTTCTCCCGCTCTTCTGTCACTGCTCACTAGTAATCCCCATGTAAAAATCCAACTTAATTTCCCTTTAATTTCCTTCGACCTTCCTTTTCCCATAAAATAGATTTTTTTTTCCTATTGGCTGACCTCAGAAAATAATTCCAGCCAAATCAGAAAAGGGAGGGACAATGCTCCTGTGTCCAGAGAGAATGGAATACCTGACTATCTTCAAAAGTCATTTTCCAGCCTACAATTTTTATTGCTAAGTAGTTATTGCTAGAGAGTTGTACCAGTAGTGGGGGACCAATAAAGAACTTATTACAATCTGTAAATACAGGTACTGTTAGAAGGGACAACAGAATCTGTATAGGTCAGACTACCTGAAATGGTCATTGAACCTGTGTGCTCAGTTCTGCTCCATATGTGAGCATTCTGAAAAGTATACTGTAACTGCACTATGACAGTGGGCTGCAAAGAGAAAATGAACTGCCCATGGTAAGCATTTGTATCATCCAAAGTACTAGAAAGGACCCCTGCATTCACATTCTGCTCACCTTAGTTTTTGTTTTTTAAAGACAATTTATACACCAACCCCCCTCCCAGAGAGACAGATACACCTAGAGAGAAAAAATCCAGAACATGAAAGACAATTTTTCCTGTCACACATCAGTCACTCACTTGGTAAAATAAAGAAGCCAAGACTGGAGTGCCATCCCCAGAGGCAGGACCTTTATAAACTAAATAGCAGCCAGCCCCCCATGTCTCTAATCTCCCAGGTTGTGTTTATAGAAAATGCCTCACCTTTTGGAGCCTTCAGTGCATCTTTCCAGTGTTCCATCACGAGACAGACGTTCTGTGAAGCGCAATACTTTCTCCTTAACCGCAGATACTGTGGGAAAGATTACAATAAAACTTGGTAAAAGCGGGAGTTTAGGTAATATTCTTGTTGTGGATACAGCACCAGGGACATCATTTTCCTCTACCAAAGTGTGTATTTTGTCCTGTGGCTGCTGCTTACTGTAGGAATATTTACTCCAACCCTGGACACTCCCCAGAGCACTGAACTAAAGATCAGCGGCTGTGAAGCTTTGCTGCTGCTGCCCCTCTTCTTCCTCCTTTCTTGCCTGCAATTAAGGAGGACAGTGGATGGATGACAGGATATACCTCCACCAGAGTGCTTTGCTTTCTGGGAAATAATAGGATCTCTGTGAATGTGTGAGAAGGGGAGGGAGCTAATGTATAACACAGTCACAGCTCAAACCCTGCAGCACTGAAAGTTCACAGCCGTGGGGAGGTGTCAGTGGAAGGAAGATTTGTACAGTATGCAGCAGCAGGCAGAGCATGGGACACACTAGGGAGGTGCCCTACATTGGCAACGTCAATCCGCACGGCCCACATGGTTGGCTGGCGGCCATCTTGGTTTTTCCTGATATGAGTTATATTACCTTCTGTCATGTTCTTTTGAGTTTACAATAAAAATACTACACTATTGGAGACTTATCTTCAGCTTGTTTTGCTGCGAGCCCCCCCCCCTTTTTAAGGTGAATCCTGCTGAACGGCATATGGTTATGTGAATGGTTCCCCCTGGTGGCTGATGATTGCATCTCTGGAGTCTGGATATCATTCTGTGGTGTGTTACTTACCTGGGTGTTGCTGGCCAGATGACCCCGTGCTGCATTGTTCCAGATCCATATGACCAGGAGTTGGTCTTAATTTACTCCAATGCGCAATAGATTGTGCTTTATGGTTAGTGCAATCTACATCTATTTTCACAGCCACAGCAGTCATGGATTTCTCACCATTCATTGTTGTTATTGGAAAATATTGACTTATCACATATGTCACTATATGCACTTTAAACGTCAAGTTGTGACGCGGTTTCACATCACTATCCTCAGCGCCTTGGAGCGCAGTTCATACCTGTTTTGATTCAAGATACACATCCATGATACTACTTACCAATTTTTATTAATTTTATGCATCCATACTGTCATCATTTATTAATTCATTTATATCTATTGATTCTGATGTCTTAAGCGCTGCATATATATATTTTTATATGGGACACACTACATTAAAGACAAATCATGTTTCTGGTGCTGTATCCACAACACTTTTCAACCTGCTTAATTAAACAATAGTAAATGTGTAATGGGAAAACACATTTCTACCTACGTTTGTTGCACAAGTTGTAGGATTTTAGCAAACATAGTACTTCTACCTGTTGCTGTTATACTAAATAGATTTTGTAAATTGTGGGAAGTGGGTTTCCAGGCTTTTTTCAGCCATAGCACCCTTTAAATGTATTTTTCAGTCTCAAGGCACCCCAGTCTAAGAGAGCTTATTCACACATGAGGTTGGGTGATGATTTTACCACCCCCACCAAATGCTCTCCCTTTACCAGCAGAGGCTGAAGGCATACACATGCTGTGTCACAGTGCTTCGTGGCTGTAGCAAGAATTATATGCCATTGTGTTCAGTGGGCACCACTGCCCGCCAAATGCAACCCATTAAGGTAAATGGGGTAGCTCTGCAACTACCCCACAACCGAGTGCATTGCATGCATTTGCGGCACAATGGTGCCGCAATTAGGCAGTTAAAACAGGTTGCGACGAGGCATGGATCACTTCTCAGAGGTGTGTCAGTTCTTGGCACTATTGTGAAAGAAACCTCAAAAAGCAGTTCCAATTGTACGGGGTTAAAGTGGCTGTTAGGGCTCAATGTTTGTTGTTTTTTTTTTTTTTACCATTCTATGCTTGAAGGTAAAAAAACCTTCTGTATGCTGCTCCCCCCATAGCCCACTTTTGATCCAGCGATGTGCACGGAAGCCTCAGCTGTCCCAGGTCTCTCTCCTCATTGGCTGAGACACAGCAACAAGAGCGATTGACTCCCACTGCTGTCGATCACAGCCCGTGAGCTAATGAGAAGAGAATGGGGAGCAGAGCCTAGCCACAGCTCTATGTGTCTTACGGGCACAGAGTGGGGCTTTGGAGCAAGCACGTTTTAGTGCCCCCATGGCAAGCAACTTACTATTAGGGGCACTGGTTAAAAGGGAGGAGACAGAAGCACTGGCGGGGGACCCGAGGAGAGGAGGATCAGGGCTGCTCTATGCAAAACGACTGCACAGAGCAAGTAACTAGAACGTTTGTTATAAAACAAAAAAACAAAGCTTTAATATCACTTTAACAGCTTCCCGACCACCTTATAGCACAAGTATTGCTACAGGGTGGCACGGGTGCGCAAAATCACATATACCCGCGCCGCCATGGTTGTCAATCATTGGGTCCCGGCCAGTGATTACTTGACGACGCCCGGTGATTAACAAGGATCTCCGAAGTGCACAGCCATCAAAAGCAGTGTGCTTATAGTGAAGCACACAGACACCGCCCCATAGTAAAACACTCCCTGCACACAATTAACCCTTTGATCGCCCCTCATGTTAACCCCTTCCTGCCCAGTGACATTTGTACAATGTCAGTGTTTTTTTTTTTTTTTTAGCACTGATCACTGTAGATGTCAGTGACACCAAGTCAGTTCCCCCCCGTGTCAGAATGTCTGCCGCAGTCCCGCTATAAGTCGCTGATCGCCGCCATTACTAGTAAAACTAAGTGTAAAAAATCCCAGTATATATACACACACCGCAATTTGTAAATGCTAAACTTTCACGTAAACCAATTAATTTACACGTATTGGGGGTTTTTTTCAATAAAGATATGTGGCCTGAATTTATGACGAAATTTGATTTAATGGACATGTTTAATGGCAAAAAGTCAATTTTCTCTCAAAATTGTCTTTTTTTAGCGCAAAAAAAAAAAAACCACGCACAGGTAATCAAGCACCACTGAAAGAAAGCTCAATTCAAGGGAACAAAAGGACGTAAATTTAATTTGGGTGCAGTGTTGCATGACCGTGCAATTGTCAGTAAAAGTAATGCAGAGCCGTAACACAAAAAATGGCCTGGTCAGAAAGGGGGGTAAATCTTCAGGAGGGCAAGTGGTTAAAAATAACACACACAAAACACAGATTTATTTGCACATTAATGATTAATAAAACAGAATTTTGGGGAACAAAAAAACTATTTTTGACTTTTTGCTATTAAACATGCCCAGTAAAAATTTTTTAAAAGTCTAATTTAGTCATAAATTTAGTCCAAAATGTATTCTGCCACGTCTTTGCTGACCAGGCCATTTTTTGCATTATGGCGCTGCATTATTTTAATTGACAATTGCGCTGTCATGTAACGCTGAACCCAAATTAAATTTACGTCCTTCCCCACGAATTGGGCTTTCTTTCTGTGGCATTTGATAATCTGTGTTTTTTATTTTTTGCGCTATAACAAAAAAAATAAAAAAAACACTGACAATTTTGAGGAAAAAAAACAACATTTTTGACTATTTGCTATTAAACATGTCCAGTAAAAATTTTTTTAAAAAAATCAAATTTCATCATGAATTTGACAAAATGTATTCTGCAACATGTCTTGGCTGAAAAAAAAAAAAATCCCAATACGTGTAAATTAATTGGTTTGTTTGAAAGTTACAGCGTTTACAAATGGCATATATACTAGGCTTTTTTTTTTTCATTAGTAATGCTAATAAAATGCACTGACACTGTACTAATGGCACTGGGCAGGAAGAGGTTAATATATGGGGTGATCAAAGGCTTAGCTGTGTGCTGTTTTACTATGTGGGTGGTGTGTGCTTTACTGTGTAAGCATGCGGTTTTGCATGGCTCTGCTATGCAGAGCCATACAAAGTAGCGTGCAGGAGCTGACAGGGGAGAGATCTGTATTGTTTACATACAGGTCTCTCCCACCTTGGCAATACTCAGAGATCACTGATTGAGACCCAGTGATTGGCAGCCAAGGCCACGAATGGCGGCGCAGGTAGGGCGCACACACACCCTACCCGTAACTGCAAAATTACACACACACAAAAACACACACACACGATTTTGAGCACCCGTGCCACCCTGTAGGAGTATTTCTGCTAGGGTGATGCAGAAGCAGTTAACGGAGACTGGCAGAGCTCCAAACTATACATTGGCACAGTGGGAGCTTGGTCTACAGTCTCTCTCAACCAGGATGGCCTGAAGACCACAGACGTCACTCGGGTTGAGAAAGGCGGATGTAGACAGTGCCTAAAATGTCTACACTGTTGCCATAGGTGAAAGAACTGTCCAAAACTGTCGTTCTGATTTTCTAGCTCATTGCATTACGTAATGAGTAATTCCTGGTGTAATAAATTATTTCATACCATGACATTTCTCTCCTCGTCTTTGATCTTATTAGGTTGTATCTGCATCAGGTAGACACAAGCTCTATCTTGGGCAGTGTACAGCTGTATATGTACTGTATATTTAAAGAAAAAGTCCAATCTGCAGCACCTTTTAATTTATTCTAAAATGTGCAGGGTGCTGCAGACTGGAATATTCCTTTACTTATATATGTAGTGTAAATTATCTGCGTTGCCAATAACAACCATCCTGTCTTAGGGTGCATTAACCGCACTGAATCCAAGAAGGTGCAGCAAAGTCAAATGGCTTGATTGCCTTTATCTCAGTCCCTGGGCTAACAGTGTAGAAGGAGGAATCAGCATAGTTAGCTATTCAATTCAGTCTATTCTATTCAGGCAGTCGTGGACCAATAAATTGACACCCATTGATTTTTGTATGCCGTGGGTGACCTGGTACTCGCCAGGACACCCAGAGTTTGAATTTCTTCTAATTCAGCATCAACTACTTTCCTACCAGGCACTTTCACCCCCTTCCTGCTCAGGCCAATTTTCAGCGCTGTTACACTTTGAATGACAATTGCGCGGTCATGCAACACTGCACCCATATGAAATTTTTATCATTTTTTTTTCACACTAATAGAACTTCCTTTTGGTGGTATTTAATCATCACTGGGGTTTTTATTGTTTGCACTAGAAACAAAAAAAGCGCCAAAAATTTTGAAAAAAATAAAATAAAATTTTATTATAGAAACAAAAAAAAAACCAAACAAAAACAAAACTTTTTTTTTTTTAAACAGGTAATTTTTCTCCTTCACTGATGTGCGTTGATGAGGCTGCACGGATGACGTGGCACTGGTGGGCATTGATGAGAAGGAACTGATGATGCAATGATAGGCAACAATGATGGGCACTGACGGGTGACACTGCTGGGCACTGATAATCAGTGCAGATGTCGTCTGTCACATTTGCAGGCTATCGGCAGTACTTTCCTCACTCTGTGACAGCTGATCATGTGGTAAAAGGCCACTTTGATTGGCCTTTTACCTTACACAGCAATCACCGACAGCGCCCGGTGTGCGCGTTCTGGGAGGATGTTTATGGACGCTCTCCCAGAACTGGACAACCACACTAGCTGTTTTTCGGGTATAGCACAGTTGGCAAGCAGTTAAAGTCTTAAAGGGCAGCTACAAGCCCAAATTTATTTTCTCCCTTAAACCCATCAGTGAGTCCATCTTGCCAGTGGAGACACTGCAAAACTAACAGAAACTATTTCTCCTGGTTTCCATTATCACTGGGAAAGACAGCGACAGTAAATTCCATAGGTAAGGGGAATACAAAACACACTTGTGCTAAAAATAAATATTATGATCATGATAGATACATACAACAGAATTATGGTCATGACAGATACATAAATGAAGGCACACAAGTGTCACCTGCCCCACAAAGGTTATGCAAAAAGAGAAAAAAAAAAAAACAAAAAAAACTTACCGGTTGCACTAAAGGAACTGGAGTCGAATCCATCAATATGAGACAAGGAGTTTTCTAGTTTATGTACAGAGCACTGGTGGTAAAAAAAAACAAACCAAAAATTAAAGAAAAGATAAGAG